>NC_134704.1:20140000-20487500 GCF_043290135.1 Rhipicephalus microplus | reverse complement strand
GCCTCGCTTTTGTGTTGCGGCACGATCGTAAAGCAAGGCCGCCATAAACGGCGCGACTATAACTGTATATACTCAAGCATTCACTGACTTATGGTGGGGCGTCTTCACCGGAGAAGAGGACGCCCGCCTGTAACAACCGCGCCCCGTACCTGTAGCGCGTCACAAGTTAATGACGCATACGCGCCGCATACGAGCGTTGGCCCATGGCAACGGGGTACACAGTTACATGCTAAATAGTGATTACGCGTGTAATACTTTCTTTGTTATTCCGGGGTTAAAGCGGCTGCTGGTCAAGCGACGCTGAATCCACGCTGTTTTCGCAACTGGAATGAAAAAAAAAAGTGGCAGTAAGCGCAACTCATACACAATCGTTTTTTTTTTTTTCAGGTCGAGCAGGTTCCCGTACGTTCAGAAGGACCGGCGAAAGAAAGCTTCAAGTATATGGTACGATGAAAAGGTCATTGCTGGCGTGATGTTTGCGCTGGAACGGCTTTAAAGCTTATGGCTAATGAGACATAGGCCAAAGGCCTTGTTACACTTGCGAAACAAAAAAAAAAGAAAATTAACTTATTGTATATATGGGTTTATTCACTCACTCACTCACTCACTCACTCACTCACTCACTTATTAGTACGTTCAATTACTTGATTATTCATTCACTCTCGAACAGTCGCTGATTATTCAGTTCATCCACTTATTTTCCTGGCTCAATCAATCAATGAATTAATCAATCAGTTGCGTATAACATGAAACCGTCACGCTGACCCGTAGTTTGCTCAGATGACGCGTATCCCCAATACGCGCCCACCGCTTATATATCGTCTGCAACGTTTCCTTATACCCTCACATCTTTTCTGCTGTTAGAAAACAGCTCATCCCTGTTTTTTTATTATTTTCGCTTGCTTTCTCTCTTGTTCGCTATATTCACTATTATTACCCGTGCAGTATCTTAGTCACGGCAAGGCGGCCATAGAATATGGAGACTTGCGGCGATCGACAGCATTCGACTAGTACTTTCATGCGGGCGAGAACTTCTGCATTAACGATGAGCTCGGGGAGAAGTTGTAGATACGAATCGCACGACTGCTGGGAATGAAACTAATAGGCATGCGTAACGTTTAAAGGTAGCAAAAGAGCGGTGCTGATCAGAGGGTGGTCGAGCATAGCCGAAGTACGAATTGCAGCTAAGAATAAACAGTAGAATTTCACGTATCCGCCACGAATAAGGGATGAGACCATGTTCACGTTACGCAAAGGTTACCTGCAGAGAACAATATAGCAGTGGGGTAATTGGAAACCCACGCGAGAGATGCTGCGTACTGGTGTAATGGCGATGGCGATGATGATTGATAGGAGTGCAGCACGGAAATCCTGGAGATAACAAGATAGAGTGACTGAATAGAAAGCGAGAAAGTTTCCTGGCCAAGCGTGCCTCGGACCGGCTCCTTTACGTTGCTCTAAACAAGAAAAGAGGCACAGTAACGAGGGCGAGAAGATTAGGCTACGTAATCATGCATTCAGCTAAGCAGGCACTATACAGTTAAGTACTTGTTTAGCCGGTCGACTCACATATACCTGTCATGTGTAGGAGCAACAGGAACTTTATACGCACATAATTATATGAAAATGTAAGTATACATGAATTGTTTACGTGGCGCAGCACGTAACAAATTATCATCATCAATTCACACATCACATCAGCAGACCACTTACTGACTGAGACGGCTAACAAAGTCAAACAATAAATTGATTTTGATTAATCGATTTTACTTCCCTCAGTAAAAACTGAGAGATGACTTTTTGAGGACGTCACTAAAGTTTAACGCCTTCTTACGGTGAGAACGCAAATATCAGTAATTCCGCCATAACAGGTCTGTTTAATACAGGAAAGAATCAAGGTCAAAGTTTCATTTTTAAATTTTCCTCAGAAATCTTCGCGCATGACCTCACGAGTGTCAAGTAGTAGTTCTCGTACTGTCTCGTCGTTGACTCAATGAAATTTCCTGAAACTTCGTATGTTAAATGTATGGCCCCCTCAGAGGATCATGTACTTTATATTTGCTAAATTATTAACTACGTGGGATCTAGTAGACGTCGTCATAATCTATGACGTCATGGCATTAGGTGAGGAGGTTTCAAGGCTGTGTCCCCAGCGGCATTTTATTTTTGCACATTTTCTCGCTTTCCAAACGCCTTCTTGCGGCAATTCTGGAGGTGTGAAAGAGTAATTTAATAATATAAGGAAAGTAAGTCTTCTCTTTAGTAGCCCTTTATTGCCTTTCCGTTTTGACACGGGGACTTCACATCGCCAGGCATTTCCTTTGTTTGACGCACTGCTGATCACGACGCGACCCACTTTCTTTTCTATGAAGCGGCCGCAGATGGCCTTTCGACCGTCGTCGTACTTCTTGCCCGCATGATGGACAGTGGTGGGCGAAAGTATCTCTTGTGGTCACGTCCCTTCTGGGTGCCGCGCCGCCTAGTAATAGAGATACGTGCACCACGAGTGGGGAAAAAACACGGCCCATCTCGCTTATCGGCGTTGACGTGCTGGACCTTTGCCAGTTGCTGTGGTTCTTCTCGTCGTCAGGTGTGCCCATGCTTGACATTGATTACTCTCGCGAGCGAGCAACATGCCCGCGTGGGACAAGCCTGCTGAAGTGGTCACGTAAACACTTATGCGCACATAGCTTGAGGCAATAGCAAATCGACCCCGCTTCGGAGCTAATTATAGGATCGTCTCCGAGTGCTAACGGCCCCACTGCTTATGAGGAACCACAATTCAGTGCTCATTATTTTTCTATCGCACGCCTGTGTGACAAGGGTGTTGCGGAACATATTATACATACTTGCGTGTGCACAGGTTACGAGGCTTCGTAAGTTTGACCTTGCTACCGGCATGATCAAGGCGTGATACGGCCAAAATAGTCAGCCAAAGGTTCCAACAGGCCCTCAAGATCCGGTATATATAGTAATGATATCTGGAAAATTTAAAAGCCTAGGGCGGCAAGCGTGGGGTCACAAGCGGTGATGCGAGTCACTGAATTCATTTAACTTCTTTGTTCTGTCAGGTGATCAAAAGTGTATGAACTGAGTTTGGCTGGGCTTGGCGAGAACTGGAGGTATTTCGCGAAGCGGCTTTTCAATGTTTATGTGCGCGCACACGCATGCACGCGCGTATACTTGTGTGTGATGCACGTACGTGTATACATGCATTATCGGCCGTGAATGTTTCGAGCCGCCATTTCTCGCCGAGCTTCCCTAGTGAATGGGCAGTGATGAAGACAAGTCTCTGGGCAAAAACGCTACCTGCGGCTTCGGGCTTCTTTCGTTTGGTGAAGTTTCTGCTGACTAGATGGAAGGAGATATGAGACCTAGAAGTCTACAAAAGAAGACGTGCCATCTAAAAGGCCCTAAAGTAAGACAGCGCTTGATAATTACAATGCACATATTCTTCTTGATCACCGCTACATATCAAATCTACCAGAAGCTGTGAGGAGTCGCACGAAAGCGTTCCAATCTAGTGGCGTGCAAACGTTGCCTGGACAATGTCGGTTCATTCAGAAACCAAACTGTGAACGTCAATGCCCCGCGAAATAATTAAAATAAAATAAATCAATAACGGCGCTCTATCGACCAACACCGGCTCATGGAGAGGGAAACAAACGTCTGCAAAATAAAGAAACGTAGATGGATAGGGGCCACTGGTGGCGGGATGCGAGGTAACACAGCAGTGCACTCTTCGGTTAACGCCAAATACCCTTGGCAAAACAGTCGTAAGGGTAAAACACTTCTCTTCCTCCATGAGTTCTATTTTGTTCGATACACCCTCCTCCAGCATAACAGCCTCCTCCCGACTCCTTGCCCACCCCAACCCCTTCCTTGCAACTCTCCCTCCCCGACCTTAACAGCCCACCTACGGGAAATATATTTCGTCTTGCAGGGGAAAACGGACGTACAAACATAGGAGAGGGGATATAGAAATAATATTATACAAGGAAATAAATGAAAGGCACGCGTAAGAACCAACGACAGCGAGAATCCTCTATCTCAGCTATCTCTCGCTCCTTCTTTTTGTGTGATTGCGTGTATGTGCTGAGAGTGAGCGAGTTCCAGGTCGTTGTTTAGTTTTTTTTTTCCTTCGTCACCCTGCGTGTTCCCGTGTCTCTGCCGTTGGCCGGTTGTTTTTCACCCGTGCTTTTATTTTACCGTCTCCAGAAGAGGGCGTACGCAGATAGGGACTACTGCCACGATCCTACTGTCGCGAAGTCCGCCATGCGTGCGACAACTCTGCAGTGAGGGTAGCTGGCACATACCCTACTCTATCTCTCTATTTACCGGGCAAGACATCCCCCTCCCCATCATCCTCAAGCACGACCACGCGTCCTATCTGCCGCTGCGACAGATAGCGCGGCCCCCTCGGTCTCAATCGGCAGGTCCTTGGCCGTCTTGGTCCCTGCGTACACACACTCTCGTGTTTTCGTTGCGATGCGGGCCCCCGCAGTCAATCGGGCTTTGCCAGTGCGCAGGCCAAAGGAGAAGACGGCGCCCGAGAGTGTAGCTTTCGGAGAGGCAGCCCACGTTTGCTGAACGTGTCTGTCGTATCTCTTTTCGGCATCGAACAAGTGCGGGTGTAAGAAGAAGACGAGAGGCATTAATAAAAAGTTTCTCCGTAAGCTCGGGCATCTCCGGGTGGAGCTGACCAAATCTACGGTGTGCCGCTGGTTTGTTTGCCGCTTTTTCCCCCTGTATTTATATATCGTCTTCCACAGGCAGTGGAAGAAGAGGGAGATGAAAAGGAGATGAAGGTCAAAAAGGCCGGAAATGAGGCACGTCATCAGATCGCCATCGCAACAACACGAGTGTGGGAGAGACCACGTTTACGGTGGTACAGAGAAGACGTTCAGTAAGTGCCACGACCCAACAACGCCTGCATCTATTCTACTTGTACGCCACACCATTACCACGAAACACAAAAACCACAACAGTCAGTGTAATTGGAATCATATTCATCATGAACAACGATATAAGCCTGGCATAGCTTGAGCAGGCGGTTGTGTGCTTCGTGTTCCAGATTCTTGCCGCTCGCCTCATGTGCTTCGTCGCTCTCGATAAGAGTCTGCGTTAATCGAAGCGCAACTACCACCGCGCAAGTAATCCTGCCCATATTTATACGTTGCTGGTGTATGTAGTGAAAATGACAGCATGTTTGCATACTGTCCCGTTTTTCATAAGGCCAACTTTTATATGCACGAAAATTCACGCAACGGCAATAAGCGACGCGACAAGCGAAGAAAGTGGTCGTTGCGAGACGGATTGCTTGGTCGTTCACTAGTTTCTGCAAACCTAAACAGACGCTCGTCGCCCGGAAGTAGTATGACCGACTAGCCAATAGCAACAGGCCGGAACAGGACGTACGCGAGTGACGTATTTCCGGCGCTGCGCTTGAAAAAGCAAATAACCGAACGTTCACGTGTGTCGAGAAAAAAAAAGGAGCAATACTTGAAGAAACATTTATGTAGCCTCGTGCAACAAAGTAACACTGCTTTACATTATAAACCCCTGGCATCGCGCCACTGTCAGTACACATGCAGTAGCCTTTCTCATGCCAGCAACAATAGGAACTTTTTGCCGAGGGCGTCTCAGATAGCTATAGCGCTCATTTGAAGCTTATGATGTATTCAGCAGCGTAGTACACGCTACTATCTTCCAGTCAAAGTTGCTCACCGATCAGTCGTGGAGATTGCGTACGTTAATTGTTCCTTTGAGCGCGCAAAACTATATACACTTATCTACAAAACAGGTTTGGGAAACCCGGATCGCCATTAGTTGCCTCGCACGGATGTAGTAACTACGACAGCAGGCGGTTGAGGTCGTAGTAGGGCCAGCTTTGAGGGAGGAGGGGTGGGCGAACGCTTTGAACCTGTCCGCGGTTCACCAGTCCTCTCTCGGGAGCGGCTGGGCGCAATTTATTCTCGGACATTTAAATCGAGGAGGTTACGGGATAGCTCTGGCATAGACTACGAAAGATATAAAAAACGATGACGTAGAAAAAAAGAGGGAGAGGATGTGGGAGGCAAGGCGTTCCTGTGAGAGTTCAGGAGGCTGAGAGATATGGCGAAGATTCGGCCGATAGATAGGCAAGGAAAGCTTCGGCTCATTGTGGCTTTCTGTTTGGAAGTCAAATGCCTGTCTATTTGAGGAGACAAGTCGTATAGACGTGTCTGCTTGTCGTCTTCCCATGCCTCGTGTTCCTCGCTGGCTCACGGCCGCAGGGTGGGAGTCGGAGGTCGTCGGAAATTCGGGTCTAAATATGAAGGCGAGCACATGATAGGACACCAGGGGCATAGCCAAAAACGTTTTGCAGGAGTGGTGGTGCATTCAACCATTCCTCATATATGTTTTATGTTCGTTCGTGCGCGCACAAATAACTTTGAAAAATTTTCGGTGAGACGTTCAAAACACTCAACACCTATCACTGGCTGTACGCCAGTGAAGCACATAAACGCGAAGTTTGAAGCAGTGATTTCACAGGAGACAAAAATTTAAGAACAAAAAACAACAAGGTATATTGGTGTGGAAGTTTCGTAGAGAAAGGTGTTTGGTAACTCTTGCGGTCCGCGATAAATGCGGAAAGCACACTCACAAGGTGAGCTCTTCCGACATCCCGAACGAGACAACGCTACAGCGAGGCTCAGGCATGAAGCCGAGTTCGATGATGAGATGCGCATAGACGTTCCACATTGTTGAACATCCCGGCACTCTTGCGCAGCGTAACTTTGGGAGTGACTGATAAGAGCTGCAGGTCCATATCAGTCGGTCCCTATAGCCGCGTCTGGAGCCAGACAGTTGATATTCAGTCTGATGATGCATACTTGGTGTTTGCAAGAAGCTGGACGATACTCGGGGACTTGTTTTGGGAGGAAGCAGTGTCTCTTCAGCTAGCGCTTAAGAAAGCGTCGGCGAAAGCGTACACTCTCATCAGACAAACACTGAATTAATTTTACGTTTTCGTTCGTTTGCAATACCTTCAACCCCCCTCCCCCCAGTTTCTGAGGCTTCCTGCACTTCACTTTGTGTTGCACTACATCAGGTGTCGTCCCGCCTGCAACAAGGCGACAATGTCATGTCATCAGACGACGTCACTTCGTGCACAGAGTTTCCCAAAATTAACTAGAGGGCACTCTGGCGCTGCGATCGTTCTGCGACCATGGGAATGATGGGTAGTACACACATTTGCCTAGTCTTCGTACTTGCGGGCGGCGAATCGTACTTGCGGCTTCGTTTATTGCTGGTTACGGTTTTGTTTTGAAAGAAAGAACGAACCCTTTTGAACTCAGTGACTTGATTCGAAGTGGTGAGCCTAAAAGAATAAGGTTGTGATGCGCAAACAGTGAACATTTGCTAATTTATGTTTTCGTGAAAAAACAGCTCCGAGCCACACGAACACACACGGAGCCAGAAGCAGGCCAGAAGTACGAACATTAGACAAATGTGTGTACTACCCATCATTACCATGCTCGCTGAAGCGCCGTGTGTTGCAGCTCCCATTGACACTAGCACCAGAGTTACCTGTAGTGCATACTAAGAAACTCTATGACTACGTGAAGTTATTGAATACATATCGTAGAATTCTGTTATTTACAAGTTTTTTTCATCACTCGTGTTGATAGCGACCAAGCCGGATTTTTGTGTTCGTAACACACACCGGAGGCGTCTGGAATACAACACGGGTAATAATGTACAACAGGATGCACCACGGCCACGATGTATCATGAATTCAGCCCCAGGAAGTACAGAGTCCGTAAAAAGTTCCCAGGCCACTATACAATTTATTATTATGGAAGTGTAGGCTGGGAACTTTTAACGGGCCTTGTACGCACAACAGATGATGTTGCAAAAGTTCCCTGCACCGCTTAGAAGTTGTCCTTGGTAAACATGTTTACCTGCACATACCGACAAACCGTTTCTTCGCAACCTGCCATGTGGGAGTACTTGACTGCAGAACGCCATGGAAAGATGCAGGATCATTTTCCATCTGCGGCATGTGCGGGCCCGTAATTAGACTAATTCGCTTACCTATAAGGATAAGACAGGAGCCGCATTACGCTACGATTAGAAGGAGCACCATCTTTGCATTGCTGCACATGTGGCGGAAGCAGCAGAAGGTTTTGCGGAGGCAGGCATATCTGAGGCCGTATAAGCAGCTTGTGCATCGGGGCACGCATACTTTCTAAAAAGACGCCTCTGAAGGTCTGTGATAACCGCCACCTGCTAGAAATCGGGATGGTTCTCGAGCTGCACGATAAGGATTGGGCAATCTGCTATCACTCGTCACGCTTTTGAAAGCAGAAGCGCGGAGTTCATTACCACGCTGTCTCTGATCTGGGTCTTTCGGACGAAGGGAGTTGCTAAACCTGCTCTAAGTGATAAACAAATGAAGGGGAAAGACGAAGACCTGAAGTGCAACAGAATTGGTTCAAGTAGCCCCTGCCCACCAGATTGACGAGGGCGTTCAAAGTTCCCATATAGCCGAGAGAGTACTTGACGGAAACATTCCAAACTGCGTTCTAAGTAGTTCGGCCGTGAGGCCCACTTCACTTTAGTTAGCAACCGAGTTGATCCCTGAATGCCTGACGTCCATTCTCGTTGCGCGAAAGATTAGCCGGTTGACACGCAGACACAAGAAATGTCGCTCGTTTAGAGGACGCTCGAACAAAGACCGAATGGGTGGCTGATTCACAGGATATAGGACCGCCTAAATCGCAGGCCCCCAGATTACACGCCTCGGGCAATCTGAACACATATATTCGTGACAGGAACCAAGGCCAAAACAGATGCAGGGGGTCGTTCCCACAAATACCGTGCGAAACGAATGATCCTACGAAATCTACCCTCGACAACAAGAGCGAGCCATCTTCGAGACTGTTTGTCACGCAGTCGGCTGGAGAAGAGCGGTGTTTTCTTCGTGAACCCCGTGAGATAAATGAACAATTGTTATACGGCGTCGACGGTTGTCACGAAGGCTTCCTGTACCCGAGAACTGCCATAACCGCGGCTGTCGTGTCGTCATCCCTGCGCTGCCGGGATAACGAGGAAACGGCGACAAACCGCGCGACTTGCTGGGGCAAAATGTGGCTCAGCCTCGCAAGTTAGTGCCTGTGAGAAAGGAAGTTCGCATCGACCGCGATAGGGCATAGCGAGGAACGAACTTATCTCTCTCTCTCTCTCTTTCCTTCGCATGGTCTCCGTCGCGAAACAAACAGCCAAATGAAGTGGAGGAGAGAGATGTTTAGCAGGGCACGCTGGAAAGAAGGGTGTGTAGAAAAAGGAAAGCATCAACGTCGGGTTGTGGTACAATGACAAAAAGAAAGAAAAAAAAAGATAGAGAAGCGGTGGGTAGGAGAAGGGGAGGGTTGTTGTGCGGCGAGATAGCGTACCGCGGGCCCGGTCGAAAATGGGAGGATGTCAAGGGCAGGGTTCAAGGGCAAAGCGGCGCTTATACGACGGAACGACTGGCTCGGCAACGCAACAGCGCTCCACAGCTGATGATGGCGGTCTGTCCGCCCGTGCATGGAGAGGCCAGGCACTGCGGGCGCAGATAGAAGGCAGCAGCGGCGGCGGCAGTGCTTCGTGCACGGGGCCGTGGCTTGCTGGGGCTGCTGCTTTGCAGCAAACGCTTCGGCGCGTCCGCCTCTCTCTCTCTTGTCCGGGAACTGGGATGATGGGCGGCAGGAGAGAGTGAAAACCGTGCACAACGACGGCTGGGATCTACTGCCGCCTACTGCCACGTTGGGACTCGTTTGAAGTCGTTTCCTCCTTGCATCGGTCCAGGAGAGCCCCTGTGCTTGATGTATGACGCGCTTATGCACTGCGGCGTGGCTAGTTTCGTGCAGTCGGCGTTGGCAGCGGTAGTGAAGCCCTGCTAGTAATGGTGGCTTTGATGGTACGGCCGGACTTTGGAGGCCTCTGTATATCTGTGAGTAGCGAAAAAAATGGCGATTTGGCTAAAAGGATCGGGTCTTGAAGCGTCTTCCAGCCGAAGATATTCGAATGTACCCTGGGTCTACATCCGCTGGTGTAATAGCACGAACCGACTTGGGGGTAACATTGCACCGCTGCTTTTCCGGTCACTTTTTGGGGCAAACAAAGCAAAAGGCCTCAATGGGGCTGCACGCAACTTGCCTGGACGCCACGCAGCCGGGGTGGCAGGACGTCGTTTCTGCGTGTTCGGTCGGCTGAGCGGGACGAGCCGGGGACTGTAGCAGCAACGCTCGGCGTATTTCCTGCGCCACGCACCCTGGCTTGCGAGACATGCCTTCAGCTGGAGAGGGAGGGCATGGGAAAACGGCGCGACGCTTGGTCCTCGGTGTTGTTGTGCCGTGGGGCTTTGTTTTGGTTCCGTCTGGCTGGTGTGGAAATTGGAAGCGGTTGGTAGGGAGGGATGCTCGTCCACTTCCACAGCTCCGAGCGGTGCCCACCGGGCGCTAACAAAGAGAATCACCCTCCCACACCTCGTTGTGTGACGCCAGGGGCATACACGCAGGTATATGGTATACCCTGACCGGCTCATTCTTCCATTGCGTTCTGTGAGCTCGCAGGCATACGGTGGCCCGGATGCGGCAGGATAGCCAAGCAGTTGTTGCTGGGCGGACGTTGCGTGGTCTGACCACCAGCCGGACAGGCAGCCACCGTATAGGCGACGGTCTTTTAGGAACAAAACCCTTTTTTTCTCCTCCTCTTTGACGCTTGGCTGCCTTCAGACTTTCATTTCCTCCCCTACTACCCATTATTCTCGCCATCATCCTTCCGAGCATCCTGCTGGCTGAGCAAAATATGATTCTCTGCTTCTGCATTCACGACACCAACCTTTGTTCCCTACACAGTGATTCTGAGGAACCCTTCGAGAGACTTCCTGTCCTGGTTGTAGTGTATACCACTCATTTAATTGCAACCGAACGATGGTTGTGCTGCAAAGCTAGCGGTCTGCTATCTGGCCCCCAGTGTGCCCCACCCTTTGGACAAGTGTGACAAACAACTTTGCAACTCACCCAAAAATAAAAAAAGACACCATGGGCTGCTCACATCAGCCCGCGTTTGGAGCCCGGCATTGGGGTATAGAAGTGAGAAGTAAATCATTCTTGGAATAATATCAGAAGTCCTTGGCGGTCATTATCGTCACAAATGCGCGTTTACGTAACCCTGTACACCCAACAATGACTAGACAGGCCCGAATGCGTAAAAATACAAGGCTGACTTGTCCCCTTCCCTCTTGCTTATTCACATTGCTCAAGTGTGGATGCCCCTACCCCCCCTCCTGTTCTCTCCATTCTCACGCCTGTGAATGCGCATGCAAATAGACATGGGCAGAGAGAGGATCATATGACGTTGGTACGAACGAGTTAGAGAACGTGGAAGGGCAGGAGACAGCCACAAAGAGTATTTGATTGTGTTGTGTTTACTGTACCGAACTAACACACATGCTAATAGAAGGGTCCCTTTTTCTGGAGAGCCCTGCTCTTCTCTTTGATCTGCTTGGGTTCCCAAAGTGCATAGAATTAGAGTCACAAGATGCATTCACTTTTCTGCCCCATCAAAATCCGTGGACTCAGCAGCCGAGAACTGCTGTTTCAAAAACCGTCCACATGCTCTCTTAAAATGTACATTTTTTGGTAACAAAACTGCACACTGAGAACAAAACTAAGGATAGCAGGCCATGCGTGAAACTGGGGGAAAAAAAGCGTCCTCGAACCATATCGTCCTCAGATATTTCTTCTTCTTTCTCAATATTAATTGTTGCGGTTTAAGGACCCAAAAATACGACATGATCATGAGGAAGCCGTATGGGAGTGCTCCGGAAATGTTGACCTCCTAGAGTTTTCGAACGTGAACCTAACTAAATCTAAGCACATGGGTCAGAAACCTTTTCGCTGCCGATTCAAAGGTCGCGTGGTCGATCCCGGCCATGAAGGCGAAATTCCAAAGATTCGATACTGCGCGATGTTAGTGGACGTTAAACACCTGACGGCTAAAATTTCTGAAGCCCTCAGCAATGGCATAATCATATCGTGGTTTCTACACGTGAAAACCCTAAATAATGTGTAATTATTTAATTTTCACTTGTCTCCATATTTAAAGCAAAGATATATTTTTACCAGAACCTCTTTCTCCGCATGCGTAACTGTATATCTTCCCTAACATAAAGCCACTTTAGTTGGCCAAGTCTTGCTAAAGTAACATTTTCAAGATGCTGAAAGCGCTTTTAGGGTGTGTTTATTACACCTAGGCATAAGGTGCGTTGACGCACTTTGTTCGACACACGCATTTAGGCACACTCAATAGAGGCGTTACGATTACCTCAGATGTTCAGGCTATTTAACAGACCTTCAAATGGGCCCCGCCGCGGTGGTCTAGGGGCTAAGGCTGCTGACCCGCAGGTCGCGGGATCGAATCCCGGGTGCGGCGGCTGCATTTCCGATGGAGGTGGAAATGGTGTAGGCCCGTGTGCTCAGATTTGGGTGCGCGTTAAAGAACCCCAGGTGGTCGAAACTTCCGGAGCCCTACACTACGGCGTCTCTCATAATCACATGGTGGTCTTGGGACGTTAAACCCCACAAATCAATCAAATCAATCAATTGGCCGGGTTGGTTAGGAATTGTCATATAAACAGTGCAGCAACACAGGGACACAAGGGAGATGCAGCGCCCATTCCGTTGTCCCCATTTGTCCTTATACGTTGCGGCGTGATTTTTCAAAACGATGACGTCCGTATTCACAACGACTGTAATTTCGTCCTTTTCTTGACATAGTTGAGCATTTTGCCGCTTCTCGATTGAGAATGGCACTGGGCTTCTCAAGAATAGCTGCAGATTATCGCTAATATTCAGTGAATTTCTCTGCCTATAGACGGCGCGACTTGGTCGAGGTTCACTGAAGCGTTCAATGAACGGACGCTTCTAGAATACGGCGGTCAGGCTATGCGAGACCACAGTGTAAAATAATCGCATTTTACGTGGGCACTACTCGGCTTGCTTGTGCGGCGCGTTCGCCCAGATAAAGCAGGAGCGATGGGTACCCGTATAGAACGTTCGGAGTCGGTAACGGATATCTATCGGTGGCTTCCAGACACGCGCACATAAAAAAGTGCCGCTATGGCAACCAGCTCTTGACTCGCTTTGTCAACGAACGCAGCTACATTATGCCAGCAACTGTAATCCTGGAACCGCATGACGCGTGCTTCGCGAAGGAAAAACTGCTGTCGTCATCATGCAACCATCACCGGGCCGACGGCGAGTGCCGTTGCGATAGCACATCTGGGCGATCGCGTCACGCAAGTGTTCTCAGCTAAACACATGTGTGTTGGTCGAAGATGGAAGTTTAGTAGCGTTTATGAGAGAGGGTTCAATCTCGACCACGATTGCGGTCTGCCGGGACAGCGAGTGCCGAAACTGCGGGCACGCTGTAGGCTCGATGACGGGGCGATTTCGGCGACGAAGCCTCGACAGCAACGAACCAAGCCGCACGAATGCGGGAGGAATAGTCTGATTTTTATCTCGGCCACTAGATCAGTCGGCTTCCGCCGTTCAGAGGAAACGCCTGCGGCCGCGCAAGAATTTTGCAGATTCCAGTCCGTGCCTCCGACTTCTTGTCACTCGAGTGTCCGATTCGTGTGCCAGTGCTATGCGTTCGCCTTCCAGCAAGACAACGAGGAAGGGCTATCTGGTTTGGAAAAGTGAAAAGTTCGTCGCGAAATGCGGGGCCTGGCGGCGGCTGCAACTTCTCAAGCGGTAAACGGAAACGCCAACAGAGAAGCAGGCAAGAACAAGGGCTTCTCCCCGCAGAATCCAAGCAGTGCCACTTCCACGGGACCATGCAGGAGGGGCGTCCCGCAGGAATCACATCAAGGTAAGCTGGTGTAATCACGTGACGCTGAAGAGAAGAACGGGAGGGCGAGTAGGAGGGACGACATAAACGGCCGTAATTTAAGAAAGTCGGCCGGGATTGCGCCGCATCCTCGGATTGCGCAGCAGGCTCGCAAAACAGGCCCTCGCCATTGCCGCTTTTGCCACCAGCAGTACAAGACGTGCATGCCTCCGACCCGGCTTCGCCCCCCTCTACCTCGGCTGCGAGGTTATAATTATAGTCCACTCATAGGGGGCTGTTGTTGTTCTCTGTGCGCGTGCGTGCCTACGTGCCCGGCTGTCGAAGCCAGTGTGTGTGGAGGGGGCAGGAAGTTATGATTTGAAGGGCTTTTTCTTCGAAGCGAGCGCATGTCAGCTGGAGTCCTTAAAAACGAGTGCGCGTCCGAAAAGTGGTAGAACACGACTTTTCGTCACGCGATTTCGTAATTGCCCGGCTTTTCTTTCCTTGTTAACTTGGCAGACCAGACCCATACTTTTTTCTTTCGGTTCAATGCAGTCCATGGTGCATTATCAGCCTCTACGTGAGGGATTGCGAAAATGAAAGCAGCTGCATTTCTGTAACGGAGCATGTTGCAGTGACTAGCAGCTGAATCAATGGTGTTCGGGTTCAGGTAAAGAATAGCAAAGGTAAGGACACATATTGACTGATACCGGGATGATAGGCGCTGCACAGCATGCAGTGAAACGCATAGGCGTGGACAAGGTCTCCATTGCAGGGTGGGGGTCAGTCAGACCTTAAGTGTCACTACAGCACCGCCACCCCTCCTTATAGATGACTTGCAGTGACGTCGCTCACAGTTACGTTGGAGCACATACATGTTGGGACGCAAACCCTGTGATGTCACATTAGTGTTATCAGTACATCACATTCTGGCTGTCGATGGGAATTTGCGAAAAACAACAACAACACGGACATAAAGAAAAAGCACGGGCAGACACAGACTAACAACTGAAGTTTATTTTTACCTTTATCATAACGTCTACTTCCTTCATCCTTGTTTGAATGATTTGTGAAGTTTAACGTTACAAAACCACCATTTCATTGTGAGAGACGCCGTAGTGGAGGGCTCCGGAAATTTTGACCACCTGGGGTTCTATAACGTGCAACCAAATCTGAGTACACGGGCCTACAACATTTCCGCCTCCATTGAAAATGTAGCCGCCACAGCCGGGATTTGATCCCGCGACGTGCGGGTCAGCAGCCGAGTACCTTAGCCACTAGACCACCGCGGCGCGGCGTTCCATTATCCTTATATAAGTGTTTTTCTGAAAATAAACCTCTGTGGTTGGTCTGCGCCTGTTCGTGCTCTTTCTTTTCGTCTGCGTCTGTTCATGCTCTTTCTCACAACAAATAAAGTTTTAGCGACGTCGTTATGACACTGAAGCAGGTTAATCACCACGTGGTTGTACTGGCGTGACGTCATTTAAGCCGCCATGTTGGAGCCCTTTTGTGCGTTCATGGCGTCGCGTGCAAGTTATCTATTGGTTGAGTCTTAAAGAAAAGAAGCGTCTCATTGTACGTTCATACGACAGTGAAACCATGACGTGTGCAATACGGCGTGGTCTTCGGTCCGCGGCCTTGCGAAGCGTGAAGGAAGGCTCTTGGAATAGAACAGGACAAGTCATGAGCCGCCATTACTGCCGGAAATCTGCATAGCCGTAAAGCGCTGCCCTCTGAACAATTACGGGATATGTCTAGCTCATTAAAGGCATGGAACACACTTGGCGGCCCCTTCAATGAGGGGGGGGGGAGGAGAAGCGCCTCGCCCACTTTGCTCTCTTGTTCGCACGTTTATGACAATTTTCGTCTGCCATTATCTTCACTTTTTCTGAAGCGACATGAAAAACGAGCTGTGTGCGTTTCGTTCTCAACAGGATGTACTCTTCAGCACGGGATATGGTATGATAATAATGGATGAGGAAATGTGGTCTTTGCAAGGTTAGGCCCACTAGTCGGGTTACCGAGAAAAGAGCATGTGTTGCGTGTTAGATTACTGTCCAATTGCCAGGCCCCTGTAGAAACAGGGTAGACAAGCCATCGGCAAGATCGCTGGTGACTACACACTTGCATCGTTTGTTCATATTCTCAGTTAGCGGTACAAACCGTAGTAGAAAGAGTTAGCCTGGTCAAATGTGCACACAGGTATACGTGAAATCAGACAACACAAACTGTTTCTGCGAGGAGTTTCTGCCAAGTAGCTCAAATTTCTGGAGGTGGAACAGAAATAATTTGTTCCAATTGTTCTCCTCTCTCCTCTCTCTCTCTCTCTCTCTCTCTCTGTGTGTGTGTGTGTGTGTGTGTGTGTGTGTGTGTGTGTGTGTGTGTGTGTGTGTGTGTGTGTGTGTGTGTGTGTGTGTGTGTGTGTGTGTGTGTGTGTGTGTGTGTGTGTGTGTGTGTGTGTGTGTGTGTGTGTGTGTGTGTGTGTGTGTGTGTGTGTGTGTGTGTGTGTGTGTGGAGGTGGGGGTCACGAATATTCACAGCTGTTCAGAGCACAGTGTGGTGGTGCCCAAGAAGCCCTAGTCTCGTTGCAAATGTGCAAAGTTCGTACGAGCAGGTGCAACCCAATAGGGATGCTGCTGGGCCTATTATTAGTGAAGCCGCCCAGCCGATGGCAACCTCCTCGTCAGTTCCCAAAATAAATAGCAAAGAAAACGTTCATTCTGGAAGGGAGACGCCATTGGAGATGGCGTCACCCCCTCCACCCCTCAGCGAGAAAGGGAAAACTACTACATCAGTGCTTGTTGACGTCACATCTTGCAGTGTTTCTTGAAAGGTTTCGACCTGTCTTACTTGGAACGAACCTACAGTTGCCACCTGTATCACATGCACGTGCTCAAAAATGCGTGTTCGAACCACTGGGAACGTCGCTAATAAAAAAAAAAGGAGGTGGGGGGGCGGATGAGGGAAGCCGGATGCAAGCGAAGTTTCGCGCCTCGATGTTGTGGGCGTTGCTTTCGATGGAAGCTGATAAAAAGGAAACCGTGAGGCTTTTGATTTTGTTAGTTATACAGTGGCAGTGTAATTTATAATTCATGTCACATAGAGAAACCGTACGAGGTGCCAGTTTGCATGTAGTGGAACGAAGCCAGTATAAGGCCTCCGTCTGCGCTTGGTGGGGGCTAACTAGAAAACGCCTACGAAAGAAAAATCAGTGTATTGAATAGACTGCTGTACCCCGTAGAAGCCTGCCTTCTTGCTTTCACTTGAAATATGAATTTGAACAAACGAGTGAGCTGCCGTTTCTCATAATATTAGTTTGGTCCTTGCTTGTTGGGCTTACGGGGACGCACAAAGAATTGAACTCACGAACGTGGCGTGGCAAGACAAGCGAACAATGTTCTGTGTTCTAACTTAATGTGCCTAACTTTGATTGATTGATTGATATGTGGGGTTTAACGTCTGTCACAAACGACTCCAATTTTCGGAGCATCCGCGGGCCACACCTACCAAGGAAGGGCGCTTTTGTGTTGGGGGACGACATCCGGCGACTATAACGACCCAGCGTGGCGCCGGCTCGTCTTCCCTGCACCGGTACCTGAAGGGGCACCGGCGATCTAAACAAGGAAAATTACTCCCAGATGAGATGGGAGCACGTGGACGCCCCTGAAGAGGTTTGAACTGCATCGGAAGAGCAGTTGACGTACAGACAGCAACAAGTGCGGTCGTCGGTGTCGCGAGTCTCGCGTAGGCGGCGAGCATGGAGTGACCCGTGCAACGTATTGAGACGGCTGCAATTCCGGGCACCCTCGTCGTCTACCAAGCCGGCGAGACCTTCAGCGGCACCCGTCAACTCCCCTACGTGCACCAAGGGCTGGTTTGGTCCGTATGGAACTTTTTATTGTGACTTTTTTTGTTAAACCGTAAACTTGTTTTAACCAGCCTTTTTTTTAAATATTTGTAGTGTGCGCTGCGTCGCACGTTTAAATTCTAAAGCGCCACCATGATCATTCTGTAATTAATTTATAGTGTCTCTCTCTTTTGATTTCCATCTTGTTGTTATTTTATTAATGTTCCGCATATTTGTCCTTAGCCTGTATCTGTTGTAGTGTTTTTAGCACCTTTTGTTATATAGCTGTTGTTTCTATCGCGCGTATCAGTTTTTCCTCCTTTGTTATTTTTGTAATCTCCTGCCTTGGCCCCTGTTTCAATTAAATGTTTGTCTAAGTGTAATCAAACTCTGTGTCTGCTCTATGAGTGCGTCGGTCAGGCCCACACATCACCACACGTGCAACCCCGCACGGGTCGGCCAACCCGCAAATAAATTCGAAATGTGCCACTTCGAGGCCTTTCAGGCGTCGCAGGCCGAAGCGTAAAGTGGAAGCCTGCGAGTCTGCCGCACGTCGATGTTGGATCGGCGGGGCCTCACCCGAAGTGTGTGACATTATCTGGCGTCCGCGCGACAGGACTGGCCGACCACTTGGTGATGTCTGGGAGACTGACGTATCTCTGAGCGTGCAGTATGTAGACGTCCTTTTATTGCTTTGTTGTTGGACAACAGTTTTTAGCAATGGACGACACGGAGTTTGAGAAGCTAATTGAACAGGGCAAAGCCTTTGGCTTTGTAGGCAAGGAGTTGTATAATTTCGTTGAAAAAGAACGAAATAGGCTTAAAGAGGAGCGCGATGCCGAACGCATTAGGTACAGGCAATATCTGGAATATTCGATGGAACAGGAGCGAGAAAATTCAAGGCTAAGAATTCAGAAGGAAAAAGAGCGCTTGGGACTGTGTGCCACACAGTCGGGTCCCAGCTTAGCCGCTGGAACGCCCAGTAGCGTGGCCTACCGTGGCCTGAACAAGCAGTCTTACCAGGATCATGTTCAGCTACTGCGCCAGAAAATGGAAAGTAGACGGCGCATGTTTGAGACCTGGGATGCAAGGCACGAAAAGGGCAAAGATCCCGTAGGTGCCAAACCGCTGAGAGCCGGCCAAAGTAGCAGTACTGATGAGGCGAACATCGGATTCACGAGTGAATCTAAGGAGTTAGCTGCTGAAAGTCCCATTGCGGCCACAAAGGCCACTGAAGGCCACAGTGATGGCGACGAGGCGCTGTGCCTGGAGAGTCTTGTTAATACAGAAATGCCATCTGTAATGGACTTGGCACAGCCGCCCTGTTTGTGCGTCGCCATAGCAGCTAAATGTGAAGTTCGCAGTACCTCCGGCCCGGTAGGTGAGGACCTCTGTACAGAGAGCGGGGCACAGTCGGGTGCTCACGCACACTGCGAGCTGGGCAATGTTGGGGCAAGTAGTTCTTCCAGGTGCGAGCGGCGCAGCCCCGAGGAAGACGCTTGCATTGCTCAGCCGTCAGTCAAGCTTTCCGAAAGTCAGGGTGTCCATAAGTTAACGGAAAATCCCGACTGTAGAGGCATTATAGCCGAAGAGACAAGCGAGACAAGTTCTGCTCTGCTAATGTTGCAAGCGGACTTCTCAAAAGTGAGCACTCGGCAACGTCCAAAAAGAAAAAGACGCCGCACAAGCAGAGGGAAAACCAAGGGTGCAAAGCAACCCGGAAAATCGCTAATTGCCAAACAGCAATCGAGGCAACTAAAGCTTCGTTTGCATTTTGTGGCGTTCGCCAGTCGAGTGGGTTCCTATGCTTCAAACCGCCCGACAGATAGAGGGGGGAGGCAGGCATTTGTTCGTGGAGCTCGGAAGAGCCGTCCCCCTTCGCTCCATTGTCCTGCTCGAAGCGCGGGGTGCCTTGCGAGGCAGCGCCTTTCGGCCGAACAACACGACGTGGTTCGGAGACCCGTTTCCGTAGAACGCGGTGACGACGAGGGCATGCCTCCGAGGTGTAAATTAACGGAAAACAGGCGTCCGTGTAGCGGCCGTACACACTTTGGTCCGCCCCGGTTGCTTCGAACGGCTCCCCCAAGAGCGCGACCACCTCGAGCACGGATAAAGGTTACGTACATAGGAGCTCAAAGGTGACCTTAAAGGCAAATGACTTGTTGGCTGAAACAATGTTCGTTTATGTTTTTCGATTTTAGGAGCATTCCATGAATGGGAGGACTAATAGCTTAGTTAATCTTTTGGTTTGCTTTTGTCGACTGTGTGTTTGTAGACGATGTTCTCTTGTTTCAACCTATTACCCGTTCAGTTAGGGAAGCCTTATTTTAGGGATATTGTTATTTTATTAGTTGGGCTTTTCATTTTAAGAGACTGGTTGGTCATCCAATCAAAGTGTATCACGATACGCATGAGTGATAAACCTGACGCTATGTTATTCAAGACTTTTCTTTCTATTATTATTTTGAAAGGAAGCGCTTTAGTGTGGAGCATGTTCAAAAACTGTGCACAAATGATCATGCCGATTTATTACTCATTCATCTTTTCTGAAAGCTGGGTGTCAATAAGTGACTTTTTAATACCGCTTAAAGCGTGTATTGTTTTTAATATGTGGCATCAAAGGATGCTTACGTGCCTTAGCTTGGAAATGTGCAGTATTTTTGTCATTGTCTTGTCATGTGTGTGGACATGACGTTGTGCGCGAGTTCTGACTTTCATCGTATAGTGACCGTGAAAGTGTGATGTGTCGGGTGCTCTCTGCGGTGTCGTCCACGTCAGCGAAACGGTGCGCGCGAAAAAGAAAACGCATTGGTGGACAACCGGAACACGGCAGGCTCTCGAACATTGAGCGTTTGTGATTTTCTTGAATATTACGCAGTAATATTCTTAAGAAGGGGGCTATGTCACAAACGACTCCAATTTTCGGAGCATCCGCGGGCCACACCTACCAAGGAAGGGCGCTTTTGTGTTGGGGGACGACATCCGGCGACTATAACGACCCAGCGTGGCGCCGGCTCGTCTTCCCTGCACCGGTACCTGAAGGGGCACCGGCGATCTAAACAAGGAAAATTACTCCCAGATGAGATGGGAGCACGTGGACGCCCCTGAAGAGGTTTGAACTGCATCGGAAGAGCAGTTGACGTACAGACAGCAACAAGTGCGGTCGTCGGTGTCGCGAGTCTCGCGTAGGCGGCGAGCATGGAGTGACCCGTGCAACGTATTGAGACGGCTGCAATTCCGGGCACCCTCGTCGTCTACCAAGCCGGCGAGACCTTCAGCGGCACCCGTCAACTCCCCTACGTGCACCAAGGGCTGGTTTGGTCCGTATGGAACTTTTTATTGTGACTTTTTTTGTTAAACCGTAAACTTGTTTTAACCAGCCTTTTTTTTAAATATTTGTAGTGTGCGCTGCGTCGCACGTTTAAATTCTAAAGCGCCACCATGATCATTCTGTAATTAATTTATAGTGTCTCTCTCTTTTGATTTCCATCTTGTTGTTATTTTATTAATGTTCCGCATATTTGTCCTTAGCCTGTATCTGTTGTAGTGTTTTTAGCACCTTTTGTTATATAGCTGTTGTTTCTATCGCGCGTATCAGTTTTTCCTCCTTTGTTATTTTTGTAATCTCCTGCCTTGGCCCCTGTTTCAATTAAATGTTTGTCTAAGTGTAATCAAACTCTGTGTCTGCTCTATGAGTGCGTCGGTCAGGCCCACACATCACCACACGTGCAACCCCGCACGGGTCGGCCAACCCGCAAATAAATTCGAAATGTGCCACTTCGAGGCCTTTCAGGCGTCGCAGGCCGAAGCGTAAAGCGGAAGCCTGCGAGTCTGCCGCACGTCGATGTTGGATCGGCGGGGCCTCACCAGAAGTGCGTGACAACGTCCCAAAACCACTATATGATTATGAGAGACGCCGTAGTGGAGGGCTCCGGAAATTTCGACCACTTGGGGTTCTTTAACGTGCACCCAAATCTGAGCACACGGGCCTACAACATTTCCGCCTCCATCGGAAATGCAGCCGCCGCAGCCGGGATTCGAACCCGCGCCCTGCGGGTCAGCAGCCGAGTACCTTAGCCACTAGACCACCGCGGCGGGGCGAGCCTAACTTTGAAGACCATTGAACTATTTCTGTAGGTACATGCTTCGAATGAAAGCAAGGAGCTTATTACCCATTCGATTGTCTTGCCCATCGTAGATATTATTGGCTAATATTATGCCACTGCATTCATTTAACGTATTGTATTGTTAGTTATAACCCAGATGCACATCTTTAAAAATAAAGTGCCCGTAGTAAGTATGTACGTTAACAGAACAAATCTCAGTAGTTTTATTTCTCGCTGCAGATGTACAGCCACCAATAATAAAATAATTCATAACATTTCATGAAACTCAGTTTTATGGCGCTAAAGCAGCAACAAAGGCAAAGATGGCAGGTAAGATCGCTGCGACAACTGAATGACTCGAGAACAAGCTGATTTAAGTATTCGTGCAGCGTAGCACCAAAACACAATGCGATTGGACCTACTCTTGCCCGTTATTGTCTGCTATTTCCACTCTTTACTATATTTAACGAAGCGAAATTAGTTACTGAGCTCAGCCGCTTTGTTTCCCACTTCAAAGGAAGTGCTATCCGTTCCAAAACCGTCCTTATGTTACGAGTATCCGGAATGTCTTTGTGTCCCTCTTTTCCGCCCTTTGACTGCGCACTGCAATCTACAGCGCGCTGCTGCTAAAAGCCATTTCCTGGCCTAACAATGCAGACTGCCGCACCCTACGCTTCTTACCCCCCAGGTGAAGCGATCATTTTTTTTTTTTTTACGACCGTCATTTTATCTCGCGCACAGGCTTCCGCTCTGCCAACAACCGTGCAGAATTAACAGGGACGGCGACTGCTACAAAGAAAGAGTCATAGGGCGCACCCAGATGCAGCTGGCCGGTGAGGAACGGGGGAGCATTTCGAAAGGGATCGCAACCCTCCGCCGTTGGCAGTGTATGCAGGGCAACCGAACACTGCACGTCGCCAGAAGCCCTGCGGGCCGGGTAATACACAAAAGTGGGCCCTTCGTCTCCCATATCCGACAGTCTCCGTTCGCGCTATATGATTTTTATTTTTTTTGCTGCTGCTAGTAAATAAGCTACAGAAGCGAGCGCGTCACCCATGTAGGCAGGCAGGCCCGTCCTTGAACCCTCGTGCCGCGCAGCAGCCGTGCGAAGGGGAGAACCAGCAGCAACAGAAGCGGCGGAGCCTAGCACGCTGCCGCCGCTGGGCCGGTTTGTTGTGATGTGCCGGGTGCTGCAGTTGTGTGTGTCTGCTCGTTATTCTTGGGGGACTCGCCTGCACCGCGAGGAGTCCCCGTCGCTGCTGCTGGAAGAGCCAGAACAAGCTGCTTTCCAGAGCTAAAACTTCTCCCCCCACCCTTAAAAAACATCATTCTCTCTCCTTTTGTCATACCCGTCCCCTTTTTCGGTCATGATCGCACCCCCACCACAACATCCTTCTTCGGGCAAGCCCTGTTGCTAGGGTCCAAGCTATTGCCCATTAAAACACTCGTGCGTTGTTCTTACGCTTATTGCTGCGTATGTTAATATCATTTATGTCACGTTAGTCTGTCTGTTCTTGTTTGTCTCTCTCTTAGTGAGCAGCTTCATACACCGCAGTTTCATCAGACAGCATCGCCATCTCAGATGTTGACCACAGAGAGAGATCAGAAGCTGTGACGTAATGTCATTGAATGACGAATGCGGGAGCCATCAATGAAGGTGTAGTTGGTCTGCGATATCATTTGTGAGCAAGTCGTCGCATATTTCTATGCAATTCATGAACCATCGGACGCATGGAGTGTCAGTATCACTGCCAACGATACTTCCAAGTCATGGCACGCCGCAAACGAGTTGAAACTTCGTAGCGCAATATATATATATATATATATATATATATATATATATATATATATATATTATGTCACCTACTTCGCGTTGACTACACCCAATCTATCAAGATACCACACTCGAATGGTATTAGGACGCCTTGCTGGGCTAGTTCGTTCATTCTGCGCAGGAAAAATGGCGCTAAATAGAAAAGACACCACAAAGAAGGAACACTAGACAGATCGAGCGCAAACAGAAGATTGCGCTTAATGTGTATAGCGTTTATTCTTTGTGGTGTCCTTTTCTATTTAGCGCAATATTTCCTGCATTGAAAGGTATCAGGCTCTTGGATTATAGATTGCTATTCTGTCGACATACATAAGGCCACGTACCGATTGTGTCGCCTTGATTCGTTCAGTCTGATAAATTTGCGAAGAATGGGCACGCACTGATAACAGATACACGATGCAGAAGTTGTCTGTGCCTGTTGCACACACTCAATAGCCCAAGCAGTCGACTGGGTCGAAGGTTTACCAGGCCAGCCACCTAACTGGCTCTGCTCCAGGGGGGCCGTGTTTGTTTTGTGCGATTAAGTTAGAGGGAACTAATTTTCAAAAGAAAGTTATACTGGAGCTTTAAAACTCGTGGTAGCAATCGTGAGGCTGGCACAAGCAGGATCAGAAACATGTCTAGCACGGTTGTGACCAACTGCGAACAAACCTTATTAAAACACGTCGCTAGAAGCGTAACACACTGCTCGCGGACAGTCTTTCTATTGAGAGAATGTTACTAGGGCGTCTATTGAACATTGTTGACAGGTCGTTACAATGTCATCAACAGACAGCCTATAAACACAATTCTCTTCGAAGTTGGTGGCCAATTTCAGCCAGAGGGTTAACAGGTAGTCGGTAAAGCAGTCTAAAAAAAGTTGGTAGAAACTTTTTTGATTATTGGTAAGTTCTAGTGACAATCGTCTCTTGACAGTCAACTTATTCTTACTAAAAATTTTTGTGAGGGATATACCAAACGAAGCGCAGTAAACACGGTCATTTGTGCTTGAATTAACACTTACCACAATATCTAAACAGGTGTGAATAGTTGACTGCGTGACGTCCGACATGAGGTGAAGTCCAAGTTGGGCAACGAGAAACGCGACAAGCTGCTGATTTTCACGTCAAAGTACATTAACGTTGCAGTCTCCAGTGCCTATCACCGGCACATTCTCTTGGCACACTGCTCTGAAGCTGTGCTGCAAGAAGTTCGGGACGTCAGTCATTTCCGCGAAGTTCCTAGTGAGATGTACACTGTTGCTACGACGAAGCCGTGCAATGTTTTAACGGTGCAAGCGTCACCACAACTCATCTGGGGCAGTTGAGTTTGTCTGTCTGAAGTGGTAGTGGCGGTGGACATTTCGATAAGAACCGTATTCACAGGCACGACAGAACCAACAACTTCCTGAATGGTCCTTGACTTGATGCGAACTTTCTTTTCTTTTTTTTTTTGTAGCTTCAGAGTGAAAGTGGAGCCAGAGACCTTTTCGAATGCCCCTTTCATCCAACTGTATGTGCTTCGGTGCAACCAAACCCTCCATTGATCAAGCCATCAGACACGGCAATTTTTAGGGAAATCATCTATGGCGTGTCCAAACAATGTATGTACGTGGTTTTTTCAAAGGTGTTTTTTTTATAGACCACTGACAATCGGTGGTAAGTGGTGTACGTGCATAGCTGGCAGCTAGTGTGATGGACAGTATGAGCGGCGTGTTCTGGTTGGTTAATGCAGCGCGCTGAGGAACGAGGGGTCGCTGGCTCGAATCGCCGGTGTGTGCCTTGAATTCTCTCTTATGATTCATTTTATTTGTGTATTTTATAAATATATACACACATATACACATCCGGGTCATGACGGTGACGACAAAAGTCAACTGAGAGTGTCCATATAATTCCTATGGCAATAAAAAAAGGGCGAAGAAATATACAATGTTAAAAAAAGCTGCAATGCAATACGTTACGCTGCAAGAACCACCGAATCAGGGATAGGGGAGGGTGAATGAAATGGTGAAATGGTTGTTCTATTCTCTGAAAAAAAAACTGTGTTGGATGTTTAATTTGCTTCTGGCACCTTTGAAATCGTACTTGACGGTGTCTGCATATCCCTATTCGCACCATTCCTTGTGCTTTGTATACATCGCTCAAGCCCCCCCCCCCTCCCCTTCTCTCTCTCTCTCTGGCGCCAGGCCTTTATCGAAACTTGCGGTCAATGCCGTCAACGCCGGAAACAGCGAACGCTGTTCGCGGTGTCCTCGCGTGGTTGACTGCGGCTCCGGTGTAACCCCAGGGCAGGATGCGTGCCACATCTCTGGCGCGTGTGACTGAGTGATGCACGGAAGCGAACTTTCTTCGCTTCCGCCTCGTTCCAGGACACAGCAGGGCAAGGCAAAGAGCAGGGCGTCCTTTTTGATAGGGTATATCATTGCCTCAACTGCGTTGCTGCAGGGCGCCTGATAAGCTCTTCCACATTTTCAAAGCCGTAGCACAAAACGTTTTGCCGTTTACATCAATCTATTTTGCGTGCAGGTTTCAGAGTAGCAGACTTCATTTCAAGAGAAATCAAGCGTGAGAGGATGGTGCAGAAAGTTGTGTGGGCAGTTGAGATTAAAAAGTTTGTGGTGATAACGGGGCCGGAGCAAACCCGAGACCTGGTTAATTGGTAAAAACATAGGAGGGGCCTTTGCACTGCAGTGTGCATAGCCAGGCCGATGATGGTGATGACGATTGATTTGTGGGGTTTAACGTTCCAAAACCACCATATGATTATGAGAGACGCCGTAGTGGAGGGCTCCGGAAATTTTGACCACCTGGGGTTCTTTAACCTGCACCTAAATCTGAGCACACGGGCCTACGACATTTCCGCCTCCATCGGAAATACAGCCGCCGCAGCCGGGACTTGATGGTGATGACGATGATGTTGTTGCTGACGATAATTCACAAGACCTCCTTCTTGGCTGCTAAACGAACGGGTAGGTGAGTTAGAGGTGCGGGTGGGAAGGCCTGATTAACGAATTAGGCTGTAACGTACAGGAAATAGAGATATGAACATTTCAATACGAAGGTACGACATTATTGAGAACCAACACTTTTTTTTCTTCATTAAACATGGCGGTATTTTTGGAGTAACAAAGTTTGTCAGAATTATTACTCTGCAAGGATGCCTAGGTAAGATCATCACAAGCATAATGCGAAGGTCGCCGGTTTCGTCCTCAAAGGCGACGAGTTGTTTTCTAGTCCACATGAATTCATTTCCCCGTTATTTACACTGTGTTCTAACTGGCTTGCTTTGGAAAGCTGAGATTTACATTCCCTAAGTGGCACAATAAGTTCTTCCACAAAAGCAAAAAAATAAATAAATAGTGTGAAAACAACAATGAACAAGTACATGGAAAAGACAAAGCAAATTCAAACTAGTAAAGAAAATAACAGACAACGAACAGTATTCTTGCAGAAGTTGACTTCGCAATGAAACATTCACGTGCATACATTTATGTCTAAGCTTCAGCCACACAATGTGAGCTAACACATAACTTCGTATAGAACACTAAATCATTCTCTCTAAAATTGTTTCATTTCCTAGCCAAGACGCATAAACAGCGTTTGTATTGTCTTTTCTGGTTTTGAAAGAAACAGTGCTGTCAAAGACCACTGCAAAGAAAGAGAGGCATAGGGAGACAAACGAAGCGCTGAATTTCAATAAAAAGGTTATTTTGCATGTGTGCAAGTATACGGAGCGCCTCACTACATATATTAGGACTATGTTGTGCAGTCATTGTCACTGGTGAGGATAAGGTAACAACAGACCTGTTGAAAGATGGTGAAGAGATTGTGTAAGAAAAACTAGCCACCTTGTATACATAGTGCCTTCCGACTGGAAGAGTACCAGAATCTTGAAATAAGGCCAATATCATCTTAATTCATGAGAAAGGGGACGTCAAGGAGCTGAAAAATTACTGATCAGCTTACTGTCTTTTGTATACAAGCTTTTTACAAAAATAATAGCTAATAGAATTAGGATGACATTAGAGTGCAGTCAACCAAAGGATCAAGCAAGATTTCGTGCAGGCTACTCAACAATAGACCATATTGATGCTACTAATCAGGTGATGAAAAAATACGCAGAATACAACCTACCTCTATACATAGCCTTCATAGATTACGAGAAGACAAGCTAGATTTGGTTGAGATATCAGCAGTCATGCAGGCTTTACGGAATCAGGGCAACGACGAAGCCGATATAAAAATACTGTAAGAAATCTACAGTGGATCTACAGCCACCATATTCCTCCATAACGAAAGCGACAGAATTACAATAACGAGTGATGTGAGGCCGTGGGAGACGCGATCTATCCAATGCTACTTGGCACGTGTTTACAGGAGGTTTTCAGGACCCCACATTGGGAAGAGTCAGAATAAGTTAAAGGAGAGTATCTTAGTCACCAGCTATTCGCTGATGACATTGCATTGATGAGTGCTTCAGGGGACTAACTGCATCTCATGATTAGTGAACCGTAGACATGGAAAGCAGAGGAGCAGGTCTGAAAATTATTATGCATTAAACTGAAGTAATGTGAAATCGTCTCGGCAGCGAACAGTGCTTTGCGATAGGTGGCGAGACATTCGAAGTTGTAAAATAATACGTCTACTTGGTACGGGTAGTAAACACAGAGCCGAATCAGGAGAGTGAAATAACTGGTAGAATAAAAATGGCGTGGATCACATTCGGCAAATTCTGAAATCATAAATAGCAGTTTACCACTATCTCTCTGAAGGAAGGTGTATAACAGCTCCATCTTACCGATACTTACCTATTCGGAGCAGAAGCCTACAAATAAAATTCTGCTTAAATTGAGGACTAAGCAGTGAGCCACGGAAAGGAGAATGATAGGTGTGGCATTAAGGGACAAGTAGAGAGCACAGTGGGTCAGGGTGAATGTAAAATAAACTTTATTTGGTCCTCGAGGATCCAACCAGATACCCCCGCAGGGGTCTGTGCCGCAGTTACTCGCCGCGCCCACGCCGGTACCGGAAGGCCATGAAACACGCCGGGGTTAAGGATATCATGGTTGAAATCAAGAAGAAACCTTGTACATGGGCCAGGCACCTAGCGCGTAGGCAGGATAACCGCTGGTCATTAAGCGTAACTGACTGGATCCCCAGCGATGGCAAGCGCCCGAGGGGGAGACAGAAAGTTAGGTGGGCCGCTGAGATTAACAAGTTTGCAGCTGCGTATAACGTGGTGGCAGAAAACGCAAGACCAGGTTGATCAGCGGAGCACGGCAGATGCTTTGGCCCTGGAGTGGATGTAGTGACGCTGCTGCTGATGATGATGATGTTGTACCGACAAGGCCAAATGGAAACCTTTCTCTCCCATTTCCGTTTATCCGTGCCTTGCCTCCTAAAATGATGAATCTGTACCAAAGAACTATGATGATGACAATAGATACTACACAGTGGGTCAGTGACTCGCTTCATATACACTCAGTGCTGTCCACAAGGCCTACGAATGTGCCAGTTAGGCTTCGCTTCTTAGCTTACTTGTCCAAGAGAGTGGGCGCCTCACATCAGCTCTTTTCTTAGCTGCGGACCGAGTTAAGTTTCGCTCCAATGTACCGTACCATACCGTATCATACCCTACAATATCATACCATACCAAACCGTACTACGCCATACTATTATACCATACCATACCATACCATACCATACCATACCATACCATACCATACCACACCATACCATACCATACCATACCATACCATACCATACCTACTAGTTCACCTTTATGTCTATCTAAAGGATATTCCTTTCTTCATTTTAGCCTCTCTCTAAGCGGTGCACTTCTCCTCCATTTCAACAGTCCGAATACCTCGTCGTGAAGGGCGATTCCTGCGCTCGTATCTGTTCGCCGGACTCCGTTTAGCGCTATCGCATCGCGTGTCTCGTTGTTTGCGGCGGCATATTCCGGCCACGCTATGTCCGGTCGTGCCCACCAGCACGTAGCACGAGCGTCGGGCAATCGTCCAGGAAAACACGGGAGCTCGCGCGCTCTTCTACACGAGGAGGCGAGCTTATACGTGCATAGGAAACTAACCAGCTGAAGGGCATAGCGGCTCGCACGTCTTGATCGCCAATAAGCTGCAATAAGGTGCTGCGTGCAATTAGGTGCTGCGTTATGCAGAAATTCTGCGCATTCTTTTCGGGTGCCCTGTCTTTTGTACTTTTTACACATTGTACGCCATTAGTTCTTTTTTATTACTTTTGTACTTAGGACTTAGAAGCAATTTCGTATTTATTGTCATGTACGTTTCATTCTTTAAAATGTACCTTTAAAGCTATTCAATCATTGAACTTGTATAAAAATTCATTATCATATCATGTGCTTCTCTGCTCCAGACATCTGAAAAATATTCATGTACTAGATTGGACCGCTAACTTGCCACAAAGGCTATTGGTCCAAATATCTTGTAACCTCTTTTGTATTCAGTTCATTGAATAAACACTGGTTGATTGAAGGTGCTGCGTTCAAGCTATCCTCGAGTCGGCTTGGCGATCTGGCAGTCATTTTCACTGCTCGCCCAGAAGGGGACAGTTCACTGCTCACTCGGAAGAATAGCTATGAGACGTAAAGCCATAATGATATGTTGGGCTTTACTTGCCCAAAACCATGACACTGTACGCCGTAAGCGGGACCTCAGGAAATATTGACCATCTGGTTTTTTTTTTTTCGAACGCCCAATGACATCGCACAGTACACAGGCCTCTACCGTTTCGGTTCCATCGAAAAACGGCCACCGCGGCTGGGGTCGAACCCGGGACCTTCGGCCTATAGCACCCTAGCCACTGTTCCACTGAGGCACACAGATGTGAAACAACGAGGAAATGGAACAAAGAATAGTAAAATAAACAAACAACCCCGTCCTGTACAACAACATGTGAACTGCTTCCTTCCGCAGTGGGCTGGCTAAAATACAGCGTTATTCATGGCCACCACAGTGGATTGCCCCGCCACGGTGGTCTAGTGGCTAAGGTACTCGGCTGCTGATCCGCAGGTCGCGGGATCAAATCCCGGCTGCGGCGGCTGCATTTCCGATGGAGGCGGAAATGTTGTAGGCCCGTGTGCTCAGATTTGGGTGCACGTTAAAGAACCCCAGGTGGTCGAAATTTCCGGAGCCCCCCACTAAGGCGTCCCTCATAATCATATGGTTGTTTTGGGACGTTAAACCCCACAAATCAATCAACCACAGTAGATTGATGAGCATGGCTTTTTTATGCTTAACATGAGGCCGAATGTATTACACGGTGGCCGCCCCCTCGTGGTGACCGGCGAAAATGCTCTAAGTGGTGGTTGTATAGTATTACCGGTGCATGTACGCATAGTTTCTTAAGAAGTTCGCTAATGGGAGGGAAACTATAACAATAACATAGCGCATGTGGAGTGTTCTTTTAAGAGAATGTCATTTCCGGATATATCTTGCATAGCTTATGTGCACACAGAAAAATGGACAGTGATGATCAATGCGCACGTACAATGCAAGCTGTCATATACAGCGAAAAGAGCTTATTTACGTATGCAGTTATGTACAATGCAAAAATTGTGCAACAAAGACAGGACATTCCAGAACATCGAGATGATTAAACCTAAATAAAGAGTAAAGCTATATGAACAAACAAGGGGGACATTCACAGTTGTAGGGTCATGTTTTTGCATTCACCTGTGAGGACAGTTTGCTTTCGTGCTCAAGAACAGTATTGCAGGAAAAAAAGACGTGTTTCAAATGAAGAAAAAGAAAATACACACTGCGATTTCACAGTGCTACAAGCTCTAGCCCACCTCCTCAATAGGGGAGTTCTTTTCTGTATGCCGTTTACGCGATGTCCAAAAATAAAAAAAGTGCCGCCATATCCACGAAGTGAATGATGATGAGTGGGCGAAGCTCTGGAGGAAAACCTGGTAAACCATGAATCTTCCGTACATTTTGCCTACTCGATTTTATTACAATGCTCCCCCTAGCGTACGTCGCCGCACTAAATCGAACGATTGCCTTCCACCAATGACACGTGCCATATGTGACATCATTCCTATTTTATAACATCTCGCATCTTTCATCATCAACTACAAGTACCACCATCTAGTTTATAACATCTTGCATCTTTTCATCATCAGCTACAGGTCCCGCCATCTAGTGAGCGCTGAAAGAACTAAACGAGAGGTGGCTACATGCAGGAGACGGTGCCGCCATCTAGTGAACACTGCAAGAACTAAACGAGAGGAGGCGACATACGTGAGATGGTACCGCCATCTAGTGGACACTGCAAGAACTAAACGAGAGGTGGCTATATACAGGGGACGCACAGCCCACGCCTTAAGGAGCTTCGCCCCTAAAAAGAAGCTCATATTTGTCAGTGTATATATGAACAAAAGTGTATGGTTCTACATGTTCAAAACCATGATGAATTTGAGGCACGCACACAGTCAAGGAATGCAAATGTTTTGCTCCCGTGGTGTTCTCGAACGTGTGTTTTGCAACAGCGAAGTTTTTTAGCGAGTCGTTCCTTGTGAGTTCATCACAGAAAACTATCTTCTGAAAGGGTATGTCCCACTGTGTATACCTACGAGAAGATGATCCCCACTAGTAAACGCGTGTGCACCGCAGTAATTAGCTTAGTCTGACTACTCACTACTGGCCCACTAAAAATGTAGTAGACCACAGTTAGCCCAACAAATGGCTGCTAAGCGTGACGGCTGCGAGCAGAGAGATACCGGGGAACGGGAAAGGCAGCGGTGACTGCGACGAGAACCCGAAGCGATGGATGGCCTACGCCAACAACGGCGTGCCAGTAGATTTATTAGAGACGCGAACGCTTGGTCTCAGTGCGAGTTCCGGTCTCTGGTGTTTCGACATGTCTGCGACCGTCTTGTCTTTATTTTATTTTAGTTTTAAATTTATTTACGAGTACCTCAGGGGTCCCGTGTAGGAGTACTTTGTGAGGGAGACTATACAATACTTTTTTTTTATCAAGAAACACGGAACAAACAAAATGAATTAAAAAGCCAAGTATACAAAAACTAAGCATGAGCAATAACATGCACAAATAATATGAAATTTGTGTTATACACACTTAAATTTTTTCTACAATGAATGAATTTCAGTACGAAAAATATGTTTAGGAAAGACAATCGTAAATAGTTAGTATTTTATTCTTAAATTTCACGTGATCGCGAATGCACACATCATCAGGAAGATCATTCGAACGAGCAATGGCACACGCTAGCGCAGATGCGTTAAAGGCTTGGGTGCGGCCGAAAAGACGAGAAAAAAATGCTGATTGTGGAGCCTGTGAGACGTGCGATGGGGTTTCCATAGTGGCAAGGTATTCACTTGTATGCTGTAGATGACTTTATGAAATAAACACAATGATGGTTATCTTCCTGCGCAATGCCAGGGATGATGAGGACAACGAAGCCTTTACTTCTGTTACACCGGAATAGTCATTGTAGTTACGCGCTATAAAACGTGCGGCGTGGTTTTGCACCGATTCGAGTAAGTCAATGATCAATAGGCTTGGTGAGGTGACCAAATGGATGATGCATACTCTAGTTGTGGGCGAACAAATGTTTGATATGCTAATTCACGTATAATGGACGGCGCCATATGAAGGTTACGTTTAAGTATCCGAAGGTGCGTGATGCTGTGGCAGTAATTTTTTCGATGTGCGTTGACTACAATAGATTTGGAGTGAATTTAATGCCAAGGCACTTGTAACGGTTCGTTGCCAATATCGTTTTATTGTTAAGAGAGTATGTGTAGATTGAGTTTGACTGCTTTCGGTTGGACGTCATTAGCTTGCATTTATCAGTGTTAACTGTAATCTGCCACTTCGAGCACCAGATTGTAATCAAGTCGAGATCCTGTTGCAGTGCCTGATGATCTGCGGGACTCTTATAATTTTGTGGTATATAATGCAATCATCGGTGAACAGTCGGATGTTTGTTTTGATATGAGATGGAAGGTCAATGATGTAGATGAGGAATAATAATGGACCCAGGACGCTGCCCTGAGGAACTCCAGAAGTAACGTCAGATAGTGGAGATGAAGTATTACTGATCCATGTAAACTGATTACGTGACGACAGAAAGTTTTGGAGCCAAGATATAATCACAAAATCAAGATTTAGGGAAGACAGTTTAGTAATTAAACTACAATGTAGAACTCGATCAAATGCTTGGGAAAAATCGGCATAAATGCAGTCTGTCTATGTGTTACCATCCATAATAAAGTGAAGATCATGAGTGAATTCTAGTAGCTGGGTTTCACAAGAGAGACCCTTCCTAAAGCCATGTTGTTGGAGAAAAAAGTAATGGTTATCTTCTAAGCGAAGGGCAATGTTAGATGCAATGATATGTTCAAGTATTTTACAAGGAATGCTCGTGAGGGATATGGGGCGATAGTTATTTGCATCACTTTTATTTCCTGATTTGAAGATGGGTAACACCTTGCCGATTTTCCAATCATGCGCAAGTGTACCAGTGGACGATGACTGATTGAATGCGCGATGAAGGATTAAACTGGAATAATGGTCATTTTAATGCTCGAACCTATCTGCACAGAGAATCAACGTAGAAAGAAGCTAGCGTCACCAGTAGCTAAAGCCAGGCAACAACATTTAATCAACCTAGAAGCAACTAGATTTGTCTTCAGAACTCTCCAGATTATCCGTGTCGAGCATTGCGCGGAGGAGCGCAAGATTCGTCAATTCCTCTCCTTTCCTCCCGTTTCTCTGCATTTCAAAACTATTCATATATATATATATATATATATATATATATATATATATATATATATATATATATATATATATATATATATATATAATATGTACGGCCACTGTGGCATCTGGCATCAGGCGTCGAATCTGCGTCCTCGAGCTCACTACATGAGGCGCTAGAGAGAGAGAGAGAGAAAATAATATTACGGAAAGGAGGGTGGTCAACCAGAATTGTAGAATGCGGTTTGCGACCCCGCACTAAGGGTAGAGGGAATGGAAAAAAAGAAGATGGGAACGAAAGTGAAAAAACACGTAGGCAGCGGCCAGAAGAGGTGTACTAATACATTTAAATCTGTAGTCTGTTAACTCCATGTGTTCAGTTCTTCAATTCGTTACCTTTGCATTATCAACTCCCGAGTGTACATGGCATGCCGTAAACACATTGAGTTGATAATTTATCCTGCTTTGTAATGCCACTCTACATATATGTTCCGAACATGTGGCATTCATTATTTTCCTACTACACATTTCATGTAATTAATAGTAGGTACAAAAAAGAGTGCCTGTGAGTCACAGTTTTTTTCTTGCACTTCCAAAGCAACTACGACGCTGCACTCGCAGCTTAAGATGAACAGTTCGGGATAGCTCGCCCCCCTGCAACTATCTAACGTTCCCGCAAGTATAACCCAGTGTTCTGACACTTCACTTCACCGAGCGGAGCAAAGCGCCACCGTTTGACTTAAAATGACTCAGCGGTACTCGGGAAATGATTCCGGCTAACGTCCATATGCAACGAACACTTTTGACGAAGGGTGCATCTGCCATCGAAATTCTCTAGGGAAGGGACGCCCTAAGGATACGGGGATAAGCCCGCGATCGGTTCCGAAGCCTTCGAAGTTGCTGCGACCGCGCATCTAGCAGTGCAACCTCGTTCTCGTGAGCAGCGCAGCATATATTCACCATATCTGTGGGCCACTGAGAGAAGCCCTCGATACAAGACGCTCGCCAAGAGGCTTATCGAGCGACTTGTAATCAAAAGCATGCGATGCCTACGCAAGCGGGAGCGGGTGGTTCCGGCACCGGATGCATGACTCGCAATCCGCCAGTGACGTATCTGCAAAGAAGGGGGCGATTCGAAACGGCCTTGTTTTGTGCGAGTGCAAACAGGCTGCGCAAGGGCGAGCGAGACCATGGCACGATCCGCAGGCTCTGCGACGAGTCCTATAAAGCCGACACACGACGCAGCGGAGATAACGCCGAAGGCTGTTCCAGAGGCTAAGGGTGTCCCCGTCGTCGGCTTTTCTTTTCGCTTTTCTTTGATTCTCGGACTGCGCGAGTTTAAGTTATGCAACTGTACCTTATCGCACTTTCGAGAGTCCGGGGCTCCAAATTGGGCCGCCGCGTTGCACTGCGCGGGCCCGCAAAGTAAGGTCGCCGCGTTAACTCTCATCGGAGACCTCTTACCCTGAGAGTACCGAGGTCCTTCCGCTCTCGCCTTTCTATCCCAGAAATTCAACAGATAATTTCTGGCATTGCTTTCGCTCTCATTCGCCTTCCCCGTATCAAGTATGTTTGTGATTACGGGGCTCCTCCTAAAGAGCTCTCGTTCACAGTTTTCGAGGGCAGTCAGGCCGTCTGTTTTTTTAATTTGCCACAAAGACATGCCTTTAAGGCATAATATTTTGCGAGTGCGTTTGTTAAATGTGCGCCGTTAGGCCGGTGTTGTGTATGAAGTGAAGCAGTGTCTTGTGGAATGTGTTGTCGTGTATCAAGCGGTCGTAACTGGCCGTGTTGCTGTAGCGAAGGTCGGCTTGAAGGAGGTGACGGGAGCGTTCTGTCTGCAACCCTTTACATGTCCATACAAGGGGGTATGCATCTGCTTGCATCGCTGCAGTTGGACAATACAGACACATATCACCAACTCGTAAATGTGACCAGTTCCATGATGATATAACGGCCGGTGTAAGGACCACCCCTGTCCGAGGCCTCCTAAGCACAACTTTCTCCGCCCTAGTCAGGTGAGGGGGGAGAGAGCAGACACACGGTGGAATGAGAGCATGTGTATCCTGCCGGAGAGCATTTTTACGGGTATGGAGTAAGTTTTGGGGCTCAGGTGGAAGGGGAATGGCTGGAAGGTCCATGTCTGGAGGGCAGTGCGCCTACTGGTCAGCAGCATTGTCGTGTGAGTTCGCAGCATGGTCTTGAATACAATGCAATTTTACGCAAGTAGCTGTATCATGCTTCAGCTCCTTAATAGCTCCAAAGGAATCAATGTATACGTCAATCTTCTTTTCTTTTCTTCTCTCTTGTGACCGCTGAGCCGTTGTCCCTGCATTACTTCTTTTCTCCTGAGAAACCTTTACTGTGTGGTATAGCAGTTAGCATCATGAGTGCTGGCGGCTCGTTTATTCCCGGTTATGTAAAAGTCACTCTTATATGTATGTCGTTAACGATATATTAGCGACATCGTCAGAACGACACAACACGCTTATGAACGCACCCACGCCTTCTATTAACGTCAGAACACGCTCGTGCATCGTTAACGAGAAGTTCAACCACAAAAACATTGCAGATTTTCTCTGACGCAAGGGAGCCTTCACGCAAGCGCTTACATGGACGTTACGTGGACGTTACGGTAATGCCGTACCGTTATTTCATCGTTATTTGCGTATACAACGAACGAACGCTTGGTCAATTGGCCTTATACATGCCATAAAGATGGAAAGACACACACACACACACAAAAAAAACGGATGATTCACTCGCAATTGTTGTTCCAGCTGTGTGTCAGCTGACTACAATCTTCAAATATTCGGCTTCGTTCGACCATTATGGCGTGTCTCACAGCTCAGCTACGGCCACTACATGTGTGTTTTCGTCGGGCGGCTGTTGCCCAGGGGCTGTATTTTGTTAATTACTTTGGTTTCAGCGCAATAGTTTCTTGTCGCGACGCTACCACTTCTGAGTCAGTTCCAGCATCAACAAAGGCACGTAAGCTCTTGAAAGAAGATGACTAAAACAAATAAGAATACAAAAAATTGCTGGTAACTTTACTGGTTTCTTTGAAGCGAGAAACGACTGTTTTCTTCTTTGAGTAGGACCGACATCAAAAACGCAGAGCCTTCATGTGGCGTCACGTTATTAAGTACGAACCATCAAGACAGTGTGATGAAGTGTGTGTGTCGGTGATATATTGATGCGCGAAATTACACGTGCTATGTAGGACGCATCACCTGTATTTCAAATCTTAAATGTGTAATATGGAATGAAGAACAAAAATAAGCATAGCAAAAAAAAAAAAGACTGAAGAGCTACAGAAGTGGCGTCGTCCTGGAGACCCGTTATTGGGCACAAATGCAGAATATTGGGTATTGTAGCAGTAGCGGTGTTGCCGTACCGTTTTCACTGAGGTATTACCTCTTCGTGGTAAATGTATAACGATACAAAGACGTTCTAGCTTCGCGAGTTGTCTGATAAGCAGGGTTACGTTGTGAGAGCGTCCTGAAAAAACATGTCCTGAAAAAAAACATACATGTCCTGAAAAAAAAAAATAGCTGCGTCGCGACAACTGTACGATACCGCCCTACTTATAGCATTGCCATGCGGCAGACCACCCCCGCTAAAGAGACCCTATTATCTCAAGAAGGAATCACTCTAGGCAGTGCATCACTAGACCATCTTCATATACAAAATTTTACATTCCACACTTGGGCGCCACCATACTGAACGCCACGTCAAACCAATGTTTCCTTATTTTTCTGTGTCATGTCGAAGTTCGCGGGTTCGACCCCAGTCATGGCGATTTCATTTCGATGTATATAGGCGGAATGGTATGGGTCCGTGTACTGTGCAATAAAAACGCACGAACACCAGATGGTAGAAATTTACGGAGCCCTCCCATACATCGTCCATCGTATAATTATGTGGGGGTTTTTGGATGTAGGATTCCAGATATTAATATTCTATCACGGCGTAAATTAACAAGGCCGGGTAATTCCGAACGCATCAACTTAGCCGTTCTCATGTGTATTCGTCTAGCGTATCACTGTTGGTTAAGTTAGTAAAAATACAAAACGGCAAGGTTAACTGTTCAATAAGGTACCGAACCACATCCGTAATGATCGATTGAACGCTTCGTGAAAAGAAAAACTTTCCAAACCGATAACACCGAAAGAAAAAAGAAAAGAATATTAGAAAAGGGATGGCAATAAGCATCGAGACCGTCTGCATTACAGAGGTTCAACGACGTTACTGGAAACAATGGCTCACCCGTAATGAGCTTAAACGGCGAGTGTCCTTGTCTCTTGTCGCTATGGCCGCTCTCTGCGCCCATTCTGAAGCACAGTTGCAGACGCGAGCTTTGCGGTCAGGCATCGCCTCGGTTCAGGCTACGCCTGGTCCCCTTGGACACGGCGGCCGGACCACGTCGTTAGTGAATAGCCCCGACGACAGAATGACTGCTCTCAATCGTTGGTGCCGTGTTCCGTGACAATTTTCGTCTGCCGATTTGCCATTGAGAACAGAACACTTCTCCTCTCCTCCCTCACGCCTTTTTTTTTTCTCTTTTACAGCCCTTCATCTGACGTTCCATTGAAGCGCGTCGGGGGAGGTTTCCTGTTACGCTCTATTAAGGTTTTCTTTTACCGCAGTGCGGCTCCACGATGAGTACACGCGTTGCAGGTAGCCTGAAACTTTTGAATAGCTTTGACATGTGGCCGGAGGTAATGTTCTTTTTTCTTTCTTTCATGCGTCAGTCGATACATTTGTCTTTGTCTTTATCACAAAAGAAAATAATCCAGGGTCAAATTTCGGGACTGAAGTGCGTCCCAATGCCAAATCGTGAGCCACATGCCGTCCATACAAGGAACACCAGGGATTTATGCTAGCATTGAGCTTGTTTTCTGAAAATCGGTTAATAAAAAGTTCTGGATGTTTTGGAGGAAAAAGGTGGACTGCCGCTTTTCATTCCATTTCGTCTTCCTATCAGTGGACTTTGATCGTCTGACTGATGACAAAGGTAAATAACTGTTCTCCTGCCCACGCCTGTGGCGAAGGCTACATACCTGCTCCGATAGCGTATATACTTTTGCTTTTCGTCGTGCTTCTCACAGCACAGATGACTCGTTTAGTAGCTCCTGCGATGTTGGGATAACGTCAGCTGCCGGCGCAGTCATTTTTCTGGCACGTCCGAATTTGAACGAAAACCAGGGATGCGTAATATGGGAAACTTCAGTAGTTAAGTTCTGGAAACTCACGAGCCCAAAGATACGATCTCTGCGATCTGGTTACAAATGTGTCGATTAAAACGAGCGCTATGGGTGGAGTTGATGCCGGGATCTCAAAGTCTGCGAAGTTGGTTTTATTGTTTCAGTGTAAACTTGACGTTTTATTGTGGTGTTTCACTGTGGTGTTTCACTGTAATGCTTATATGCAGTGTTTCACTGTAACGTTTCGCTGCAATGCTTCGCTATCATGCCTTAGTTTTATTCTTCGCTGTCAGGCTTCTTCTGATAACAATTTTGCAACGAAGGAAGACCACTGTTGCATTCGCCGTATGTCACGTTGCACCCACAATCTTCTAAAGGGTCGTACCTTAGTGAAGCCCTTGCGGGAAATGTTGTACTGACAGTCACGTCAGTGCGGGACACGTTTCACGCTAATGTGTTTCATGCTAATCGCTCAGTCCATCGCGATATCACGAGAGATTATGCGAACTAAGCGCATCGACTACACATTTTAGCCGCCAGTGATACTGTCAGATGCTTCATTGTAACATTTGTAGAGAAGAACTTTGATGACGTCAGCGGACCCTTTGCCTGGTATAAAAAAAAATCGCACCATATCCACGGAGTGAATGATGATGAGTGAGCGAAGCTCCGGAGGTCGAGAAACCGTGAATCCACCATGAATTTTGCCCAGTCAATACGCCATATACACGAAGGGAATAATGATGAAGGAGCTTGCTCCGTCCGTTCGTCCGTGTTCTATGATACCAAAGCACGCCTCTCCTAAGGATCAAAGTGGAGCGAGCGCCGCAGCGCCATCTAGTGAGCATTCCGAGTACTAGGGGTATGTACGATGGACAACAGCAGACAAGCGTACGCCTTAACGAGCTTCGCCCTTAGAGTGGCTTAAAACTTGGAAACAAACTGCCTGGATAATCCTGTAGACGTGTCGTCTTTCGAAAGCAGCCCCGTGTGCTACACTCATTGAGCCGCCAAGTTCAAGTTGCTACTAAATTATAGCTTACACTTACACAGATGACGCCTCTTTCAGCTCGGTAAGATACGCTTGCGCTCATGCATAGCATAGCCGGCGCCCGTGACGCCGTTGTTTACACCCATTTGTTCATGTTGTTGCCCTTCGAAGCTTTGAAATGAGGATTCTCGTGTCTACGTGAGCTCAGAACACCGGGGCGTCCTCGCGACGCGTAGAAAGGACGATACTCACCTCGTTTTTGTTTTTCGCCCTTGACGGCTCGCATCGCCTCGAGACATGCGAAAGAGAGAGGGTGGAAGGTAGAGGGAGAGACAGAGAGTCTCGTTACATACGCGCGTGCGAACGCAACTTAGCCGCTAGAGAACGCGATTACTTCTATACTTAAAACATAGAGCCGCTTGCGAGCCCCATCCTGTGTGCGTGCGGGGACTTGCCTATTACGCATATACGACTCGCGCAACACTCTAGTAGCTGTAGGCAACAAGGGACGGCATCGCGCCTTCGAAAGCAGGTGCGCCCAGCACTTAGAGGGGCTGTGTGCAAGCCCCCGATTGGCTTTGCGGGTGATGTCGCAATGGCGGTCTCTGTGGGTACCTACACGTGTAACGTCCTTTTCGGGTCGTTCCGAATATAGGGGCTTCCGGCAGAGGGATCGCTGGAGCACGTCACCTACAGAAACAAACACACACACAAAAAAGACAGGACAACGTGCCCTGATTTCTCAAGAGTTCGTACGTCTACGCGTCGCTGAGAGCGTCGTTAAAAGAGATGCATTGTGAGGAAATCGTTTCCACCGCGGTGTCGAAAAAACAAATGGTTGCAGATGACGAGGATCTCGCTAGGCACGCAACGACACAAAAACAACAGCCAGAGGACGGAGCTCATTATTATAAACTTCACGCTGAATGGGCGGAGTGGGATGTGTATACGTGTCGAACTATCTTTTCGCATGTGGGAATTTCCCGGGGTGCTGTTGTTTTCTTTTTTGTTATGAACGTGTGTAGAGAGCCAACGTAACAGTTTACGATCCTGCTCTCCCGTAGGAGAGTACCTCGTACTAGAAATCGTTAAAAACTTTTTCTGAACACACGTACTCGGATGAGAACGAAACACTTTGATTAGTTCTAGCGTGCAACTTCTGTGTTTATAACATGCTATTTTCTCTTATGGAGCGTCCGACGAGAATGACAGAGAAATGATTTGATGAAAAGTGGGCGATGTTTGTTTGGCTATTCGCCTGATGTGCTACTACAAGGGCTGGCTGATGACTATGATATTTAGATTGATAAACACATAGCATTCCTATTAAGAACTAACACATCGAATAAGTAGATTGATGGACGTCATCCGCCATTTTATTCTATCATATTCTCCTTATAACTTCTCGGCCTATTCCACCTCTTCGTCTTCTTTGGGTTCATCGCAGGCAGCCTCAACACATCACACATACAGCCATACACACGTAGATTACACTGTTTACAAAGTTTCGTCGAGGCTCGTGGTCTGCAATGAAGTGGAAAGTGCTTTCGTAGCGCATAAAGCCCGGCTGCCCCTATGCGTATTAGGCCCAGAATATGTCGCAACTCTAAGCACGAGTCCCGTCACAGATGTTAGGCCGCGTTCAGAGACTGTGTCTCTCTGATGCGTATAGCCCGCATTTACGATTGGGATCTTCTGGGACGTTACACTGAACGCACAGTATTGAGACCAACAGTTTAATTGTGCTCGTAAAGTAGTGGTGTATGGAACGTTCCGTTCACGACCTACGTACAGTAAGTAGGTTGTGGTTCTGTTTTAGGTTGACTCAGCGCTAACAACACAGACTAAATTATACGGACCAACCAAGCACTTGTTATGCTCGTTAAACTAAGACGAGCATAACAAGTGCTTGTCATGTTCGTATGATTTCTGTCCTGTTGTTTGCGCTGCTTTAATATACAAAAATAGAACCGTACCAATTAGCCCATTTGTCCACCTTTCTGTTCATAAGCCACTTATCAACTTCTGCCTTCTGCACCGAGCAGTGAATACTTTACGCCAACGCTTTCGCTTCACCAATGTCCGTGAGAAATTGACTGCAGCTTCTTCGCGCGAGTGTGTGCGTTATTGGTAAATGCATCGTGCAACTCTCGTCACATTGCGATCGGAAAACGTCGACCTTCTCGCCTGGCGCGTTCCAAGGAGTTTGCTGTAAGTATTGCTAAGAGTCAAGTGATGGCACTGTGTTCAGCGGCAGTTGTAAGTGCGATGGTCCAAGCAGCGTTGGAAAGATTTGAAATAACTCGGCTTGGCCTGGACCTTGTTCCTTATGCATGGCTTCACATGACACGGCAGCATTCGCATGGTAGCATGGCAACATGCATGGCAACACTTCGCGTGTCACTTATGCATGGCAACACTTCGCAATGATCACAAATGCGCACAGAGTTGTGTTCTTAAAACAAGGGCAACTGCGTAGGAACAAGAGTGGGGACAAGTGTGAGGGTAAGTATAGGTAGAATTAGTACACCAGTCTGCGATTATTATACAAACCCGATGCACTATTCATCATCCTCAGGGTAGATGAAATATTTAACAGTCAGAGTTCCCTCTTTAGTAAAATTTTACGAAACTCAATGGTGCACGATAGAAACACCGTTGCATCTGCGTCGGGTACCACTGGTTCCTCAGACCACGTTGATTTCATTCGTTCTTACAAACCTTGTACTTCTAATACGCCATAATTTAAGAAGTCATCGACCACTAAAGTTTCAGAGAAATAAGCGAAACTATTGGAGGGAAGGCTTTTATGCTTCCCAACATTTAGTACGTAGATCCATGTGAGCCCGGCGTTTGTTAAGAGGGGTGGACTAGCTCAATAGATGAAAAGTTGTTGTCGGTTGTGTCCTTTATAAATGCTGAAAACCTTGCCCGTCTGAATATCGCATTCCAAAGGATCTTTTCTTCGCTCACGTCCATCTACATTTGAAAAGCAATGAATAAATAAAAAAGCGCCACATTTCCTTTCTGTATAGTGTGCAGTGAAGCAACGCTCGTTAAAGTAATGCGAAGCCGTGTGCTTTTCAAACTATTTGTGGGCTCACTGAATAGCTCTTCTTTTGAGGATGCGGCATGTGAGAATATCCGCGGGAATTCACTCATGAAAACTCTTCTTTGTGACTCCACCAACATAAAAAAGTGCGAAACCTACAGATGGAAAAGTAAGCAATGAAAGAAGGCCTAAGCGAGAAGTGAAACAACAGCAAAAAACATGCTAACGGTTTGTGAAACAGACCTCGGATTCAAGAGACCAGCGAGAGTGCAAGGGTGCTCCACCGCAAAGCATATCTTTACAAACGGGCTTGCGTCGATGCAAAGCGAAGTCGAAATGTTCTGCCTTGCTCGACACCGTGTTTTACGGATTATAGTATGTGCACTCTTTAGAAGCTGTTTATGCACAGTTAGTCTAATGTTGATAACTAAAGCATGTGTACATGCGTGTAAGTTCAACACCTCGAAATTCACTTTTACGGCCTAACTCTTACCCTATGGGAGCGTGTTCTACGCGATGCCGTGAGGTTTTATTTATTCGTTACAATAGTTAGAATATAGAATAAATAACTAATTACAACTCTAAATAACTGTCTTACTCCCACGTATGCTTCAACGGGTCATGAAGATATAGGCTGACCTGAGAAACTTCAGTGACCTACACGTTATAGGAAAGCATTCATTGGACCTTGATTCCTGCCAATGGGACCCGCAGCCATTTTCAAAGCATCGGCGCGTTAACAGCGACATTCTCTTTATATCGGGGAGCCCAAACGGATATGGGCCACAAAAACGGGATAAATCCCACTAAGGACACGTGCCACGTATCCCAGCAGTCCCGCTGCTCACTACTCTAACGAATCACCACTGCGCCCACTACTGCGCCCGCCACTCTACCCACTTCATTACGCTTCATTCAACACCGCCGCGTTCATATCCCACTTGCAGTCGTGCTATAGCTCGCATAGATGTCAGACCGGCGACGGTGGAGACCATTCTGGAATGTCGTCCTGAGAAGTCATCCCGGGTGAAGGCGACGAAATCAGTCCTCAGCTTCTTGAGGGTAACAGACTTGCACCGACAATCATAGACTTATACTGTTATGATGACTGTGAAGTGCGACTTAATGCGCGTGCTATCCTCTCTCTCCCTCTCTTTCTATATTTCTAACTCCCTCACCTCTGTCCTCAGTGTAGGGTAGCTGCCGGTCGTTCTAGACTGGTTAACATCCCTGCGTTTCCACTTTTTCCCTCCTGTTGTTTGTCTTCTTTCACACAACCAGCTAAAATTACTGTCGAAGTGAAGGCTTCTTTGTGAGCTACCAGCTTCTGTCAGTGACCGACATGCGAAGATGGTTTGATTGTTTTTTTAAGCATCTCAGCTTTCTGAAAGGCTAACTCTTGTGATTCCTCTTTACTGCGTTTGTACCCAAAGAAAACATCTCAATGCTCGTTGTTGAATGGTTCGGCTCCATCCTTTGTAATAAATGAGTAGAATGGACAGCTACTTTTAATCAACCTTTGCATGGCTCACCTTGTACTTTCCTTCAGTTGACCGCAATGGCTCCTGCTTGAGAGAGTTTTGCCCGCGTATTGCATCTATTCATTGTGTCATTTAGGGCAGCATCTCTATAATATGGAGTATATCTGCTCTATCATACTGCTTCTACCGTCTTTTTTTTTTTTTGCGGCCGTTTACAGTTTAGCGAAAACATTGTACAGACCAGCCCATTTACCCTTAGCGACCGAGTCGTTCAATTTTCTGCACTAATACAGGTGTCATAACATCGGACACCTCTCAATTTTTCTCGGTAGCGCTGCTTCCTTAGAAGGGGCGGATTATTTGTGTGTTTAGAAAAAGTGGTGAACGATTTAGAGCACTATAGGTACTCTACTATGGGAGAGCATGAAGCCCTCCCGGGGACCACGGCGTTATTTAACCAGACACGTTGTGTGGTATCATCGTGGTTATCTCTTCAGACCTTATGAGCCGGCAGTGTTTGTGATAGTACACGGGAGACACCCAAACAAGTACCACTTGTGATAGCAGCAATGGCGGGCTTGAAATGGCTGTGTCACACGGAACCTGCATAGCAGGCTGTCTTGCCCGCAGAGTTTCATACAAAGCATATCGGTGTTATAGGTCCATCCTATTCGGACTGCTAGCGCTGTTAATGATGAAGGTTTATCGTCACTATTGCAGTAAATTTTTGGGGGCTAAGTTGAGACTGAAAGTCGAAGCTCATACGGTACCTTATATGGATTCGCCAAGGATGTTTAATAAAAATGGCTGGAGTGGACATTCTTGCCCACAAGTGAAGCCATATGCCAACCGTAAGATGGCCGCTGCGGCAGCCATCCTACTAGGGGCATGATGAGCTGTTGGCGTGCATCGGTTGAGGAGGAGCGTTTTCCTGAATACTTGCCAAGTACCATTAAAATCTCAATGTACGCAGACGACATCTGTGTCTGGACTTCGGCAGTCACACGTCCTCACATACGTTCCCGGCTTCAAAAGAGCATCAACTATGATTGCCAACTACTTGTTAAAACAAGGTCTCAGCATATCGCCAGAAAAATGCGCGCTGGTGGTCCTCACTGGTAAAGCAATGACGCCTTATGTCATCTCAATCTGCGGGTGACCGATTTCTTACGCCAGAACCCACCGGTTTCTGGGCATCATTATTGATAGGGACCTCTGTTGGAGTCCGCATGTGGCCTATATGAAGAAGCGCCTGACCGCCGTTTCCCAATTGTTCAAGTTCCTCGCAGCAAAGACGTGGGGGATGTCAGTGGACGCAATGATGGAAGTCTGTGGAGCCCTGTTTCTTGGTTTTCTGAGATATAGCTTGCCCGTGCTTAGCAATACCTGCAAGACCAATGTTCGTGTTCTACAGGCAGTGCAAGCCCAAGCACTGAGAGTGTGCCTTGGTCTGCCCAGATGTACGTCAGCAGAGGCAACGATTGCAATTGCTGGTGACTATCCGATACAAACTCACATTGTTGTAGAATTTCTGAGAACGCACGCCAGACACTTCGCACGTGCCCCCGGCCATCACCTTGCACTGTTGCCTTCAGAGAGGCGCCAAGCATCGTTCGCTAAAATGATTGTGAAGTACAACGAGAAACTTCTCTCGGGCTTCACTCCTGCATCTAAACCATCGATACCCCCTTGGTGTCTTATTCGGCTCACAGTGCATATTAGTGTACCAGGGATCCGGAGGAAATCTGAGCTTTCATCTCCCGTGCTGAAACAACTGTCTCTTCTTCTTTTGCACAAGAAATATTCAGACAATGTACATATATTGCCGCGACATAGTGCCTGCATTCAAACGACGCGCCCATCACAACGCGCACAGGGACATACATGCGCGCCGTCTTGTGTTGCGCAGAGACGATGATGATAGCACGAGAACCCAGCTGGCCCCTGCTGATGCGCGCCACGCGCTTGGGACTCTTCTTGAAGAAGCAGAAGAAGAAGACATCTTTGGTGTTCTGCTGTAACGTGCTACGACCATAGTCCCTTTGAGTTGTGGGCACAGGTTCGCCCTTTAATAAATACGTTTATTACACCCCGAGTCCTTCAACATCGTTACAACATATATATACCGATGGCTCCACGAACCGCCAGTGTTCGTCAGGTGCAGTAGTTGTCCCAGCAAGAGGTGTTACCATCAGCTTAAGACTGACCACTCCACGGCATCTACAGCAGCGGAACTAGCTGCTTTGTGCGCTGCAAGTTTGTGTGGTCAATCGGGAACCACCGCAACAATGGTCGATTTTCAGCGACTCAAGGACTGTTCTACAATCTGTGCTCTCAGCACCTCATGGCGGGCCGCACGAACAGCTCGTTTTCGATATTCGATGCCTTCTCCACACTTCACACGAGAAAGGGCATCATGTGACGTTTCAGTGGCTGCCAAGTCACTGTGGCGTCATAGAGAACGAACATGCCGATACTGCCACGCGGGCAGCTCTTGTAGGAACACGAGAAGAAGCCATACCACTTTCGCGGACCGATGCTGCCAGTAATCTTCGACGACTTGCGCGTGAAATCACGTTTTCACTGCGGGGCCCACAAAGCAACGAGACGAATCGTCAACACCACTGGTTCTCTTTGATGGCTCTCCACGTGCCCACTGGGCTCGACCGAAGAGAAGCCACCCTTCTTCATCGCTTGCTCTCTGCGAGGCCTGCCATTGCGAAGAGACGCTACACCACATCCTGTGCGACTGTCCGTTGTATGACATCCAGAGACAGTCACTGGCGTCTGTTCTTGCGCGCATCGACAACAGCCGAATGTCTGTGGACACTATTTTGTCAAGTGCCCGAGAGAAGACATTGAAACAGAAGGCGACAAAAGCTCTGTTGAAAATCCTACGCGACAGGGACTTGAGCAAGCGGCTCTATCAGCAGTGTAACACACCGCGAAAGACAAGACTGGACTATGACCGAGTGTGCGCGCGTGTGATGTCGAATGTGCTGTGTTTATCTCTCTTCCCTCTCTGCTCTCTATCTTTAACCACCATCTCCCTCCCATGCGCAGGGTAGCGAACCGCCTGCCTATAGGCTAGTTAGCCCCCTGCCCCTCTTTTCCTCCTATTTTCCTTCCTTCCTTCTTTCTCTTTCCCACTAGGTTGAACGTGGGAACCTTTTCGGGTAACATAGTGCTCAAAGTGCGTTATTGTGTTACTAGTTTTGTGTAGGAAGCGTTGAATTCGAAGCAAATTTTATTGGAAATTAGGTCAACGATACTAGTCTCCACGTATTATTTCTTTGAAAACAACTATCTTTTCATTTTTAAATAATGTAGCCTTAAGACTCACAAATCAAAGCCACTTGGCACGTAACTGGGCATCACCAGAAAATAGCATGTTTCTCATATCTTTGGAGGGCACAAGGTTGGCTTCACTACTGCTGGCAAAGCACTGCGGGAGCTTCCACTCCAATAACTTTTTTTTTTACAACCTTCTTGGAATTCTCCTAAGACGGCTCTAAAGTGGAAGATTCTGGTTCTTCTCACTCCTTCTATTTTTCTTATACTGCGGTTGGCATTCTCCTTCGGAAGTTCAATGCTCAATATCCACCCAAGAGCTAAGGAGTGGCTTATTATTGCGGTGGCTTATTATTGAAGCTAAGGAGTGGCTTAGTATTGCGGTGGCTTATTATTAGCTAAGGAGTGGCTTATTATTAACCGGTGGCTTATTATTGTGCCAACATTTGCTTACATATCATACCAACAAAATAATCATTCCGCGTCAGCAAACGTGCCTCCTAAACTTAACTCGGCTCTACGCGTTACATCCGTGTTTCTACGGTATGCTGGGATATCTTTCTCGTCTCTAGTTTCCACTCGTGTTCGTGTTCGTGACCATAAGCCTCCATACAAAGCGTGCTTCCTGGCACATACAACGTCCGTGCTTGGCGTTCTCAAAGGCTGGAGAGGTGCGCAACCTTTTCCATTTGCACACGCGCTGAGCCGCGCGTGGTTTTGACTCTGGGGCTGTGACGCGGTGAAAGGACCTCGAGCGTGAATGGCATTCTTGATGAGCTCACTCTCAAAAGCTGCGTGCTGTGGTGACGACAAGCACTCCCGAGAAGACGACGCTGCTAGCCGCGCAGAAGTGAATACAGAGTATTACGCCTCGTCGGGTTTTGCAGGAAACCACAGCTCGGTACTTTTCACGGGGTACATTTTCAAAGAAGGAAGGCGGGGATGGTGTGACCGAAGCGAAGTCTTCTCGAGATTTGCCTAAGGCGAGTGACCTCTTTTTCGCGGACTGAGCGTGACTTGAGATTTACGAATTTATGCTGATTCACGCTGCACGACGTTCGTCTTAAAATTGAGGCAATGTCGTTTCGCGGAGAAGCAATTTTTAAAGAGACATCGCCTTGTTGTATTCACAGCGCTTCTGACAAAGCAGGGGGCTTTTCACTTCACGCCCTGAAAGACGATGAGCTTCGCGGTCCCTCATCTCTCCCTCCCCCACCCGTTGGCCCCCGAAATTTCGGTTTTGCAGTCTGGCGTATGCACTGACACCAACAAAACACACACGTACAGAGTGCATGGTTTCAGTCCAATGAAATAAGAGATATAGATTTTAGCTTTCATAGTTTTACAGCAGCTGCATGCACTGCTACAAGTGAAGCTGATATGCATTCGATTTAGGTCACCTTTATGGCTTCACGCAGTGAGCTCATTCACATGGGTCCATTACCTGTTTTCGGGATAAGGAATGTTACATCAAATTTTTGTCAATAACCACCCTCCCGCCTCCCCTCTTCCTGCCTCTTCTGGTGTTTTATTTTTAAATTTTATTTACAACATACTGCACGCCATGTGGCCCAAGCAGGAGTAGCAGGGTACTAAAATAAATAAACGTACAATGCACGCTTGAAAGTCTCAAACGACGATGGCTAACAAACAACTCTAAATATGAAAGCATTGAAAAACAGTGAGGATGTAGTCCTGTATTGATTCAGGCGAGTTTAGATGGTGAGGAGGTATTAGGTTCCACTCTTCAGTTACCTGCTGTAACTAACAAATATTTTTTCCTATTAGCATATTGACAGAACATTTCTGGAGACAGTAGCGTTTTAAGGTGATTTTGTTGCCTCGCGGAATTCCTGCCTGCTTGCTGCTTCGCACTAAGGTTGGCAGCTTACTGTGAACCTGCGTTTAGAAAAAAATGTTTAACAATTTCGAGTACTTCGTACTAAACTACGGGAGAGCACTGAGCTGTCCCGCTAAAACCTGATAGTGTCTATGTGCTCAGAAAAAAAAATGTTTAACGATTTCGAGTACTTCGTACTGCCGATTAAAAACGGGAAGTTTATTGTACACTTAACTTGTACCCACACAAACGAAACATCGAAAACAAGTAAAAACAGTGTATACATCTTATAAATAAGCACCTAAATCTAATTGACCACTGGGTATCTAAATGTTACAAGTCAAAGGAAAATTAAAATCGATCAAGTTTATCACATTTTACAGGATAACACTTATACATGCGTACTAGAGTGAGCGCATGGCAAGTACGGGACAACTGGAAACTTCAGCTGTCCCTCTCAGGCTTACTTCGAAAAAACGTGTGTGCCGTCGTCAAAGGAAAGTCTCTTCGCCGTGCGTTTCCAGCTGCTGATCTATGTAATTCCACACAATGAGCCGTATTTTCTGTAGTGCGGGATAGGAGCCTCTATGCGGCTTGTGCCGCACTTGCGCTAAACAGCGTCACCGCCACAGTACGTACAAGGTTACTGTAAAGACCAGTCTTGCAAACAGCCCACGTTCTGTTCCCATGCGCGCCGTGCGAAAGCCAAAGAGGCGTTGTACCATGTGCCAGACGCCCCTCACCACCGAGCACTGAAGCAGAGCATATTGGGCCGTCTCTTTTTTGCCGCAGTTTGGGCAGCGGTCATTTGGAACGACTCCCAATGTGCTAACCGGTCACGCCTAGGCAATGCCCTCCATCTCAACCACTCAAATTCGCACACCTGGTTAGGTACGCGATTGCAACGCCATCATTTCCATTTTTTTCGTGCAGGATGCTGTTTTTTTCCTTTTTGCTCAGTGGACTATTTGTCATCATTTCGCTTATTTCCTGCGATGAAACATCCTCCAGACTGCATGAACCTATTGATTCCACTGTTCGTTTTAAGCCAGTGACAGCTCTGCAAAACTTCAGAGGAATTTCCGCTCGTGGTTCGATGAACGGATTGGCCGTGAAAGTACCTTTTAGTGTACTGCTCCAGTACATCAAGAGCCTGTACCCGGGGCAGTTGCTGTCATCGAAGAGCTTCTGTGTTGTTTCAGCTCGCTCTTCAGATAAACCGTAAACACAAAAAATATAACAGAAAAGCACGAACTGAGAGTCACTTCCTCTGCGTCTGAGGCCGACTTGGCCCTTTGGCGTAATGAAAATTGCTATGCCAAGGCCTCCCTCGTGGCCAAGGTACTCGGTAAGGTGGTCTAGTGGCTAAGGTTAATGATCCGCAGGTCGCGAGATCGAATCCCGGCTGCAACGACTGCATTTCCGATGGAGGCGGAAATGTTGTAGGCCCGTGTGCTCAGATTTGGGCGCACGTTAAAGAACCCCAGGTGGTCGAAATTTCCGGAGCCTTCCACTACGGCGTCTCTCATAATCATGTGGCGGTTTTGGGACGTTAAACACCACATATCAATCAATGCCTCGTGGGCCTCGAACACAGCTGTGTTGAAATTTAATTGCATTTTTCGCCGCAGGACGAATTACAGGGTGAACGCGCGTTAGGAGGAATATGGCCTGCTCGACGAAGCACCTCTTCCGCGGGTTAGCTTATCACGGGGCAGGGAAGTTGTTTGTGACTGCTCTGTGCAGTCGGCCTGCGTCTGAGTGTTTGCGCAGCTACTCCGCAGTGCGGGCTTCAAATACCCGGATGCATTGACAGAGCACAAGTGAGGCCGTGGGTATTTGCGGTGGCTGTTCACTACGAAAAGCGCGGACGTTAAGATCTCGTCTAGATTAGACCACGCCTATAAAGTCGAGCCATTTTTCGCTCACACTGCAAAATACCATAATTCACCTCTTGCACTAGCCTTAAATCATGGAATTCACTGTCATCTAACGTTGCCACTATCAACAGTCATCAGTATTTTCAATTAGCGCTCCACTCGTTTCTGAGTGCGATATCGCTTTTCAATAGATTACTTAACGGTATTTCTTACTGATTTTTTGATTGTTTTCACTTGTGATATGTTATCGTGTATTTTTGAAATGTCACTAGTTATCTGTGAAATGTTATTGTTTCTGCATTATATTTGTAGTTTTCCTCTTCAATTAACATGTATTCCTTAACTGTAATTGTATTTCATTCCTTATAAGTCCCCCCTCCTGTGTAATGGCCTCCAGGCCCTGAGGGTATCCAAATAAACAAATGAATAAATATGTCATAGTGACGTTTGCCGAAATATGTGTACTTAGGCGTCCATTTATGTAATAACACATTGGTCACTAATATTGTCATATAAATTACTTTCCTAAGTCTTTATTATTATATCTAATAAATTTCTTTCAGAGAGAGACACAGAGAAAGAGAAAAAAAAAGTGTGTGTGTGTGTGTGTGTGTATGTGTTTCTGCGAGCAAGTGAGTAAGCGATTGATTGACGAGTGGTTGATTGTTCAAGCTAGAAAAAAGTTGGGCAAGCCGTTATAGATTCATAGTTGGTCACATTTTGGAAGCAGATGAAGAAAACGAGTGAGTTACATTTTCGGCGCAGAATTTTACGATCTAATAACCATCCTACCTACAGGTGAAGGTTCGTCAACAACAAAACATTTTGCCCCAGTCAGTAAATGAGTGCAACGTTCTTTGGAAAGCGGCGCAGAACCGAGGATGACAGACGGATGCGCGGGATGTGCGCACCACTGTTTGTGCCTGCATTCCGAAGTCGGTCATTTGTCTAACGCCGTGGCCAAAAGAATGTTCGGCATTCGCTGCTAGCATCGAATAGCCGAGGTTTACAACTTCTCGAAGCAGAAAAATTGGGGTTGCTCGGCAGCCCTTAATTACACAGCCGCGCAGACATTCTGGTTATGAATGCGAAGAATTATTTCGGAGGTAAAAGGGGGGAGAAGAGAGAGAGAGAATAAAATGAGAGAAACGCAGGGAGGTTAACAAGAAGTTTAGCATACGATTTGCTACCCTGCATTCAGGGAAGGGAGAATGGTGAAGACAGATGAGAAAGAAAGCGGAGAGCGGAGTTTCTGAATCAGCTACAGAGACAGAAAAATAAGAGCTAGCCAACTACTGCAATTTTTGGGTACGTGAAGTTGAACATACAAACTAACTTATAAAAGTACAATTGAGGCGAAATATACAGTGTAAAAGTAGTTATACATTGTTGAAAATAGTGTGTATAGTTTGTGTGAAGGCTACTATAGCTAAATAGCCTTTTGGGGTAGTTGGTAACGGTTCATTGTAAAAGCAAGAAGTGGGGCGAAGTACGTAACAGGGACTGCAAAAGAGAACAACTCATGCACACACTCGCGACTGAAATTTATTGAAAAGGCAACGAATATATAGCTCACAGAAATTGTCACATGGCACAACTTTTCTCGCAAAAACAAACAAACAAAAACCCCCACAAAGAACTGAAAAAACTATCACCGTTAAACTATCACCGTTAATCCAGGCTCATGCGCCTAAACGAAAAAAAAAATGTAGAAAGAAGTTTCAACACGTGGCAATTTTTTGTAAGTTACCCGCGTGCTCAGATTTGGGTGCACGTTAAAAAACCCTAGGTGGTCGAAATTTCCGGAGCCCTCCACTACGGTGTCTCTCATAATCATATGGTGGTTTTGGGACGTTAATCCCCACATATCTATCAATCAATTTTTGTAAGCTATAAATGTGTTGCCTCTTCAACAAACTTTCAGTTGCGAGTGTGTGCATGTGTTGTCCTTCTCTTCCCGAGTCCCTGGTACATACTGCGCCCCACTTCTTGCATTCACAATGTACTATTTGTACTCGCACGATACGATAACTGCTTAATCTGGTGCTGACGAAGTGTTATCTATTGCGGGTTAGTATTGAATACCTGGTCTAATAAGGATGCCGTGACATAATATACATGTCCTGCTATCCATTTGTATTGCTTCATAAAGTGCTTCATCTCGCATATTTTTTATTGTTACCGAAGGCTGTCTCTCAGCAACAAAACATACAAACGCATTACTTGGCCCTGTCCATTAAAACTCACAAATATATTGCTAGCGGAAAGAGAAAAATACAGAAAGAAAAAACTCCGGTAGACAATTTAATAGCCTACCGATTGCAACGATTGCAATGTCGCTATAGTGACATGGGATGAAGAACAGTCTCTTGCATTAGCCATAACACTAGCGCACGTTACCCCTTCATATAGCCTACCCAAATCCAACATAAACCGACCGACTTTTCAGTGTCGGTTCTACGGGAGAAAATGTGGCAGTTCAATTTCGGTCGCCAACTACCACTACTGGAGGCCGTCATAATCATGGCACGGAAAGTTGTGGGGAAATAATCATAAAGAGCCTCAAAAAAGCACCCGTCACTTTTCGACCAAGGACGCGCGTGATTTACGGTGAACGAGAAAGTAGAACACCCTCCACTATGCCGTAAATCACTCAATTTCTTCACCCAATTCGAGGAAGCACGATTCTTTCTTGCGCAATATCCTCCACTCTTGTATCTGGGGGATATACTTGTCGCCATTTCGCTCCAACAAAAATGTGTGCTTCCCGCGTGGCGTTTGTTTTGAGCGTCAGCGTTCCCGCCTGTATCGACGCAGCACTCCCTGGATGAGACGTCCCTGCTTGTTTCAAAGCGGGTGACGGAAAGGTGTATACGCCGAAGTCATTTCCCGCTTCTTCGGTGACGGCGCTTTCAGCGTCTTCCTTTGGTCAGTTGTCGCCTTTGCGTCAGGGACACAGACGTATGGGTCGAGTAGAAACGTGCCCGTAGGTATAGTTCTGGCCTCTCGTTCGTCGACGACACTGCTCACCTCGTCGCCGTCGCATTGACAACAAATGGACTAAGGCCTTTCGCACGTGCGGCCTCCTGCAGGAAAAAAAACAAAACAACACACCGGAGTGTTTGCGGAGACGGCGCCAATGCTCCGAAGGAAGAACCGAAGACAGTCGAGCAAAACGAAAACAACTCGAGAAAGGAAGAGATAAATTGCAGTGGCGTAGTGTATACATACAGACAGAAAATGAGGAAGGTACTACATACTTTGCCATAGAGCTCGCCCGATTGCGCACGGTCATCAATCGTCATCTCTGTCAGTCGAAAACTCCCGGGGGCGACGCGTTCCGGACGTTGAACTCCCGATCGGAAGCCGCATTGTCGTCGCGTGAGCTCGGATGCTCGTGTTTGATGCATTGAGGCTTTCGTCGACGCCCCTGCAACGCTCACCGCGGGTTCATGCTATATCATGTTTTGCTTCGCTTAGTCTGACTGAGAGTTCCTCGCCGTCAAAGTCGTCAATGCAGTATTCGATCATTACGTCGTGCGATGACACGACAGTGATTGCGCCGGTCGCCTATATCGGTCGGCTACTGTTGTGTCGGCACCAAGTGCATAAGAACTGTCGCATAAGGATTGCTTAAACGTGCGTGTGTCAGGCGACTTACTTGTTTCGAGGGCAAAGCACTGGGCGCTTTGCTTTATTGTTATGCTATTGCTGCTAGGCAACTGTATAAGACAACGCACTTAAGGTGCTAAGTCAGAAGATGTCCACAGTAAAAGTGGTGAAAGGCTAGCGCAATACCTGGCATGGATACACTATGAAACTAGGGTAAAAACAACGACGACGTCTCCGTGGTGAGAATTTGGGCACAGTAGTAAAAGATGTCTGTTAGCACTTGCGAGGCGCTATCTGGTGTACAGTCCCTACAAGGAAATACTCGTTTAGAATGTGCCCTAGTTAGGACGAGGTATAGCAGGAACTGCATACCAGTACTTAATCTCATCATTGACCCTCAACATCTGTATTTCTCGGTATGGCAGTGAAGAAATGCGATTCTGACACCTACAATGATATCACGCAGTATTTCAGGCTAAGCAGGAAAACTTATCTTCGAGCACACTCGTCATTGAACAACGGACAGGTGGTGGTGTGGAGCCTATTTCAGACACATGCGTTTCCTAGTCTGGTAGCGATTAACCACTGCGCACCGAAACTTCATTCGGGCAAGAGTAAATTTTGTAATGACAGGGCGGACCTGAGCCACATGCATGCCCGCATACCACCATGAGAGGCCAATTTCCTGACGGGAGTGGATAGAAGGCAGCGCTCCTCTGCTCCGACTCGCATTCGCAAGCCCGCTTAATACGGCAAGCTGAAGACGCCACCAGCTAGGGCCCACATTATGTATCATGGCCATCGTCTAGGTTGAGTCCCACTCCTCCTCTGATAGGAGGATCTTTCTGCAAGTTGAATGAAGTTTGTTCATCATCATCATATGACATTGATACGTTGTTATAAGCGTTGATGCCCATGCCTATAGTAGAGGGTACGTGTGTCAAAGCAGCGTGGTGGAGTAAAGCTTGTTCCAAAATTGATCCGCTCTCGAAGATGGGAACACGACACAAATAAGTTAGAAAAAGAAAGATGATTTTATCAATTTGGGATACGAGAATGGAAAAATTTTCTAGGCGGCCATGAGTGACTGCATTGTCTGCCAGTTATCAGGACATGATATACAGAACTGCCACCATGCGATGAAGTGACTTTCTCAGTGCTGTCTGTGTGAAATGTGCCTTCGACAGCGGAGCAATCGGTCATAAACATACTCATCCCCGTGACCACGAAAATATGTTAGATGTGCACTCCCGCTTACTTCGAAGTAAAGAGTGCTTTGCTTAAGCCGTACTGGGATGAAGTCATTGTATGAGGGTGTGCTGTTTTACGAGATAGCTGGTAAGTAAACTCATATTTGCAGTGCCAGAGTTGATAAGACAGCTGTGACACTAACACCTTCAACGTCGTAGCATGAATGAAGTTTGATGACAATATTGATGTTAAGCAGAGAATTAGTTTCTTGAGACGACGGAAAATCTGACTAGTTGGTCAGCATTCACCGCAAAATTAGGGAGGGCGTGCCGACAGGTACACAAGAAAAGCGAGCAGGACCAAAGCGTTTGTGTTGTTTTGTTCATTTCTCTTGTGTACATGTTCGCATACATTTGCTTCTTTTACAATGAAACCGCCTCACTTACATGTAACGATCCTTGCTTTTTGTTTCACTGGCGAAAATAGCTCTTTCAATACCCGTTCGTTGGAAAGAGAATTGATTGATCACGCCGTGCATCAAATGACAAAATTGTCGTGCTCCGTTTAACTTAGCCTGCATTTTTGCAGATGATTATTTATTGTATTACGACGAAGACTATGAATACGACGAGCGTTAGAGGTCATGGCCTATGCGTGCATGTCATGTCATTAGACTTGTAATTCATAATTTATATCTATGCATGTAAAGTCATGCATATTCTGGTACATACCTGGCTAAATAATAAACCACGACGGCTTACGTTTACACCACCCATATCGTTCTTCTTTGTCGTAGATGCATGGTTAGGTGCACATAACATAACAAACTGATGCAGTAATAATTGTCGGGGTTTTACATAATCAGATCTCTATGAATATCGAAGACGCTGTTGCGGAGGGCTCCCGAAATTTAGACCACCTGAGCTTCTTTAATGTGCATGCAATTTACGAATATGGTCCTCTCATCAGGAGCATGGCCAAAATTTTTTTTGGAGGACGGGGAGGTTCCGTCATAAATTATGTCCAGTCGGCCAAATATTTAACTGTCGTGCATGAGTGGCAGTTTCTTGTGTGTTTCTTTGTCACACGACTGAATTAAGTTTAAAAAATCAGAGCATATCCACGGACTGAATAATGATGAGTGGGCGAAGCGTCCTTCCGTCCATCCAACTGTGGGTCGATCTGTCCGTCCGTGCATCTGTCTGTCTCTATGTCCGTCCATCTAGTGAACACTCCAAGTATAACCATATATCTCGCTTCTTTTCATCATATATTGATTATATACAAGTACCGCCATCTAGCGGACATTCCAAGAATAAACGAGAGGTGGCTACTTAATTACTACATTCATCGAGGACACACAACCCACGGCTTGGAGACGAATGATAATGTGCAATGAACGGGTGACGCAACAAGAAGCTTCGCCCCTAAAAAGGTTAGGACAAGTGTATGCCCGCAAAGCACATGTCCAAAAGCAATTTTTTGTAACTTAGTTTCATAATATGACACTGAGAGACAAAAAAAGTGACCGATGCACATAATAGTTATCTTGGGCCAACTGTGCATTCGAACGTGCGTTTGTGTGTATGCGTGTACATCTTGCGTACGAAAATTGAAGATTTTCGGGGAAGTTTGAACCCCCCTCCCTTTAGCAACGCGAATGTCTAGCATTAAGAAGCGACCATTAGGTCCACAATGGTATCACGACGTATGGGACAGACAGATTAGTGGAAACTCTCAAACTGCTTTGGTTTTGTCAAGGAACGCTTCGCATTTAAGCCGCTATACTTGGACCAACGATATTCACACTTCCAGATAATGCCCCTCGTTGGTTCACATCGCAAGGGAGCACTCGTTAATAGTTACCGCTGCGACAACAAGAACAACAACAACAACATAAGGGGACAATGACTCGTGGCTCACTTCAAAAGGCCGCTAACGGCTTTCTCCTCCGGCAAGTCTTATTCTGGGACTCGCGGTTCAATCGATGACGCTATACAACAAAAGGACGCAAGTGGCATGGTGTGTTTTCTCGCTTGGCCTCCACAAGAGGAAGGAAAAAAAATAAAAAGGAAAAGCGGCACTCGACGGCGGGGTTCGCGCTGTTTGTGTGCTGCGGCCTCGCGAGTCCGTGGCCCATTCCGCAGCCAACGACCCCCGCGGAGTCCTTGCAGCCGAGCGCTGTGCCGTTGACGCCGCCGCACTCCCTCGCAGGCTGCGACAAGCGGGACCTCGCGCGCTATACAGCGCCCGTTCTATAACCGGCTGACGAGTGTGTCTGTCAGCTTGCCTGGATACGGCGCCGGCTGTTCCGAAAGCTTTAGTGGGGTTTCTAGTACCAGTAATCTCGCTACAGAGGCATAGAAAGAGAGAAAGCAAGGAACGGCAGGGAGGTTACGCAGACACGCGTGGCTTGACGAAGGCGTTAGAATAAACAAAGGTGCTCGGTTTCATCCTCGTCATTATAATTACCATCGTCGTCATTTTCAGCTGATGCTCGAAGAAGGCCTCTCCCGGTGACCTCTAGTTTACCGTATTCTGCGCAGGCGGACTTCATTTATTCTTGCAAACCTAATTTTCGCCCCTCCATCTTATTATCTGCCTTCCTCGACTCCGATTCACTTCCCTTGGCATTGTGCTTGCTGTACGCCCGTTGTCTGCCGTACGCGTCACGTGGCCAGCCCAGGTACATTCCTTTCTCTTGACGCCCGCTATCCCCGGTTTGCTCCCTGGACTATCCACTACACCGCAACACATTTTATCGGGGATGCGGACTGCTGAATATATATTTAATCGAACAACGCCTTTGCTTGAGCAGTGACTTTTGATCGGCCTACAAGCTACTGAAGGAGAACGTTCATTTCACGGAACTACAGTGTCCTTTATAACTGTTAATGACTTAACGCGACGGTTGATGAGTTGTTTGATGGCTTTACGGGATGGCGACTGTTCCAAAAATGTAAATGCCGTTTGTCGTTCCTCAGCCCACTTTGGAGCCCCGCCGTGGTGGGCTAGTGGCTAAGGTACTCAGCTGCTGACCCGCAGGTCACGGGATCGAATCCCGGCGGCGGCGGCTGCATTTCCGATGGAGGCGGAAATGTTGTAGGCCCGTGTGCTCAGATTTGGGTGCACGTTAAAGAACCCCAGGTGGTCGAAATTTGCGGAGCCCTCCACTGCGGGGTCTCTCGTAACCATGTGGTAGTTTTGGGACGTTTAATCCCACATATCAATGAGCTCACTTTGAAACCGGTGAAAAACGAATCCGGCTCGTTTTTACTAGATTACTTGCAAAATTGTTTTATATTGTCACGGCGCTGTGACATCGACGAAGGGAGCAGACTGTAGGCTGACGTTGAAACTGTTTTTTCGGCCCAACCTGTGCCCGGTCAAGGAAAATTGAGCATACAGCAATACACACAACACTGATAGCGGTCAACGGAGCGTCGGCCGTAGATCAACTGACAAGCGGTGAAGCGCGTCGGTACATATATACACGTGCCGTCGAATATTCTAGAGTTATCGCTAGCAGCCACGTAGATTCCAGATTAATCTGTGATGTTCGTGAAGTGGGCGTGGTCATCACAAAGTGATCTACTACAGTCATGAAGCTTCTTGAAAACTGCAGGTGCGGTTTGTTCTGAAATATACTGACAGTGCAGCAGGGTGATAACGAAATTTGAGGAAGGAATGTGGCAATACGTATATTTCTGCCCGCGGCCAGAAATCACCTCATAGCTCCTACACAAAACTGCACACTATTTAATTGCTAACTCAGTCGGCGAGTTCACTATAGTAACATGCTGCACTGCTAGGTACACACGTAACCACGTTCACGTTTCTCAAAAACTGTCCGTATCTGTCACTCACTCTCTCTCTTTTCTCGTTGCAGTGTACAGGGCTTCATGACAGAACAGCGCGAGAAATTCGGGACAGGGAACCCACATATGTCGGGACACAACACTGAGTATCAACGCTGACTATTACCTTTGATAGTCGGCATTGACTATCAACTGAATCAGCGCCTGTGTCCCGTGTGATCACTGTACCCTTTTTCTTGCGCTGTTCTGCCTTACGTCCATGAACCAACTAGCCCAGCTATGAACCCTGGTGAACACATGAACTTCGGTCACGGATGCCCTGAAGCTGAAAGGTTCACTTTTCGTATTATTGTGTTATTTTCGTTGTTGCTGTCACGGGGCGCCACAGCATGCGCTCGTCGCTTTTCGCTCTTGATTGCGCGACGCCACCACCACCGCCGCCGCACGCGCACCTGCCTGGCAGCCGTGTCAATGCCGTTGCAGAGACGCGCGAGACAGCACGGGGGACAGTCACGTATGCCTACCCGCACGCAGACGCGTTGTAGTCGCGTGTCGCGACCCCGATCAAACTGCGCGTATCGCGGCGCGCGGGTCATCGGGGACGCGACATGAGGTGCTCGACCCGGCTCACGTGATATGGGACGCTCCGATATGCCTGTACGCGCTTCGAGCGACGCTGCTGCTGCTGCGAAATGGTGTTGCGTGTATCCGCCGATGACCAAGAAACGTAGCCCCTACGTGGCGTACGGTATAACCTCTCTCGTCGAAGTTTAACGGTCAACGTTAGCGCGTCAGGGGCTTGAAGTCACGCGTGACACCGCTTCGGAGCAGTTACGGGCACCATCCGGTACCCTGACTAGGAACTATCAGACTCCCGATGTTCGTGTCAGATAGCCTATATAAGCCGTGCATGTGTCATCGATATGGATAACAAAAATGAAAAATTTCAAGCGCCAAAACCACGTACTTATCGTATACGAGGGGTTTTAGGCCGTAAGTTGTCATTTTTAATATTGTTACGCACAATTCAAATGGTGTGAGAATAACGGTTTTTTGGGACTAACTTTTGCCCGAAAAGTAAAGAAAAATGTAGCAGCGTCAATATATATAAACCACTGAAGTTTTCAACATGAATGGCATTATTCTATGGATATTAATAAAGCACTGCTCTATAGACCCTTTCACTGTTTACAAACACAGTGTTTATAAGACTTTTATTTCTGAAAGAAGCATACATATACAGAAGACATTCATATGTTACATTTTTTTGTTCTCAAGACATTGCTAATATACGTGCTTAGAAAAAGTGGTTAACGATTTTGAGTACTAGGTATTCTACTATGGGAGAGCCTAAAGCCGTGCCGTGCGCAGCCAGATGAAATCGCTCAAGAAGCATACATACTCAGAAGACATTCATATGTTACATTTTTCATTCTCAGGACATTGCTAAAAACACAGGCCCTTGATGACATCCACTGTTTCTCACCGTTTTGACATAATAGCGTCGCTGGGCAAGAAGAGCTTTAGAAAATAGCCCGCTAAGTTTCTACACTTTTGTCTCCTTATTTGGCGAAATATATTAAAATGAATGGTCTTTTAAGCTACATAAAAATTGTAAACGATTTTCTTGTACTTTACGCACGTTTCTTTTATGTGAAAAACGAGGGAGAAACTTCTTACCCTTCAAAATAACGTAGAAACGTGCTTCCACTTTAGACATTAGGAGCTTGTAAATGAGGTGACCGGAAGTTTTTTTTTTCGGGGGGGGGGGGGAGGGGTACAACACTTGTGACCTTGAAACCGTCTATAGTTCTTGAGCCTTTAACAACCTGTGCTTTTATTTTCGAGCTGTTGTACTTATTGGTAATTCCGGTGCTCTTTATTTAAAAATGGCCTTGCTCTTTTGGAATGCACCAGTCAAATCAATTTGCCTCGAGTAACCTTGGAGTAACTGTAGAAAAGTTACCCTCCCTTGTGGCACAATCTGCTGGTAATTTGTAACCAAACATTCGCTATTAATTCAACAATGAAATTCCGCTGAAAGTGTAGCTCGTAAAAGAGAAATCGTAGAGCAAACTACAAGCGTCTTCTTAGTATTACTTCTGCACTCTGAAAAATGATCGAATAAAAAAAAAGTGTTTTATTATTCCACAACAGTAACCATCACACTTCTTGCTGGCGCTTCCTTTCTTGAAAACTGGTCATTTTCCGATCAAGAATGCTGGATCACGCTGACAACGCACCTGTCGTTCGTGACCTGTAAGTGCCGGGCACGTGGCGATAGTGCAAGGAAACGAACGCAAGACAGATGACATAACGATTATTGTTGTGGGAAAAGGGCACCCTTTTTACTCGGATCATTTTTGGAGTGCGGCACTACTTTTAGAGCATTTTATGGGTAAATGCTATTATTGATTACATAGTGTCGTTATCATGAGATGGTCGTTACTGTATCTTTCGAAACATGGGAATTGTTTTCGTTTAGGCGTACATACCACTCCTCAAAATACGGAATTCGCTCACATGTGGTCAGCAAACCGAATTCATAGAAACAAGCATTGCAAGTGCCTGTAGCGTAGCCATCGCATGTAGATATAGTATATGAAAGTATATGTAAAGGTTCTCTTCAGTAAATGCATTCGGCTTTCAATCAGGTGCAGTATGGCTAAGCTCAAGCACTGCCTTTACATTGCCTTGCCTCCCTCTCTGTTGATCACCCTCCTCCTTTCTCGTTCTCACTCTCTCTGCAAGTCTTGTGTACATGCATCATCACCCACTATGCCATGACAGATGTATGAGGATTCATGACAGGATGTCCTTCAGCAGTAACTTGAAGACGGCCTGCCTTTTCTTGATCCCCCACTTTTATACTAAACTCATAGCTAACTCTCGTATCCAGAGTATATCATAACCTTTGCTTTGCGCGTCACGTACACTGTTTACATCAGGTTGGGCAAGTAGGAATCTCTAACTACGCTGCTTTGAAAAACAGCGTGGCTGAAGGCACCGAAGCATGCGCACAGCCTTTCCAGCAGCCCAACAAGGTTTCCTTTTCTGGTACGTGTCACGGACGTGCAAGGATGCACAGGACCTAAGCCTCCTTGACAGGACCGGGGACCCCCCTTTATTATAGGCAAGCGGGCCTGCCTGCCTGCCTGCCTGCCATTATAGAAGTCATCCGGTGTGGCGTGATCCCGCTTGGCGCGTGCGCAGAAGAAGCAGCAGCAGCAGCCACTTCCGACACACATATACATCGCGCTGCTGCTGCCTTTCGTACGTGCCCGCTTCGTTTTTTCCTCGTTTCTACTTTGGTTGCGAATGCACGGGGCCTTCTTTGCCCATCACGAGTCGTTGTCGTTGCCGCTTGTCGTGGGGTCAAGACGTGGGTCACAGCTCACCGCAGGCCGCTGGTTCCGCGATGCTGCGCAAGGGAGTACAAGGAGCAAGGAGACCACCCGCGCTCTCCGGCTGCGCGCCCCTATAATGCATGCATGACAGCCCGAGGAGCCCATCTGCGTTTAAAGCATGAAGTTCCACAAGGCTCTGTCACTTCCCGGGCCCTTCTTAGCCGTGCCTAGGCTAGGTACTTCAGCTCCAGTTAACTCAACACTCCTTGTGGAACATGATTCTAACGGTGTGAGACACGAGGAAAAAAAGGACCAACACCGCGTTTCACGTTGAATGCCGATCTATTACGCCCCAGAAAAAAAAACATGTTCTGTAATGTTCGTTCGACCATGCAGTTCATAGTGATTATTTCAATTCACCATTATAGTAACATCGAATAGGAGGACCATTTCATTGATTCTTCATTTTTGCCCCCTGTAGTGTTCACGCACTGGGGCTACATCCGAAAGAGAGGGAGAGAGAGAGAGATAAGACAATGGGCAAGTTCGAAGATTATTAGAACATACAGTTAACGAAATCCGGGTAGGGTGGTGGTGATGTCCGGGTTTTACTTCTACCAGTTTCATGCTTCTTTTTCGCTCATATTAACTTTATTTTTCTCATCTTTCCTACAACTCATCAAGTAAAAATTAATGGCAGATAACTTTTGCATATTCTATTCTTGACTTCATTATGCATCGCAATCACACATATGGGGACTCGTACAACTCTTTCTTTAACTCAAGCAGGTTATTCGATCGAATTCACTTCTGTAAAGTCAATGTACACAAATTTATTCATTATATGTATGTAAATATAATGTACGACTCACAAATATGGCTTTTTCCCCCCTCTGCTGTCTCAGAGGGCGCCGTAGACGCCGTCGTATAGCCTTGGAATGCTGAGCCTCGCGGTAATACGATACGGTGAACTGACGCAAGGACCCGCTTAAATGGTGATGTCACACTTGTTGAACTACGTCCCGGTCATTCGATGGAGGCGAAGTTGTAGAATGGCCCCCCACACGGGGGCAACGTGCTCTTAATGACGCAATTAAAGAAGATACGCTTGCGACGTCATGCGCTGACGGTTCCGGGGATTCAAAAAACAGAGATCCTTCGTGGACTCGGTCTTTAAATAGAACAAAATACATCGGATGCCGTAGTTTTTTTTTTTTTGCTTAGAGCTTTCACTGACTTCCCTCTCCCACCTCCAGCACTCAGACTCGTTTTTTGTTTTATTTCACATTACTATCAAATATTTATTTATTGAACGTGAGCTTTGAATATTTCTAGCGTATCATTGCCATATTGAACGCTAAGAGCAAGTCAGCTCTGCGCAACTTTCAGCTCCCTACAAGTTGGATGATCTGAGGAGAAAGCGGAGGAGCAAAATGTTGTCGGTGGCAGTTGAATTGGCCTTGTGAGATGCGCATACAATTGCGCCGTTCAATTTCCCGCTTTCATGTTGTGTTGAAAAGATGATAATTTTGAAGAAAGCGAATGGCGGGCAGGCTACCAAGAAACGTGCGTGCAAAGATTCCTGGCATGTGCCCAGCATGTAAACATTGTTGTGGCATGCACAACAATGTACATGCCTGCGGTCCATGAGCTAAATATCGCGTGAGGCACTGTGCCGCGCCCCAATCGCCATCACACAACGCCCAAATGTGAGTGCCAGTTTCCACAAGTCACGTACGAGACCTACGTTACCAAAACGCATAAGAAAGTCACTTCACATCAAATTTAATGCTAAGAATGACTAAATTTATGTTTTTACCTCAATACACAGCTACGTAGTTTCAGATTCAGCTGTTTATGGTGTGACGCTTTCTACTATAGGCTTATTTATTTCTTTCACACTGTGCCGAGCTTCGCAATTGCGCCACCCTAAGCGTTCTCTCGGCTTTGTTACTGCCTGTTCACCATTCATCAGTGAAGCAAACCTGACTTGCGTCAAGTTGAGTATACATTGTCTTCTGTTCGCATTCAAACTCGGAGGCTCGGCGCTGTGGCTTAACTCATGCGCTAGGTGCATCGGAGGCTGACGTCAAATCTGCTCCCAGCTTTTCTAAATTTAAAACGGCCCCGCACTCTAAGCTGCCGCTCACAGCGGCATTCACCGTCCACCGCAGCGTCAGACGTGCAATGGCTGTGCTGTTGCTGTGACAGGTATACAGCGGGCGGTCTTTTAAGGCGTCATCTTAATGACTTTACAGGTCCACGACGTCTCGCCGAAAGCACGAAGGAAGCCGTCCTAACTTTAAAAGGAACGATATCTTACGTATCTTAGGATAGGAAATTAAAGGAACTACAGTTACTAACGGGAACTGAGCTGGTGGTCGTTTGAGAGTGAAATATCGAACGTTCAACGTATATTGAACCGCGAGCCGGCATGCGACGCTTTGCAAGTGATCGATTGATTTGTGGGGTTTAACGTCCCAAAACCAGCATATGATTATGAGAGACGCCGTAGTGGAGGGCTCCAGAAATTTCGACCCTCTGGGGTTCCTTAACGTGCACCCAAATCTGAGCACATGGGCCTACAAAATTTCCGCCTCCATCGGAAATGCAGCCGCCGCAGCCGGGATTCAAGCCCGCGACCTCCAGGTCAGCAGCCGAATACCTTAGCCACTAAACCACCGTGGCAGGGCATGCTTTGCAAGTGTCTTCGTACATGTACTTGATAGATATAATGTAGACTTCAGTATGTATATGATTTACACGAGTACGAGCCAACGATTTTTGACAACTGGGGCGACAGAATGTGCAACAAAGTGACGCTGGGCTTTTAAATAAAAAAAGGAAGGAAGTGAATAGATACAGACACAATTCCGCTCCGAAAAAGAACCGTCACATAACGGTTCATGATGTGATAGCAGCTTATACAGCCTGCGTTTGTCTTGTGGGTTCTTTTAAATATGACATGGTCATTAAAATCGCAACACAAAAACTATTTAGGCTCTGCAAATGATGCGTGTTTATCACATAAAATATAGACAGCCAAACAATGCAGCCCCGTGAATTACGCATCAGTCAGTGTGGCCTGACCTCCTTGTCAGATTGAGCAGATTGCACGCGTTCAACGTCACCGACATCGGGCTGCTCAATCTCGTGTCGTGTCAGGTTGCGGCCGGTATACTAGCTATAGCCGCATGCATCACCGAGCTCCCTACACTGTGGTCATCAGACTTGCGTGCGCGTAAAGCGTGGTCAGCCCCACTAGGCTATACAATCTGACCCGCGTCAGATTGTATCGTTAGACTGATTCGTCTGAAGCGTATTCAGCGACATTAGCCTATCCAATCCGACCCACGTCAGATTGTATAGTCCGATGCTGGCATAGCCTATCACAGGTCGCGAAGCGTGATTGAACGTGTACACTCTGGCTTAGTACGATGATCGCCGTAGTAGCCAGGGGCACTCCGGTTATTTTGAAGCTTATCGCGCTTTCTTTGTTCTGCCCGCCACGCATTGCCGCCGCTCAATTGTTTTGCCGTTTATATTGCTACCTGTAGGCTGCCACAAACCATAGTGCGAATGCGCGTGTGCGCCCGACGAAGAAGATGAGGTTCGCTGGCTGCTCGAGCTCGGAGCCAGACTGGCCAGTGCTGCAACCGCTCTTGCAAATATATTTTTCGAATATATTCGCAATACTTTGTCTCGTTACTCACGTAACATATTTGGTGGAGGTGGAACGATCCCCGTCCTCACCACGCAGCTCCGCAGTGGCCGCATCCTCCAGCTTCCCGCCATGGCTTCCAGTGACAACGCGTCCGCTTCATCATCTGCGGCTTCTCCGACAACCTTTGTCGCCGTCCAAACACCACGTGATCCCGGGACATTTTCTGCGCAACCTGGCCTCGACGTCGACAAATGGCTTCGCCTTTATGAACGGGTCAGTCAAACTCACCGTTGGGACCCTACCATGATGCTCGCTAATGTTCTCTTCTACTTGGACGGAACCCCGCGTGTCTGGTACGAGACAAATGAGTCCGAACTCACCAGCTGGGACACGTTCAAGGAGAAGCTACGTGACATCTTTGGGGACCCGACCGGTCGCCACGCAGCTGCACGACAGGAGCTGGCTACCCGTGTCCAGTCGCCAACTGAATCGTATGTGTCATACATCCAAGAAGTTCTCGCTCTTTGCCGAAAAGTGGACGAGGCGATGTCTGAGGCTGAAAAGGTTGGACACGTTTTGAAGGGGATCGCGGACGACGCCTTCAATTTGCTGGTGTACACTAACGTCTCGACCATCGACCGTGTAATTCAAGAATGCCGCCGTTTCGAAACAGCAAAAAGCCGTCGGGTGCGCCCTCCTTTTTCTCGGTTGCCAAACACGGCGGCTACGTCCACCTGCTCCGATTCTACCGTCACACCGCCCTTTGAGCAGAGTGTAACGCGTATCGTTCGACGGGAACTTGAAGCAGCAAGTCCAGCGCCGCTTCAGCCCACTTCTTTCGAACATACGATACCGACAACCCCCGCGATCTCCGTTATTCAGGCGGTCGTACGACGAGAATTCGCCAACCGCGGGTTCCCTGATGCTTGCCCCATCTCTTGCCCCTCCTCCAGACCAATTCCCATTAATGCACCTCGACGTGACCCATTTGTTGCTCCACGATCTCGCAACCCGGCGGAATGGCGAACTCCTGACGACAAACCGATCTGCTTCCGGTGCCACCGCGTTGGACATGTCTCCCGCTACTGCCGTGCCTCCTGGACGCCGCCACATAGGAGCCAGTTTTTCGCACCTTATAGCCCATATGAAGATCTTCGCCGGTATTCGTCCAGCCGTACCGCCCCTGCTTTCGACACGTCTAACAGCCGCCTTCCTGCTCGTTCTCCGTCCCCTCAACGCCGTCGTTCCCCGTCGCCCCAGCCACGCCGCCATCACTCGCCGCCTAACTTTTCATCGTACCCGACGGAAAACTAGACAGTGCAGCCCCTGGAGGTAGTGCTGCATCATCCCTGTCTGAACCAAACCCTCCATTGACGCTTCATACGAACAAAAATCTTGTCGATGTACACGTGGACGGTATTTCTCTGTCGGCACTAGTCGATACTGGCGCTCATGTGTCCATAATCAGCGTTCATCTTTGTCGCCGCTTAAGAAAAGTACTCACGCCCCCTGCTACCGAAGCTGTACGTGTGGCCGATGGCGGCACTGTTCCTGTCATTGGCATGTGTACGGCTCGCATACGCATCGCCGACCGTTACATCCCTGTTCTATTCACGGTGCTCCAGAACTGTCCTCATGACCTCATCTTAGGGATGGACTTCCTGTCGACCCATTCTGCTCTGATCGACTGTTCCGCTGGTACTCTTTGCTTAGACCTTCCTCTTCAGCCGGATATTCACCCTGAACCTCAACACGGCCTTTCTGCCACAGACTTCCTCCGCTTACCGCCTAAAGCCCTCACATTCACCGAATTCGCCACGACCTCACCCGTATTGGATGGGAATTACATCGTCACGCCGATTCCTGATGTCCTACTGGCACGTGACGTCACCGTCCCTCACTGCATCGTAACTGTAGCCTCCAACCGGACCCGTCTACCCGTCATAAATTTCGGCTTCACAAAGCAAGTCCTCCCTGAAGGCATCCTAATTGCCACGTTGCGGTCCTTAGCCGATGATCACGTCACCACTTTCGCAGCCGACGCATGCCCCAATTTTCCTTGTCGCCCACTCGATGCCACATGCCTCGACATGTCAATACGTCCCATGATCGACCCTGACCTTCCCCCAGCGCAATCAGCCGCTCTCGCACGTCTTCTAGCTTCCTACCGTGACATCTTCGACCTTGACGACCGCCCACTCGGCCAAACTTCTCTTGTAAAGCACCGCATCAACACCGGTGATGCTGCTCCCATTCACCGTCGACCGTATCGCGTGTCCGCGTCGGAGCGCCAGATTATTCAAGCTGAAGTGAATAAGATGTTAACTAAAGGCATTATTGAGCCCTCATCAAGCCCATGGGCGTCACCCGTCGTCCTGGTTAAAAAGAAGGACAACACATGGCGTTTTTGCATCGATTACCGGCATCTAAATCGAATCACCAAAAAGGACGTGTATCCTTTACCACGTATTGATGACGCCCTCGATTGTCTCCACGGCGCACGCTACTTTTCATCCATCGACCTTCGTTCTGGTTATTGGCAGATTGCCGTAGACGAGAAAGACCAAGAAAAGACCGCCTTCATCACTCCAGATGGCCTATACCAATTCAAGGTTATGCCCTTCGGCCTATGCAATGCCCCCGCCACGTTCGAACGTATGATGGACTCTCTGCTACACGGGTTCAAATGGTCAACATGCCTGTGTTACCTAGACGACGTCCTCGTATTTGCACCTACGTTTGAGACCCACCTTGAGCGTCTGTCGGCCATTCTCGACGTCTTCCGCAAAGCTGGCCTCCAGTTGAACTCCTCGAAGTGTCACTTCGGCCGCCGACAGATTACCGTGCTGGGCCACCTTGTCGATGCTTCTGGTGTGAGACCGGACCCTGAGAAAATTCGTGCCGTCACGAATTTCCCAGTACCCCAATCCGCCAAAGATGTCCGGAGCTTTGTGGGACTTTGCTCCTACTTTAGGCGGTTCGTGAAAGATTTTGCGGCAATCGCCCAACCACTTACCGATCTTTTGAAGAAAGGCGTTCCATTTTCGTGGGGGTCCACTCAAGCTGCCGCCTTCTCTCACCTCATAACACTTTTGACGACGCCCCCTATCCTCGCCCACTTTGACCCATCTGCCCGAACTGAGGTCCGAACTGATGCCAGTGGTCACGGTATCGGAGCCGTTCTCGCCCAGTGCCAACAGGGACACGACCGCGTTATCGCGTATGCTAGCCGCCTCCTTACACCTGCAGAGCGTAACTATTCGATCACAGAGCGAGAATGCCTTGCTCTTGTCTGGGCGGTCTCAAAATTCCGTCCATATTTATATGGCACTCACTTTTCCGTCGTCACCGACCACCACGCGCTCTGCTGGCTTTCATCCTTAAGAGATCCTACAGGTCGACTTGGTCGCTGGGCTCTGCGACTGCAAGAATACACCTTTTCTGTGATATACAAGTCTGGACGCCTGCACCAGGACGCCGATTGCCTTTCTCGCTATCCAGTTGACCCATCGGCCACCATACCTGACAACGACGCCTGCGTGTGCTCCGTTTCTCAACTGAACCACATAGCCGACGAGCAACGCCGTGATGCAGCCCTACGAGCTATCATTGAGCACCTCGACTCCTCCCCATCGAACCGATCCTATCGCTCGTTCGTACTCCACAATGGCACATTATACCGGCATAACTTCCATCCAGACGGCCCATCTCTGCTGCTTGCCATACCCAAACACCTCCGCTTGGCTGTACTCCACGAACTTCATGACGTTCCTACTGCCGGTCACCTGGGTGTGTCCCGCACATACGACCGGATTCGCCGTCGCTTCTATTGGCCAGGTCTGGCACGGTCCGTCAGAAGATACGTCGCGGCGTGTGAGGAATGTCAGCGCCGCAAAACACCATCGACGCTTCCGGCTGGGCGCCTTCAACCACTCGATATTTCTACTGAACCTTTCTTTCGCGTCGGCTTGGACTTACTCGGCCCTTTTCCTCTGTCTTCTGCTGGCAACAGGTGGATAGCTGTGGCCACAGACTACGCCACACGCTACGCAATCACACGCGCCCTTCCAACAAGTTGCGCCACTGACGTCGCCGATTTTCTTCTACACGACGTGATCTTGCAACATGGTGCTCCACGCCAGCTGCTCACGGACCGAGGCCGCACATTTCTATCGAAAGTCATAGCGGACATTCTACGCTCTTGTGCAACACGCCACAAGCTCACTACGTCGTACCATCCGCAAACAAATGGCCTCACAGAACGCCTGAACCGAACCCTAACTGACATGCTTGCAAAGTACGTTTCCTCAGATCACTCTGACTGGGACATCGCTTTACCATACGTGACATTTGCCTACAATTCTTCGCGCCACGACACGGCTGGTTACTCCCCTTTTTTCTTGCTGTTCGGCCGCGAACCCACATTACCCCTCGATACGACGATTCCGTTACCAGCAGCTCCAACTTCACAATATGCTCTGGACGCCATCAGCCGGGCCGCCCACGCACGCGAAACCGCTCGTGCTCGCCTTCTGACCTCCCAAGCAAACCAACGGCGTCGGTACGACCAACGACACCGCGATGTGCACTTTTCGCCCGGTTCGTTGGTTCTGCTGTGGTCTCCGACCAGGCACGTTGGCCTGTCTGACAAGCTGCTCTCTCGGTACACAGGGCCCTACAGAGTGCTTCGTGAGGTGACTCCCGTCACTTATGAAATCACTCCTGCTGCCTCGCCGTCTTCATCCACCCCTAGGGCCAGCGACATCGTACACGTCGCACGCCTGAAGCAGTACCACTCGCCCAATGATCTTGACATCTAGATGCGCCGAGACGGCGCCTTTGCCGACGGGGGTTATGCTACCTGTAGGCTGCCACAAACCATAGTGCGAATGCGCGTGTGCGCCCGACGAAGAAGATGAGGCTCGCTGGCTGCTCGAGCTCGGAGCCAGACTGGCCAGTGCTGCAACCGCCCTTGCAAATATATTTTTCGAATATATTCGCAATACTTTGTCTCGTTACTCACGTAACAATATATACGAGAAGGCATTCTCTGTGTATACGCGATATCGAGGCAGCTGCTGGTCGGTGCACAAAGAACTTCGTGCGCGTTCTCAATGCGCTGTGACGCTTGCGATTACCGCCCAACTAAGCGCTGAAGCTCGATTCGAGAAGCGAGGAGAAGGGTGATGGGGTAGGTCAGTGTCGTGAGGGCCTATTTATAGGGAAGACAAAGACTACTTGCGATGAGCGTGAGAGATGCGTGGCGAATCTATTGCTTGCCTCGGCAAGTGGGCAGACTTCAATTCGAGGAAAAAAAAATAAACAGCACGATACGTAGTTGCACTTCAGGGCGCTGCAATGGCGAACGTCGATTCTGCAGGTCCTTGTGCGGGGTTATCGTTCAGCGCCGCTGTAAATGCGACGTCCCGCTAATGATAACGAACGCGCTCGTAGGTCTTCGGCTCGTAAAAAAAAAAGAACAATCGCGGTTTTGACGCGAAGCGCTCGCAATATGCGCCACCGGTTGGTGCGTGTACGAGCGTTAATGCGTACACGGCCTTCCTGACACGAACGGACGCGTGGCAGGAAAGCCTTCTTTTGACGGCCCGGTTCTGGATGTTCCAGATACGTGTGACAGAAAACAAAATAATAAAGCGAGCGCGGGGGATTCTTTCTGGCAGGGAAGCTTTTGGCGTGCGGTGGGATAGCGTTCGTGAGGATAGGCAGTTGCCAAACACGTTTATCGGCGCTTCGACGTACGCGAAGCATATAGGTGTATCAGCTGGGGTGAGGGGAAGGGGGGCGCCAGACCCCCCCCCCCCCCTTTTTCGATAGTGGTCACTGTCTACTGCACGCTGGGGGAAAACAACAACTAAGGCAAAATTTTCCTACAACACTATAATCACTCAATCATATTGTTACGAGAAAAAAGAATTTATTACGAGGGAAAGGTACATTGTAGTGATAATTCTCCAAGTGACGATTTTCCATGAAGGCTCTCTGCGACGCTTTCCACCCAGTGCAGTAGCAATGTAGAGCGGGCTAGCGCTGCTGAACAGGGGCCCTATATTACGTGACTTGTTCGTGTTTTTATTCTGCTGCGACTTGCCGATGCAGTTATAGATGGAAATAAACCAACTTTTTTAATGAACCGGTCAAAGCATTTGCTGCTTCAGGAAAATCATCTTCTTTCATCAAAAAGGATTACCATAACCGCTGCTCTGCCGAAGCTGCTGTGAGCACATGATTGCGACTAATCTTTCTGAATATTTTAGTTTTACCGTATACTGGGAGCGCCAAGAAAGGTTTCCGCTTTAATCTGCGACAAATCTGGTCGGCCTTACTTATGGCAACTTGGAGCAATGTAGGCAGCTCGCAAAGCGATGACGAACAAAGCAGTGAACTCGAGCTCAGTGGGAAGCTGAAATAATTAGATAAAAATGCTCAAAATACCTTTGGTTCCTCAAGGAGTGCTTCACATTTAAAAACAGAATTCTTTGTGAGCTGTTTGAAGTCATTAAAAAGTTCATTCAATCATAAATTATTGACTGTTGAGGAGGCCGCCATCAACATAATTGTATTCATGTGGAAAGTAGTGAGGTAATGCATACAAAGCGTTGCGTGTATGAAAAATCACATGTAAGTGCGAGTAGGTCGAAGTAGTAGTCTCTCCGTTGATAATATATATATATATATATATATATATATATATATATATATATATATATATATATATATATATATATATATATATATATATATATATATATATATATGCTCTTGTCCTTTTATATCGGTTTCTGACGGACGAGTGAAACTTGTCTTCCAGCCGGCCTAGCATTGGTAGGCTGAAGTGTCGGTACACGATACACGGCAGAAATGACATGCCAACATGTAATTATGTGAAATGTACATATTCATGTTTTATTTGTGCCTCTTGCTTACATTGCAATACTCATATCTGTAGATGTCCTTTTGTGTGCACATCTTTGTGTGGCTGCGTTTGTGTGAACCATCGAATGTGCATGTTATTTCCGCGTCATCTCATATCCATGTTCATGTAAATGAAGTCTGTTTTGTCACCATCGTTATTGCATGTCAAAAAGAAAATGGTCTGTTGAAATGTTATTGACGTCTGTGACAATAAATTTTTCTAAACAGGTTTAGCGAGGGTTAGGCTGCAGTGCCAAGAATATAATGAACTAGTATATAGCCATTACCTAGAGGCGGTGAAAGGTAAGAAGTAGACACGAAGCGCAGGTCGTAAGAAAGTGCGCGAGTGCCATCTCTCGTTTAGTCCTCGGAATGTCCGCTAGATGGCGGTACTTCTATATACTGAATATATGATAAGATGTGAGATGGCGGTACTTGGACTGTTCACTAGATAGGCGGACTAATGGACGGACGGATGAACAGACAGGCAGACAGACAGACAGACAGACAGACAGACAGACAGACTCCGTGATTATGCTGTGATTTTTGGCCCGCGTTTGTAGCGCTCTATATTCGATTAACTGTATACTGAGCGGAAGTGGCGGCCTCAGCCCGAACTGCAGCATTTAAAGTTCTTTTTTTATTTTATCGTGTATGCATGTTGCTGAGCATTATTATGTCGAGCTAGTCACCTTGTGGCTTGAGTCGTTTGTGAGACGTAGTGTGGTGACTATTTTTCTCGTGTTTATTTCAAAGCTGAGTGGCAGTCCTGGTACCGTGCAACGCTGTAAAAAAACTCGCTACACAAATCGGCCGCCCTCGTATTTTCAGAGACTGCGCCGCAGGAAGCGCGGCGCCTGTTTGACGTGTCGAACGACGCCGCGTGACGCTGCATGTGGTTTGCTCGCCGTTGACCTCTCTCCTTCTCTCACTCCTCTGCGCCGTCAGTGCACTCCAGAAACGTCTGTTACACAACGTCGGCCGGCAGAGGAGAAGTGCATGGGCGTCCACAGCGTCTCGGTGACCGCGCGTGCACGACCACAAAAATAGCTGACGTGGGCCCTGCCGCGCATTAGGAACGCCGGTATATAACGGCTCGACTCGGACGCGTCTCGCGCTGACCTATGGGAAGCCCAGAGGGCGGCCGTATTTTGTCCTCGTCGAGACAGGAACGACCGCTTGCGCGACTTCTATACGACGTCACCGCCTGATGCGCTTTTGTTCGCGCCGGTCGGTCGAGGCGAGGCCTGTAGATTAAATGGGGCTGCATGAGAGGGGCCCCCGCTAGGTTTTTGTGTGTCCGCGCCGCTCGAAGGCTGAGCGAGAGAGATCCCGGTATCGAACAATGGCTGCCGTGTGTCCGCTTCTTTTCGTGTGTTTTTTCTCACTGCCACTTTAGCCCATATCTGCCGTGTGCAGTGTGGAGGCAGCACTTAACAGGCCTCCCTTAAGCACCGACTGCCTGGTCCTTAAAAGGGCACTGCGCCGTCTTATTGACGCTGCCTGTGTGAACGACACCGAGCAGTGCTCGGAATGACTGCCGTTGCGGGGCCGGGTATGTTGCAGCGGCGGCACAAATGGAAGATGCACTGCCGAGGGGTCAGCGGGACGCCATCATATTGCGCCGATTGCGGTCTCAATGTGGGCAGCCAAGTACGGCTGCTTGGGCAGTTTATGACGTCCCTTGTGGGCCGGGCTCAAATGTGGTGTGACCGACTCTGGCGCTGGATATCTTTGCAAGACGGTGTCTGTTGTTATAGTGGTCCGTCTGACCGGGGTATGTGGGGAAAGGGGGTGAAAGGCAAAGCAACTTAAATAGACGATTGAAAATTTGTCTTGCGCTCCTTCATAATTACCATGTTCTTTCCCAACTTATTTCATGCACTGGACAGCTTATCCAGCGAGACATACTGTACTCGGACACAAAGAAAAAGTTTCAGTTATTGTGTATGTAAATTCCTCCGAACGTCTGTTCATTGAGAAGTCATCAGAAGAGACCAGTCGATGTGTGTCAGCTCCGCAGTTCCATAACTTGTTTACAGTGAACAGTATCCATTTCATCCGTCAACATATGAATAAGACAAGACATTCAATAAGCGAAGATAGTATTAGCGTTGCTGCGTTGATCCGTTTGATTCCATGCCGCTATAGTGTAGCCGCGTTGCTCGTTAATGTGACGCCGCAGCATATCGTCCTTATGTGTTTAGTTAACAGCCGTGCATGCGCACTCGGCTGCTGGTCCTGTCAAATTACTAAAAAAAAGATGGAGAGAAATGACTCTTTTTTCGCAGTGCAGTAGTCATTTGTCAGCGTATGACGGTCTCACTCAATGCTCTTCTCCAGATTCGTGGATAAAACATTAATTAATAAAGGTTATGCCTTACTTGAAAAGTAAAAACAGCGCAAAAATATAGAGAAGGACAGAGGAAGAAACGACAGCGCCTATGTACAGTTCTCTCGTATACGAATGCAGGGAGATGTAACGTAGTATAGCAGTAGACCCTTAAGATTCAGTGCCTCTTGGACAACCTCAGGGTAGATTGTCGTGGACATTTTATTGCCTCAAAGGTCGCTTATCTGTGTGCGTTCAAAAGGAAGAGCAATAAAACTTGAAAGCAGTGAGACGCTGCAGCAATTATGTAAAAACAAAGCAGACTACCGTTTCCCTTAATGAAACTAATTGCGACGTTGTTTTATTATTACTCTCATAATGGGCCGCCGTGTGGCTTGTCAAGAGCGTCCAAGGTTCCTCCTTCCTAATTGTCGCAATTGCACCTTTTACCGTCACCCGCGCTTCCCTTGTTTCTCCCGCCGGGCTCCCTTTCGTCGAGGGGGCGGGGGGGGGGGGGGGGCTTCCTGTCACCTCCAATCTTTGTAAACGCGGTATCAAATGTCGTCGGTTACGCACTCGCCGACGGCTAGAGGTCTCCGATTACCATTAAAGTGCTTTTGTCTTTCTCTCGTGTCACCTTCTTTTATGAGGACTGAATCCATCTTGCGCTCGAGAACAGGTAAGGGTGGATGGGTCCGTTTAATCGCGAGGATCTTTCTCTGTCATGAAACCGCGAAAAGTGGCCAATTCACAAGTTCGTTCTCGTGAAAAAAAAATCCAGAGAGAGGGTGGTGTTTTAGCTGCAAATTTATGTTGCTTAAAGCACCAACATTGTTCCTGTTGGGTGTCCTTAGGCGAGCGTGAATTCCTGTTACAATCAAGTGCAATTCCTTTATTCACAGGAGTGGCCAAAACGTCTTTGTGACCTTTAAGAATGCAACGTCAAGATGCATCGTCTCGTATGTCGTAGGTTCAGGCAGCGGTGGGCCGCGCTTTTTTTTTCTGAGTTGATTACAGAGTAGTGGACAATCACCCACTCACTAACGAGGGAAAAAAAAGTATCAGACTGCTCTACCGGGATATCAGTGATAATTCTACAGCTAACGTACTAGTACCCACTCCCCTCTCCAAAAAAGAAAACAAAGCGTAGCATGAACGACATTCAATAGAGGGTTTTAGCCGATAAGATTCTCCTATTCTCTTATCGTGTCGCGCTCCGCTGCCCTCTCCGCTCACCCGCTCGCTCGTAAACCCGCCCAGGCAAAGCAAGCTCCATCATCATCAGCCTGACTACGTCCACTGCAGGACAAATGCCTCTCCCGTGTTCCGCCAGTTAACTCGGTCCTCTGCTTGCTGCTGCCAATTTGTACCCGCAAACTTCTTAATCTCATCTGCCCACCTAACCTTCTGTCTCCCCCTAACCCGCTTGCCTTCTCCGGGAATCCAATTAGTTCCCCTTACTGAACAGCGGTTATCCTGTCTACGCGCTACATGCCCGGCCCATGTCCATTTCCTCTTGTTGATTTCAACTATGATATCCTTAAACCCCGTTTGTTCCCTAATCCATTCTGCTCTCTTCTTGTCTCTTAAGGTTACACCTGGCATTTTTCTTTCCATTGCTCACTGCGTCGTCCTTAATTTAAGCTAAACCCTCTCTGTAAGTCTCCAGGTTTCCAATCCGTAGCTAGGTACTGGCAAGATACAGCTGTTATATACCTTCCTCTTGAGGGATAGTAGCAATGTACCTGTCATAATCTGAGAGTGCTTGTCAAATGTGCTCCACCCCATTCTTTTTCTTCTAGTTACTTCAGTCTTATAATTCCGCTCCGCGGTTATTACCTGCCCTAAGCAGACATAGTCTTTTGCAACTTGAAGTTGACTATTACCTATCTCGAAGCGCTGCTCTCTTCCGAGGTTGTTGTACATTACCTTCATTTTATGCAGATTAATTTCAAGACCCACCTTTCTGCTCTCCTTGTCTAACTACATAATCATGAGTTGCAATTCTTCCCCTGAGTTACTCAGCAATGCCATGTAGTCGGCGAAGCGAAGGTTACTAAGGTACTTTTCATTAACTCTTATGCCTAACTGTTCCAATGGTAGGCCTCTGAAAACCTCCTGTAAGCACGTGGTAAATAGCATTGGGGAGATTGTATTCCCCTGCCTTACACCCTTCTTGATTGGTATTCTGTTGCTTTCTGTATGAATCACTAAGGTAGCAGTTGATCCCTTGTAGATTTCGTCCAGGATGTTTATATTTGCTTCATTGACGCCCTGATTTGTGGTGTCTGCATGACTGCTGATATTTCTACTGAACCAAATGCCTTCTCGTAATCTATGAAGACTATGAATAGTGGTTGGCTATATTCTGAGCATTTCTCTATTACCTGATTGATAGTATGAATGCCTTGAGTAGCATGTTCGAAATCCTGCTTGTTCTGTTGGTTGATGGAATTCTGATGTTTTCTTAACTCTGTTAGCAATTACCTTTGTAAATAGCTTGTATACTAAGGAGAGCAAGCTGATCGGCCTGTAATTCTTCAAGTCCTTATAATCTCCTTTCTTAAGTATTAAGTCGATGTTAGCGTTCTTCCAAGACTTTGGTACTCTTCCCGTCAGGAGAAACCTCGTAAACAGGGTGGCTAGTTTTTCTAACATGATCTGTCTTCCAACTTTCAACAGATCTGATGTTACCTGGTCATCACCAGGTAACATGCTTTGCCTCTTTGCATGCTCTCCAAGGCTTTTCTCACTTCTTCTATAATTACTGGTGGGGTGTCATCTGGATTACTGCTAGTTCTTAAATCAGGCCGTGGTTATGCTGACTACTGTACAGATCTCTGTAAATATCCTCCGCTAATTTTACTATCATACCCATATTGGTAGTTACTTCGCCTTTCTTGTCCATTAGTGCATACATATGGTTTTTGCCTATACCAAGTTTTCTCATAACTGCTTTGACACTTCTTCCGTTCTTCAGAGCGTGTTTAATTCTCTCCATGTCATACCTTCTTACATCAGATATCTTACTGTTATTAATCAACTTCAAAGGCTTTACAAACTCTATTTTGTCGGCTGTACTTGAGGCTTTCATGCTTTGATGCTTCTTAATAAGATTCTTCGTTCCCTGGGACAGCTTGCCAGTGTCCTGTTTAACTATGGTAGCTCGAACTTTCACTGCACACTCCGTAATGATACTCGTCAGATTATCATTCATTGTGTCAATGCTAAGGCTGTTTTCTTCGATAAGAGACGAGTACCTGTTCTGAAGCGAGACTCTGAATTCCTGTACTTTCACTCTCAGTGCTAGCTCATTGATTGGCTTCTTGTGTATCACTTTCTGTCGTTCCTTCTTCAAGTCTAGGCGAATTCAGGACCATACCATTCTATGGTTTCTGCATCGTACCTTGCCAAGCACTTCCACATCCTGCACGATGCCTGGGTGTGCACTCAGTATAATGTCTATTTCGTTCTTATTTTCACCATTAGGGCTCCTCCATGTCCACTTACGGTTCCCTCGTTTTTGTAGAAGGTATTCAAAATCCGTAAATTATTGCGTTCTGCGAATTCTACTAGTAGCTCTCCTCTGGCATTTCTAGTACCGATGCCATAATCTCCTACTGCCTGGTTCCAGCCTGCTTCTTCCCTACCTATGCATTAAAGTCTCCCATCAGTATATTATACTGTGTTTTTACCTTAGTCATTGCTGATTCCACGTCCTTATAGAAAGGTTTTCTACTGAAGAAACGAAGAAAAATAGGAGGAAAAGAAGGGCAGGGAGGTTAACCAGCCTATAGGCGGCAGGTTTGCTACCCTGCGCATGGAAGGGGGATGGGGAAAATGAAAGATAGAGAGCAGAGAGAGAAGAGAGAAACACAGCACATTCGGCAGCACACGCGCGCACACTCAGTCATAGTCCAGTCTAGCGTCATCGTGACTATCCAGTCACGAGGCGCGTAAGTAGGCGCGTAAGCTTGTACTACGTAGGATACCTACTACCCTTTCTATAATGCTATAGTATTCCTCTATGTTGCCAGCTATGTTTTCGTAAATTAAGAGCCCCACTCCCAGTTCTCTTCTGCCAGCCAAGCCCCGATAGCAAAGGGCGTGCCCATTCTGTAGCACCGTATAAGCCTCATCTGTCCACCTAACCTCACTGAGCCCTATTACATCCCATTTAACACCCTCTAGCTCCACTAACAGTAAAGCTAGACTTGCCGCACTATATAAGGTTCTAGCGTTAAACGTTGCCAAGCTCAGGTACCAATGGCGGTCTGTCCGGATCCAGAGATTCTTAGCACCCTCTGCGGCGTTGCAGATCTGACCACCACCGTGGTCAGTTGCTTCGCAGCTGCTGGGAAGTCCGTGAGTTAATTGACGTATGCATGTGGGAGGTAGTGGCCAGATACTGCACCAGAGAGGCCAATCCTTCTCTGGTGAGGGAGTGCGTTCCCGGCGGTGGTTACCGGTGAGGCCGCACCCCAGGCCTCTTAATGCAGTTTCATCACCACGTGGAATTTTTTTCTATCCAGTTGGGAACTATCCAGTTGAGAACTATCCTTTTCTATCCAGTTGGGAATATATCAAAGCACACTGCAATTGCCACATTGATACGCCACAGTTTGCATGTGTTGTGACATGGCTTATGCATAATATGCAAGGCTAGTGGTAGTATAATGAACGTAATGACAAAACAGTCTTAAAATGGCATTTTCATTTCACAATAACCCTTGTGTGTTCAGACATTCAGAATACTACAGAAACAATAATACAGGAGTAAAAACAATAGGCAAAACAGCGAGTTCCACAGACGTACAAAACAAAGTGAATCAGCTAACGGCTTTCACAGTTGCATTGCAGGGCCACGCGCTTTTGACGCGTGGGCGCTCACTTATCGATCCTTCGTCTTTGGTGCGTGACACACGTATTGGGCGGGTGAAGGCTTTTCTGGCAGCTGCAGCGAGTGAGTTTTTTGTAGCTTAATTTTGGATTTCCGGTCGCTCATACGTGCCTTCAAGCACGAACGCGCGGATGCTTTCCTATTATATCTACCCAAGACACCCGAAGCTTTCTTCTGCATCAAATGCGCGCTCGTGAAGTGCCTATGCGAGGTCAATATCACAAGAAGCCGTTCCGATTCATAATTCTGCGAATTATATCAGGTCGTCACGACGCTCTGTACATTCATTTTTTTCTTAGGCGAAGCTGAACTCTATTTCGGCCCCAGGTGACGGAAAGTTGAACAAAGTGAAGATATCTCGCTGGCGCTGCTGTTAGCCACACTTCACGTCTCACACTCAACAACATGCGCGTTTCCGTTCGCAGAGCACGCGAAAAAACTTCAAAGGGCTTCAGCTTTTTCTTTGCAATGTGGTCTTCTACAATTTAGCGAGCTTGCGAAACAATGTCGTTTACGCTTCCAAGTTCAAAAAAAAAACCCTCTCTCAGAAAAAAAGCCCTTTCATGTCGACATTGTCGACCTTATTTTTTAACCGTTGTAGAACTTCGAACACTCGGCTTTATATTTGGCAATGGTATGTGCTGTTTCAACTGAGTAGGCGCCTGTGAAACGCAACGCGGCGTATTCATAAATTTAAACAAAAAAAAGCTTTCTCTGTGATAAATTGGAACGCAGTTAATAAATCAGTTATATGAAAGCGTATAAATTGAACTGTTTTTTATTCTTTATTCAAAAAAAAAAAACCTTACAGGCCCCAGAACAGGGCATTGGGTAAGGGAGGGGGGAGGAATCGGAATGGTACAGACAGGTAACGAACAGTTTACAGGCAGGATCAGTGCAAGAACAACGAAAAACTATATATATATATATATATATATATATATATATATATATATATATATATATATATATATATATATATATATATATATATATATATAAATTAAATCACATTTTAGGCTATACAGGGCGTGAATATATACAGGGGCTATACAGGGGGTGAATATATATATAACTGTTCTTGTTGCCAAGTGAGAAAAAAACGAAGAAAACACAAGCAAAGGCCACGCGTTTCTTTTATAGCTAAACCAGTAATACGAGACGTTTTGATATTGCTCAAAAATGGCCGACGTGGACACTCCTTTCTCCGTCAGCCGATATCCCGCTTGCAATCTGTACAACCATCAACTGACATTTTTTCAAAGAGTGTGCGCAGGTTCCCCCGTGCAATAATCTAACAAACGAAAAATAAGAAACAAACAAAAATTTTTACGACAGTCGCCTACAGAAAGAACGCCGGTGTCGTTTCGCTTAAACCATCAGAAATAAATATACACGTTATGGTGTGCACGAAGTCTGCAGACAATGTGTAGGTTAACTACATGAGTCCATACGTCATCCAAGTTAAATTTTATGAGGCCTGATACTCTTCACTTCGGGATAAATGCGCTTGCGTAGAGGCTTCACAAAATGTTAATCTTATTTGTAATTTTTGTTTTGGGAAAATATGTTTATTGCCTGCTCTATTTTTGTTGCCGACTACGATTAAGTGCAGATCTCCTAACATGGCGAAGAGTTTTTATTTCTTTTTTTTAAATAAACGTATATAAGGAGAGGTGCCAATGCGCGGCGCCGGCTACTCCTCTTGCACAAAAGTCTACATCGCAGATTATGTAGCAAACACAAGGCTATACATATGCACATAGCACAGAACTTAAGCAATGAGTCCACGTTTTTCAATACTGAGTGTCCCCACCACATAGAAAGGTGTCCACACTACATAGAAATGTGTCCACAGCAGACAGAGTTGGCAAAATGACAAGTAATCACGTCAATTTAAATATTCACACAAAACATGAAAGTTCAACAAAATGTCTAAGGTGATCATGTCGCTGCAGTACTGAACTGTTTTCAGAAAGGTTTTCCCCCAAAAATATCGTAGTGAAACACGAAAATACCGTTGTGAAAGATACCGGTTAACAATGACGATGGTACATTTTTTTGTTTAGTACTTTTGAGCTATTTCTGATTACTCCAGAAAGTGAACGACTGCACGCGCTGCAGTGGCTTGTAGCTTTTTTTTTTTTTTGGCATGGACCCAAGATTTTTGCAATTGATGGAGGTCGCTTATCCAAAGAATTGAGTTTTTGTAAAAGGTTCTTTCGAGGTACGCCATGATTTTAAATGCGAAGCATTTCTTCGCGAACTTCGGCGACTTTAAGCGTATCTATCTATCTATCTATCTATCTATCTATCTATCTATCTATCTATCTATCTATCTATCTATCTATCTATCTATCTATCTATCTATCTATCTATCTATCTATCTATCTATCTCTATCTCTATCTCTATCTCTATCTCTATCTCTATCTATCTCTATCTATCTCTATCTCTATCTCTATCTCTATCTCTATCTGTCTATCTATCTGTCTATCTACCTCTATCTGTCTGTCTGTCTGTCTGTCTGTCTGTCTGTCTGTCTGTCTGTCTGTCTGTCTGTCTGTCTGTAGCCGCCTACAACTTTTAGTTCTGGCAGTTTCGTTAATGGTATCAGTACCAAATTTGGTATGGCATAACATGACTGTATGACGAGCGTAATTGATTAGTCATAACATGAATAACATGGCATGTATGCCATGAATGTCGTGATTTACATTTCTTGGTCTTGCTGCTCTTGCAATGGTTCTGTTCACACATGTTGCGAAATTGGCATGGTAATTATGACTGCATGACGAACGCAAGTGACAGGCCATATCGTGTAAATTATGAAATGCATGCCATGTAAGTCATGAGTCATTACTTGTGCCATTCAATACCACTCATCATCATGAGTCATGACTACACGCCACGCTCATGGTACGATCGCAGTCGTTTCGCTAGCTTCACATATACCAAATCTGCTGTTACGGGTCGTGAATGCATGACGAAGGTATGTGACTGGTGCAAAAGATGATAATCATGAGATGTGTGTCATATCACATGACTACATGCCACACTCATGATGCGCTCGCGGCTTCACATACACCAAATTTTGTATTACGGGACGTGAAAAGATGACGAAGGTATGTGACTGGTGCAAACATCATAGAAATTAGATGTGTGTCATGTAACAACATCACTACATGCTACGCTCATGACGTGCTCGTGGCCGCTTCGCTAGCTTCATATGTACCAAATTCAGTATTACGTGACACGAACAGATGACTTATGTAAATGACACGTCCAAACATAATAATCACGACATGCGTGTCATGTGACAACATGACTACATGCCACACTCAAAGCGCCAATATTATTTGACGGGACCCGGTACGCGTTCGCGCCGGCGTTCGTTTCGTCGAGTCACGCCGGCAATGTCACGCCAGGCGCCTATCTGACTGGCAAATGCTCGCAGGCGCACGCCGCGCTGCGTTGCTTTGACGCATGCGCGTTTGAGCACGACCGGCGTCCCTCCGTCACGAAGATAGGAAGACGCGGTCAGTTCTTTATTCTATGAACGCGGTGCTGTCTGGGTAACATCGTCGGTGCGAAATGCAGCATGCCGCTTTTCGCGACGGTTTCCGCCGGGCCTCGCCGACAGACGCTGGTCGCACCTATAGCATCAGACTATAGAGTGCTCGAGTTTTGCTAGCGTATAGCGTCGCTGCGCCCAGCGTGCGCGCACATCAGCGCTATGTGCGCTCGCCGCCGTTTCGCTAGCTTCACATATACCAAGTTTGGCATTACGGGACGTGAATGTACGACGAAGGTATGTGACTGGTGCAAACATGATAATCATCATGCGTGTCACGTATAAACACGACCACATGTCACGCTCGTGGCCGTTTCGCTAGCTACACAAATACGAAATTTCGGTATTGCATGACGGATACACGACGAAGGTAAATGACACGTCCAAACATGATAATCATGATATGCGTGCCATGTAAAACATGAATAGATGCTACGCTCATAGCGTGCTCGCGGTCGCTTCACTAGTTACCTATATATCAAATTTGGTACCACGTGACGTGAATGGACGACGAATGCAAATGACGCGTTCAAACATGACAATCATGACATGCGTGTCATGTAAAACTGAACTGCATGCTACGCTCATAGCACGCTTGTGGCCGTTTCGCTAGCTCTACATATACGAAATTTGGTATGAGGTGTCATATCAACCATCTTCATTCGTCCTTCACATATCACCGATTCCCACTGTACGTGGAATCTGCGAATTTTTTTGCAATGTAGAAAATTGTGCGGCACATCTTCTTGAGGTTCTCCACATGAGAAGGTAGGACTGCTAGCTTTCCTTATTCTATGCTGGAAGGCCTTCGTGTAGGCTGTACCAAGTCGAAGCATATGGATGACTGTTTCTACCGATCGGCTAACCTTTAACGGAATATTAAATTCTATAGCGGGATGAATGTTATATATCTGAGAGTTTTGCGCACCATTTTCGAAGCAGATTTCCATAGACAGTTGACAGCTCAGCTTATTTATTAAACATCGTGGATCGCTCACCGATAGAAGTAGCAGTGATTTATTATTTTCTTGCTGTCTCTCATCTCTTACTCGTGAGCTTATATCATGCGGGCATTCATCGGTTAATGGCGCGAACATATGCCGCAAATCAACGCTGTTTCGGTTGGTAGGACCATTTTCGTTTGCGCGGAAAGTGTCACTTCCAGAAACTTGAATACGGCCGCGTTTAGAGTTCGGCCATTCGAGTGCGTGCGATTGCCTGTGTGAGTCGGTGAAATCACGCTCCCAAAGCGAGCGGGGAGGCTTTGCACAGAAAAAATACAAATATAGAGAGCGGGGGGGAACGAAAACCTCTATTCGATTTCCCGCGCACCGGAATCTTCGGAAGTGCGGTGGCGGCGGTGCGTGATCGCATCGTAACGCGTGCCGGCGCTGCATTCGCCTCGCTGTATAGCTGCAACTCCCATTCTGCGGTCTCTTACGCATTTCGGGGCCACGTTTGCCAAATTTATACTCCATTTTTTTTTTCTTCCCTTACAAAACTTACGACAAGCCGTGCGGTGAGACGCACGCCACGAGGATACAACGTGACTCCATGTTTCTTTATTTTTTTTCAGTTTCTTCCGTTCCTTTTTATTCTTTTTCTCCCTTTTTTCTTTATCTTCTCTCTTACTTCTTTATTATTCTCTTTCTTTCTTTTTTATTTCCGTCAGTTCGTCTGTAACTCGTTCTTATCAATCTTAAGTGATGCACGCAGCACGTAGCAGCGGAGTACGCCGTTCTTCCAGAATATCTCCCTCTCCACCTCTACCATCATCCCCCCCCCCTCTCTCTCTCTCTCTCTCTCTCTCTAAGTATGTTTAAGGAAGGCATTTGGAGAGATACACGAAGAAGAAAGCTGTTACTCTGATGGAATCGTTTCCGATTTGGAGGACTGCACGTCGATCGGTGTCTTCTGCTTTTGACGATTCGTATTTTTGAAATTGCCCTTGCTCCACCCTCGAAGTGTCTCTTCTATGCGTCCGAGTGGCGCGGTGCCATTCGAGGCATTGTGGCGCCTCCAATTTCTCTGCCGTGGCTTTTCCGAACAGCGGCCGTTAGAAGGATCTGAGACAGCGTCACGTCGAGCGAAAGGGGAAAAAAATGCACGAGTGAGTTTCTTATAGGTACAATGGCCATTCGCTGCACTATTCGCGAAATTCGATTTATGAGCTCCGGAAGCATTATCACGAGTGCGACGAACATATGCCTATTTTTCTTTCATTTATCGCTTGTGTGTGTGTGCGTGTGTGTGTGCGTGTGTGTGTGTGTGTGTGTGCGTGTGTGTGTGTGTGTGCGTGCGTGTGTGTGTGTGTGTGTGTGTGTGTGTGTGTACACGTGTGTGGGTGTGGGTGTGTGTGTGTGTGTGTGTGTGTGTGTGTGTGTGTGTGTGTGTGTGTGTTTGCGGTCCCGTTTCCTATTCAGCAAACGGCTTACAAGCTCTGTAAGTGGAAAATTATTGGTTTCGTACTGCTCTTCCGCATTGTCCCCCTGTCCTTGATAGCATCATGTTTGATTAGTTCTCGAGTAAGAATGGCGAGGCTTAAACACTCGCAGAGTTATCATTACGTTGAAGTCAACTGATAGGAGCGCCTTGCCGTTATTGAGAAATTCAACTCCAACTCCGCAAATTTACACCTTGCGCACACGTCCAAGTTTGATTAATGGTCGCACTTTGGATTTGAAATGAGGCCATATGTGATACTGTGAAAGTAAGATCTAAGTCCAGCGTTACAGTAGTGATGGCTGGAAATAGTTCAGAGTTATGGCGAATTCATTCGCATTAGCGTACAAGACTAGCGAGACGTGAGCCATCCGTTTGAAACATGGATTCGTCAAATACAGGGGTGATACAAATACAAGTACATTTCCTAACCAAGCGAGGTATTAATCTGTATCCTACTCTAATGTCCACAATTGTAGGCTTGAGGTAAGCGGTTCAAAAATCAGCAATACTATCACAGTTAACATATTTTTATGGGACACTGAAGTGAAATGGTCATGCGGGGCTGATAAATTATACTCTGCAAACTCTAATCTCGTTAATTTTAACGTCTTATATTTACTCACATCAGGGTAAAAGTAACGTCAAGGTTCCCTCTTTAAATTTTTATGCTGTAATTACTTAAATTCGAGTCAACGTCACGCATTTTAAAGTGTTTTCATGACGATAGGACCCACGAAATATTTTGAAACATTGTGGTGGTCGAAAAACTTGGTGTGTCAAATTTATGGCCACCTCAGGAAACAATGTGTTTTATTCTTGCCCATTATAAAAAAGGCGACCCCCCCCCCCCCCCCTTCCACTCACCCCGCCTTCCGACCGCGGGTTCTGCAGACAAGTTTGGTTGTATTGGTAGCGAACTTACTGATATAGGAGAAGAATCGTGTTTCTCTCCAGGGTCGCAGGGCTCAGGTAGGTTATATGCCCCGAATGGTTCCCAAGCTCGAATAGCCCGCTGTGCTTATGTTTGCCGGTCCCCCTTTCTACCAAGGGGAAATGAACAAGCTTATTCTGACCTCTCAAATCCTGGCCATCCAGAGGGCCCTCAGCGCACAGGGGCCCGCGCGTGTGGGCCTATAGCCAGGTGACGTCGAGTTAACTCGCGCATATTGTGGACCTTAATAAAGTTGTTTCACGCACTCACTCACTCACTCACTCACTCACTCACTCATTCCTTTCAGTGGCCCTTTATTGCCACTGTAGCTGCACGCGTGCACAACTGAGACAATCGTAATTTGATTGTTACTGCCAATCTTTCCGTTTGTTTCGTTTTGCATGCCATTAGAAATATGGAACGCCAGATTATCGACGCAACTATCACTCGACTTCGTGCAGACACCAGATATACTTGTGTAAGACTTCCAAATGAGCGCATATTTCAGAAACACACATGATGCGCACGGGGCTTCCGACAAGAGCGACCGTCGCAGGCTCACGCGAAGAACTAAATATAACCCGCTATTGTAAACGATGCAGTCCCGAATGTTTACTGCGTCAATCGCACAAATGTTCCACGCGTTGACTACTGCGCAGCCGCATGGAGGGAGAAGTCCAGCGCGACTATACCGCGGGATGTACGAGTGGTGTGGACGCAATTACAGGGGCGCAGTGCGAGCGGGGAGATTCGGTGGCGCTATGGTATACGTACCGGCGCAGTCGCGCAAACATCGTGCGTTTCCCAGCTATTTGCATTCGCAGCGACGCACGCAGACGGCACCGAGTCCCGGACGTTTCCGGGCTCATAGCGTTCAATTTGGACGCGCGGCCTGCGCTGCAGATTGGTACTGGAGAAGGACTAGCGTGTATGCCGAGATGATCGCAGCTTTAGCGTCCGCTGCTGAGACGAGCTTATTTTGGCACACGCGCGCCTGGTCTCTAATCTGAGGGCAGCTGTCTAACTGCTTTCGTTTGCTGTTTTTGGCGCGCTTTTTTTCCCCCCGCTTCACTGCAGTGGTGGTGGTGGCGGGCTGTCGCTCAGTTACAGTGACCACAACCTAGTTTGCCGTGCTGTCACTTATTGGTTCCCAAAGCTTGTTGGCTTTCGACTTTGGCTAAGGTTCGCGTTCACTGTTTTCCCGCGAAATGCAGCAATCGCACTTTTCAGTCAATTGGCCATTATAGGTTAGGGGGTTTCAAGACAGTCCGAAAATTTTCACACACACACACACACACACACACACACACACACACACACACACACACACACACACACACACACACACACACACACAAACACACACACACACACACACACACACACACACACACACACACACACACACACACACACACACACACACACACACACACACACACACACACACACACACACACACACACACACACACACACACACACACACACACACACACACACACACACACACACACACACACACACACACACACACACACACACACACACACACACACACACACACACACACACACACACACACACACACACACACACACACACACACACACACACACACACACACACACACACACACACACACACACACACACACACACACACACACACACACACACACACACACACACACACACACACACACACACACACACACACACACACACACACACACACACACACACACACACACACACACACACACACACACACACACACACACACACACACACACACACACACACACACACAGAGTAAAGAAACAGAGTAAACAGAGTTGCTAACAGAGTAAAGAAAACATTAGAATTCAATCAACCAAAGGAACAAGCAGGATTTCGAACAGGCTACTCAACAATTGACCACATTCATACTATCAATCAGGTAATAGAGAAATGCTCAGAGTATAACCAACCACTATACATAGCCTTCATAGATTACGAGAAGGCATTTGATTCAGTAGAAATATCAGCCGTCATGCAGACACTGCGGAATCAGGGCGTAGATGAAGTATATATAAACATTCTGGAAGAAATCTACAGGGTATCAACTGCTACCATAGTGATTTATAAAGAAAGCAACAGAATACCAATCAAGAAGGGTGTAAGGCAGGGGAATACAATCTCCCCAATGCTATTTACCACGTGCTTACAGGAGGTTTTCAGAGGCCTACAATGAGAACAGTTAGGCATAAGAGTTAATGGAAAGTACCTTAGTAACCTGCGCTTCGCCGATGACATTGCATTGCTGAGTAACTCGGGGGACAAATTGCAACTCATGATTACGGAGTTAGACAAGGAGAGCAGAAAGGTGGGTCTTAAAATTAATCTGCAGAAAACGAAAGTAATGTACAACAACCTCGGAAAGGAGCAGCGCTTCGAGATAGGTAATAGTGCACTTGAAGTTGTAAAAGACTATGTCTACTTAGGGCAGGTAATAACCGCTGAGCCTAACCACGAGATTGAAGTAACTAGAAGAATAAGAATGGGGTGGAGCACATTCGGCAAGCACTCTCAAATTATGACAGGTAGATTGCCACTATCCCTCAAGAGGAAGGTATATAACAGCTGTATCTTGCCGGTACTTAGCTACGGAGCAGAAACCTGGAGACTTACAAAGAGGGTTCAGCTTAAATTGAGAACGATGCAGCGAGCAATGGAAAGAAAAATGGTAGGTGTAACCTTAAGAGACAAGAAGAGAGCAGAGTGGATTAGGGGACAAACGGGGGTTAAGGATATCATAGTTGAAATAAAGAAGAGGAAATGGACATGGGCCGGGCATGTAACGCGTAGACAGGATAACCGCTGGTCATTAAGGGTAACTAACTGGATTCCCAGAGAAGGGAAGCGGGTTAGGGGGAGACAGAAGGTTAGCTGGGCAGATGAGATTAAGAAGTTTGCGGGTATAAATTGGCAGCAGCAAGCACAGGACCGGGTTAACTGGCGGAACATGGGAGAGGCCTTTGTCCTGCAGTGGACGTAGTCAGGCTGATGATGATGATGATGATATATATATATATATATATATATATATATATATATATATATATATATATATATTATGACGTCTGGGTTGAGACAGTGTTTATTCAGCCCAAGGTCTCAGCAACGAACGGGCAGTCTCCGACCGAGCGTGCACACGCGCGATGATGATTGTGGTGACACCCAGTGAAGATGAGGACAGTGACCCAGGCGCATGATGATGATTATGATGATAATGCATATATGAAAAGAAGCGCATGACGAATGCCCTGAATATATATATATATATATATATATATATATATATATATATATATATATATATATATATATATATATATATATATATATATATATATATATATATCCCCAATAAAACATTCTGGCTGCACTTTTGCCGGATACTGCAGCCGTATTTCAATGGGAGAGAAATGAGAAACAACATTGTATACATAACGGCTGCGGCGGCTGCGTTTTCGATGGAGGCAAAAATGCCGTAGGTCCGAGTGCTTGTTCTCGGATTTGGGTGCACGTTAAATGTGGCGGAATTTACACGATGGCGTCTCGCATAATGATATGCTGGTTTTGGGACGTTAAGCACCACATATCAATTAACATTGTACTATAAGTTTAAGTGCACGACAAATAATACCGGGGGAGTGAGAGAGAGAGAGAGAGAGAGAGAGAGAGAGATAAAAAATAAACGTTTATTTCGAAACAGTGTTTCGAGATATGTCTGGTATCACCCAAGGTGGAAGGGTTCCCTATAGTCAAGGAACCTTCTCGCTTCGACTGCCCTCTTGGCCCTGGCGATGAGTTGTCCCTGGTCTTCCAGGTCCTCGAGGACGGGCTTGGCCGCCCACGTTTCGATTAGGTGCGTCGTTCGCTTCGTGTTTGGCTCACGTCCCTCTCCGGTTGCATGTCGGGGTTCTGGCATTCCAAGGGCAATTGTGCTCTATAGTGTGTGCCGTACGCTGCAGAGCGGGCACATGTATGTACCCATGCTTCGTCGGATAGAGGCGGCGCGTTAATATCCGGCTAAAAAGTTACTCCGCAGTCCATTAGTGTGGCATGCCTTGTGATCCTATCGAGGTTTTGGCATGTAAGCTAGACCTCGTAATTTCTCCATAACAACACCATTACATATTGAATTCATATCCACAGAGACGACTCAAGTGATGAGCGCGCTGCCTGCAGTTTTCACAAACATGGGACGGAAAAAAAAAAATGACAGTGATGTGCAGCCCGTGGTCGTTGCTTTCGTCACAGCTTTACGCATGCTTTTACAACGCGCCGTCTCCTGATGTGTTCGACATCCCGATGTGATTCATCGAAAAAGCAGCTACAGCTACGTTTAGGCGGTGCTGCCGGCTGGCGCCATTTGCCGGGCGAATTCCCGGCTTCTTTTGACAGCTGTCTTTCACATTAGGGTGTCAACGTTCTCAATGTCACGACTATGTGTTGCCCTCAACCTACGTTCGACGTGAAAGTTCACCATCGCCGTTGTTTAGTTATTTCCAATGGCTATTGACATCAATCGCTATGTTCTTGAAGCAAGTTTGCCCTTTTTCTGTAATACCGTGTATTTTTGTGTTTTGACAAGCTGAGTTTTTAGTTGTTCTGCAATTCTTTGGTTTCATCAGAGTTTCACGGAAGGTCTTTTTTTAAGCGCTCTTTAGCTCTCTTCTTTACTTTTTTAGGGCATCAATGCAGATGTGTTAGTTGCAGCGTCTAAGAAAAGACACATGTTGCCCGGTGCGACATCTCTTTCCAAAACATCGTGGCTCAACTCGATGTGATGCTCGTAGAACTGTCATGCGAGGCTCGCAAATTCTCGTTGATTGCGAAATCTTTTCTTGGGTTTTGACGTGGTCATCGACATTGTTACGCAGTGCTTTCATTGATATCGAACAGAAATGGTGCCCATTCACGAACATAATGTTTTGAAAATAATAGATTTGCCGTTATGCCCTTAACGTTGGATAGTTTTCTTCAATTTGTTTTCTTTTGAGTTGCAGAGTGCTGGTACTATTCGTTATTGCATGTGCACTCTATATCTAGTGTGTTCTCTACTGTATTACACCTAGGGTATATTCACTAGAATTTAAAACTTCACTGCATTTTTTTGGCCGCACAAAAATGAGGGCGTGCTGCTTTTTCTTCACATCGGTCCGTGACACTATCTCTCATAAGTGGAGTACAATATTGGCCTCTGTTATTGGCATTGTCTCAAAAATTATAATTGGGAAATAACGTCTGCCGTATCATGATTTTCTTACTTCAGGTCAGGCTGTAATTTTCCGAGATTATTTAGTAAACATAAACATTCTTTGCACGTGTTAACACGGTTCGTGCGAAACAAAGAAGCGCAAGAAAAGAAAAAAAGAAACGGTAACGCGTGCAAGCGACACAGGGTACACGAAGGACAAGGAGCACACAAGACAGGCGCGTCTCAGGCCACCATTTCTTTCGCCCTCCTCTGTTCAGCATCAAGTATGAACCACCTTGTTCAGAAACACGTTTTACTGAATTTAAATGGCGTGCAAGTTTGAATACTCATGTGGAGTTGGTCCAAAAAGTGCCAGCGCATTGAACTGGCTTCCACAGAATGCTCACTTCATCACATGCTGTCATGACGTCACTGCTTCATATATTTTTTTCTGCTTGACGCAGCTGTGCACCGTGTCCCCGTGCAAATAGTTTCGTGACACAGCGAGACAGTGCAGCTGCCACGAGACAGCTGTGCTCGCGAACAGCTGCTGCGTTGCATTGCGGCGATTGGGACTGTAGAGGGAACGCTGAAGGACCGTGTCGTACTTGCAAGAATGCGGACGCAAGGGGGCAATCCACTACCACGTCGATAATAGGAGAGTCGCGTTCTTATCTTATCGGGTGCTCTCTAATAACGTCCTCTCGGTTAAACGTCCTCTCGACGCTTGAAAGCTGTGTTTACCCTCGAATGCGAGGTGGAGAGTCGAGCCGGCGCACAAGGCCTCAGGTTGTTGAAGACAGCTCGTCTGGAGCGGACACCGTGAAGCGAGACTCCGCGGTATCAGGAAGCGATGTTCAGGTTGATTGATTGGCTAATTTCAAGAGTTCATGAAAAAGACAGAACCAAGAATGACGCAAGCAAAATCAGAGGCCATCAAAAGCGATAACGTCACGTGTGCTAGAGCGGAAACGTCCAAAGCATAGCGTTTTCAACCGTTCTGTTTTTCTTCTTGCGCCTTATATAGCTGGCCAATCGTCTTCTCGTGGTCAGAGTGGTGCTTTAGGTTGTAGCACAGAAGCGTAATCGAGTGGTACAAACTTTCTCAAGTCACATGTTAGTTTTTCTGCTTTATTTCTCCTCCGTTTTATGTATACCTTTTGGAGGCTGCGCCGTCTGCAAAATACAGATCAGTAACCAATGAATACTACAGAAAAGTGAGCTAAGGAGCACAAAGGGCACACTATTTATTTTGTTTAAGCATAGCGTAGTAATTATGAAATGGGTGGAGAGGAATTGAGGTCGACGAATAAGTACGCTTTGCGTGTGTCGGACCCGAACCTCCAACCTTGGGGCTTCTGGTCCTGCTGATGGAGAAGATAACTTTTTGTTCAATTTATTTCCTTTCAGTGCTGTGTGTCATAATTTATTACACTACAATTAAAAAAAAAACAAATATAGATCCTTCTGGCTTCCTTGGCCTGATTTTTTTGTCGGTTGGAAGCATTTTATTGTGTCAAACGAAGAAACGAACCTCCTCGAGAACAAGTTACCTTGTAAAAAATTAGTTAGATGGCAAGGTTTAATGATTACACAGGAGACGTGAGCCTGATTCATCGCCTGGCTTGCAACTCGAGGTGTGTGTTCATGGATGCAGTTCTCGCGTATACACAGAAATTACACGTACTACAATCAATTTTTGCTTACTGAACTTACGTCTATGAAAATTGTTGAGAAACGCAAATCCGCAGTTCAGGACTATTCGCGTCGGTCGCTAATCTAAGTCAGCTAATTCACAGGAACGGTCTACGCACTATGCGCCTTTACAACGGTGGTTGGTACAAGCGCGCCATCTGGACCCGAGCGTTGAAAACGCGTTCCGCTTCGGTACGTGGGAAAAGTAGCTGTACGTTCGGAGTGGCCGTGCGGTCGCGCGCTGCGCTCGATTTCCCGGCACGTGGGAGCTTCGATTGATTGGCGTCCGAACCGGGATAGCGTGCGCGCACAGTACTGCAGCCCGTCGCCTGGTCTATTGCTCTTCAATCGTGCCCGCTTTCTCCTTCCGAATCAGTGTGCGAGAACAACGGCGTGGAAACAACCTTTTTTTTTCACACGAGCGAACTGGTAGAGAGAAAAGCAAGTTCATTATATACTAGCCTCTCTTTCTCTTATTCCACCTTTGCGTATGCTTTCTTTTTCGTTTCTTTTTCCTTTCTTTTTCGCGTAGGACTTGCATATCCGACGAAAGGAAAGCGCGTTGTACCAATTCAGGACTCGAGTTTCCATATCTTCGCACTATATACTACTGTGAAGAGAGAGCACACATGTTGGAACTTCAAGAAAGTCTCGCCAGCTGTTCTGATGCCTACAGAAAAAAATAAGGGAGGATATTTAAGAAAAACTTCTACGTGCGAACAATGACTTGTTCTTATTAACGATTGATTGTCGCCTACGCTTCAGTAGAACGCAGCATTGTTCAGGGAAGTTATGTGGTTGACCAAAGATTTTATACGACAGCCATTTTAGGCCCGGCGTTATATGTGTTGACAAGCCCTAGCTTATATACAAAACATGAATCACGCCTGCCGACTGTGCACACTGCGGAGATGAAGAAACAATTCGACATATCCTGTGTGACTGCCCGAAATACAACCTGGAGAGACAACACCTTTCAAATAAACTAAACAGGTTAGATGACCAGCCACTGTCAGAAGAAAGTATACTGCGCCATCGTCATGACTCATCGTCACAGAAGAAAGCCGTGCAAGCGCTACTGGGCTTCTTACGAACTACTGGCCTGTCGGAACGCCTCTGAGTCGACTTATTTTGTGTGTGCGTGTGTGTCGGTGTTTTTCTCTTATTTATTTTTTAACTCTCCCTTTCTCTTTCAACCCCCTATTCCCCAACCCCAGTGTAGGGTAGCATACCGGATACTAGCATCTGGTTAACCTCCCTGCCTTCCTTATTTCTCGTTTCTCTCTCTCTCTATGAATCACGCATACTTTTATCTATCTATCTATCTATCTATCTATCTATCTATCTATCTATCTATCTATCTATCTATCTATCTATCTATCTATCTATCTATCTATCTATCTATCTATCTATCTATCTATCTATCTATCTATATATATATAAATTTTCGGACGATGTCTTTCTGGTTCTCTGCCACCAACTTCCAGTTACGGGGTGTGAGGATGTTATGATATCATGATGATGTTATGAGGAGTGGCGGTGTATGGCGATTGATAGGGATGATGGTGAGTTCTGACTGAAGTTATATTCCCAATTCACGGGCGCGCTACTAGCGTTGGCTAATGTCAGCAAAATGTTGAGTTGAAGAATGGGCGGATAGTGCAGCTTAATGTTCGATATGCAATGTTATATATACGATCAACTTATTTTGCGTTCACTTCAGGCCACATGACCTAATTCTCCAACCTTTGTTTTGTTCCTTTTAATTCTTTATTGGGAGGAACTCGGCAACAGCAAGGTAATGTTTACAAACACATGCACATGCAACTCTGCACTGTAGTATTTTCTTGCTGCCGCATTTCTTGGTGGAGGCGAGAATACTATAGATGCCCTTGTGCATATATTTAGGCACACGTTAAAAGACCTAAGGATGTCGAAATTTCCTGAATTCTCAACAATGGCGTTCCTCATAATTATATCATGGTTTCGGAATGTGAACCATCAACAATTATCATCTTCCAGTCGCCATATAGTAGCTAGGCGCATTTGGTATGTTGAGAGGAATCATGACGAATGCGATGATGGATGATAATGATGATATCCCTTCAGCAATGACTTGTACCACGCGTCCATCATGGTAACAGTATCCTAAAAGGCGCGAAATATATCCTCGGCACAAGAGAAAAACTAGAAAAAAAAGAAGTTACCGGCAGTTAAAACTGTCGAACAGTGAATCTACAATGATGATGATTATCTCTTTCCGTACGGCAGTCATGATCACTATCATCATCTCATTTTTTTTTATTTCTTCATCCACACTTCCCTTGATAGGTGACTTGCGTGGTACGGATACTAACGCGGGAGCTATTGCTGCTGCTGCTGCTGCTACTACTACTACTAGCACTAGCATGGGCTGCAGTTCGTCCCCTGAGCTACTCATCTCGGCCGAGCCAAACGCCTTCTCTTAATCTATTAGGTTTATGTATAGAGGTTAGCTGCATTCAGCGCATTTCTGTATTGCCCGATTGATAGTATGGATATGGTCTATTCATGACTAGCCTGCTTGTAGCCGCTGCTACTACTGCTCTACAACTACTAGTACTTTAGCAGATGCTGCTACTACTGCTATTAGAACTTCGACTATACTACTGCTACAACCACCAATACTACTGTTATAGATCACCCGCGACCGGCAGGATGTGGGCCGCGGCGGCCGCATTTTCGATGCAGGCGAAAATGTTTGAGGCCCATGTGCTTGGATTTAGGTGCATGTTAAAGCACCCCAGGTGGTCGAAATTTCCGGAAGCTCTCCACTACAGCGTCTCTTATAATCATAAGTTGTTTTTGGACGTTCAACCGCAGATATTATTGTTATAAATGTCATTGCTACTGCTCCTCCTCCTACTACTACTACGTCTTACTACTGCTTACTATTACTACTGTTGCTACTACTACTATTGATGCTGCGACTACAGCTACTGCGTCTATTATTATTATTATTATTATTATTATTATTATTATTATTATTATTATTATTATTATTATTATTATTATTATTATTATTATTGCTAAGATTACTACTACTAGCATTACTATTTACTACTAATACTACTATTATTGTTGCTACTCCTCCGGTGGCGGCACAAAATAGATTAAGCTTCACCGTAAAGCATAAAAGAGGTGGTACACGTGCGACCTAAAACACGGCAAGGTCGATGCGATATAGGCGTAGGCGATTCAATGGACCGGCTGCAGGCCCCTTCGGTAGGAAACCATTCGACGCAGCTGCAGCCGTATCAGGCCATATTTAGGGGGCGGCAGCAGGCACGACACTAGTTACCCAATGCGGCCGCGTCATTTGCCGCACAACACTGGGCAGGTCACGTACGTCGAGGGGCCCTTTTTCGTCGGTGTGCGCCTGCTTTCTCCTACCCGTGCAATTGTGTTCAATCACGTTTTCTTGTGTATGCGGCGTTCGAGGGGGAAGGGAGGGGGGAATCACCTTTGCAACGGGACGCAACAATGCACGCTGCTATTCCTGTGACCCGCGTCGAAATGCTGCACGCCGCTCAATGCGGTCCATCTCTATTGCAGTCGCTTTGTTGGCCGGACCTGTCTTTTGTGTGCAGTTGGCAGCGTGGGTCGCCAATTGGTCAATTGCCCCGCTTCGTTTTCATGGTCAAGTTCTGAGGCGGCAGGCGTTTTGAAAACTGTGTTAGTGGTGCCCTCCGGTGATTTGTGGGTGAACGGCCTATTTTGTTTTCACAGGCTTCAACAAAAAGAAAAAGGATGCACAGAATGGTTTGACGAAGCCTGTGTGTTTGTAAGTGGCACTGTAAAGTGTGAAGTCGTTTGGTTATGACAGATTCATTTTATTACACCAGCGATTACCATCGTTCTGGTCTCACCAAAGGTGTCCTTTTTGTAAACGTTCTCGTCACTGTCGTGATCATCATCATCATCATCATCATCATAGACGTACTAGCGGGATGTCACGCAATGTCAAGGTTCTGATCTGTGCACGCGGTGTGGTTGAATAAGCCTTCACCTTGTACAATTTGTGAGCCGTTTTGGAAGCCAGCGTCTGTGGACACTTAAATTGGCGTGATTACTTGTATTTTTACAAACTCTGTGTGGTGTGGACACATTTCTGTATTGAAAAAATCTGGACTCATTGCGTAAGTGTTGTGCTATCTATCTATTTATAGCCTTGTGTTTGCTACCAAATAAGCGATGGCGACTTTTTGTGCGAGAGAAGAGGAGCAGCCGGCGCCACGCATTGGCGCCACGCATATACATTTACTAAAGAAAAAAGGCCCTAAACCAATCGCTTCAGCAAATCAGATGGGGCCGGAAAGAAAAATGTCGTACTCAATGGCAAGAAGAAAGATGTAAGCCTAGAACAGAGATGTATTATAGTTTAGCTATAGATTGCGTAGGCAGAGCGCTTGGAGCTGCGCTCATTGTTGAGCTTGTTGGCATCACTGCATCATCATATACCTTTAGCCGCGATATATGTCAGTTGCCTGCCATTTATGTGTGTTTGCGCATGCGCACGTCAAGCCTGCGTATGTCACGCATCAAACAGCACGGATACGAAGCGAATGGTTGGAGTTATCGCTAAAACGGACAAATGAGCTGTCGTGAAGTGTGCAGCGTCGTATATCTTGATCTTAAGCGATATGCATATGCGAACGGTATAGCCACGGGCAGCGAAGTGATTGCCATTGAAGATAACTAGCTTGCACTACTACGAGTAGCGGCTTCCGGTGCTGTGTAGGCAATGGTAGTTAATGATGATAGGATATGTGAGGTTTAACGTCCCAAAACCACTATGCGATTGTGAGAGACGCCGTAGTGGAATCTCTTGAAATCTCGACCACCTGTGATTCTTTAACGCGCACCCAAGTATGAGTACACAGGCGCGATGATAATTAAGCGATCATGAACTATACACGGCACGTGATTCACTGTGACACCGCGAGTGCACTACGCAATTATTCATGTTTTTTTTTCCCTTGTGTTCTTTTAGCGTTTGAAACTTTGAAAGATGTTTCCTCTGAAGCTTCGGGCTAACGGAATATCACCGTGTATTGGCCTCTTCTTCAAAGTTAGTTTTATTTGAACGTCAACAAGCAATGACGTTCGGAGCGTTCAGTAATCGATAAGTCACTCAATCATAAGCTTGATGAAAAGAGCACTGCGCGGTACATTGTCTATTTCTCTTGGGTTCTGCGAAAGACAGGCGATATCGATTCGGCTGGCACGAAGCATCGATAACGTTTATTCTCTGCGCTGGCTGCTCAGCTTGAATACGGTTGTTCGTTGAACTTTCCTGCGAGCGAGGCGTCACGCGGACTCGTGGCAGGTGTGAACCGTGCAGGGGTCGGCAGTCGTAGATGCGCTGATGAAAAACCGCCAGGCCTGCGCGGAACGTGCAGCACAGTCACAGCAAAAGCTGGAAGAGCTGCCTTTCAGAGCCTTCTTCAAAACACTGTTTGGAGAAGTGCTACAGACCCTTTTTCTGGGTACCCACTACGCCAAAAATAATCATAATTTAGTGTTGTATAAGCACTGACTATGCTATCCTTTGTCTTTCTTCGAGCGTGGTATTCACTACACACTTGCAAGGAATTTTGTGCAAATTTTTATGCAGTGGCTGACTATGATCAAGAATCATGCCTGAATTAGGTATGCACCACATTCAATAGGTGATCAAGTACGAGCTTTTGCACTGGGTCGGAGCATTGAATAACCAACTCCTTACACAATTCGCATTGTGTGGTGCCTGGTTGTTTCTTTGGTGTTCTAAAACGCTTTATTACTAATATACCAACGCGATTCTTTTGCCGACATCAAGCCTGCCCGAGGCAAGTTTTCAAGAGAGCTTCAAGCACCGGCGTTGCTCTGTGGTAGGCGGGCTGGCATGCAGGGGACCCGAGTTCAAATCCCGCTGTTTCCTTGGTATTTTTATTTATTAAGCTCTCTTTTTTTCTTATTTCGTGCGATAGCGGTTATGGACATCGGTGGCGGGGGACAACTATGGTGCCGCACGGCGACCCTTCTTGTGATATCACAACAGATTTCGCGAAAAAAAGCAATAAATAACACTCGACTGAATCGGAACTTAAAGCTTACATTAAACTATCAATCAATCAATCAATCAATCAATCAACCATTCAATCAAATAACTCAATATACACCAAGATCAAGAACATCTACGATGAAAATAGGGGGCGTGGTAAAAAGCTTGCATTAAGTAAATACCACCCAATTAAAACCTCTAAGACCACTTCTGATTTGTATCTATGACCCCGAAAATGTTTCGTTAGAACGCAGCCTAATAATTTTATACGGTAAAGGTATTCATTAAATAAACGCATAAGTGTAAGGCTAACGTCATCGCATCGTATCGAACACGCTGGAACTTGACTTTGTTAAAACTTTTTTTTCTCCAAATGTTCTTCTTTTTGACCTGCACGGCATGTTTTCTCATTTCAAGTTTTTAATTCAATGTTGCTGATTGAGCTAGATCGCCTGAAAAATCTGCTGGTAGCTTGATAGGCAATATTGTATGCTGGATAAACGGAAGTGAATGATCCCGTTTGGAGACGTCTGACGCAATGTGAATCGACATGTCACCAAGTGTTCTGTTAGAGCGTTCCGTTAATTCTTTGGTCTGTGGGTGGTTGCGGTGCCGTGAAAACCTCGGCATTCGGGCAGGAGTGACTGCACTCCACCTCGTAGGAAAGCAGTGTTTACAGGTCTCGGATACTCAACCTAACTAAGGTCTCGGGCTCTATCTGGCAAGGTGGCCGCATTTCGAAAGAGCCGAACTGCTGGGTCCGCGCATTTAGATTATGGCGCACGTTAAAGAGCCCCGCGTTGTCCAAATTACCGGAATCCTCTGCTATGCCGTCTCTCATAATCATATCACTGTTTTGGCACACAATTTCCCTCAAATTATTGTTAGGAGCGACTACAGCACGTCCGAGAGGAATACACGACTCCGATCACTTAGCACGCAGTGCACCAGATGCGCCTATAGGAGGAAAACAAGGTTGCGTGAAATGAACGATGCAACAAATTCGACACTTTAAGTGGCATTTGTTTAAGCAGTGCGGCTGCGTTCTTTGGAAAGAAATATAATAGAATTAGGCAAGACAGCGCTCGTCAAGCGGCATGTGTTGTGAAGCACCGGAGAGAGCTGGAGTTTTCGGACCAGCCAGATGTTTCTTTTTTGTTTTTGTTTTTCAGGCCGTGCGTTTGTTTCTTCAATTTGGTCTTCTTTCGCTGCCCTTACATGAGCGCGCGCCTTTTATCTTACTCAATGTACTCGAGGGGACCCAGTGCCTCGCCTGTCAAACATGGAGTGTTGGCATCGTTGGACTCTCGCCTTATCATATAACAAACTCGGAAGAAAAAAAAACTTAAAAAAAAACGTTCTATCATAGTCTCGCCTTACCGAGTATCACAGCACGCGCTCTTGACGTTGCTACATCGGGTTTCGTCTTTCTTTGGTATTTACAGAGCCGCCGCTTTGGCGGTGCCTTGCTTGAGATATTGTGGATGGGACACTCTCACGTAGCCGTTTGCGGCAACGCCAAAGTCGATTTGAAAGAAGGAAAAAAGAAACAAAGAAAGATTGACATGTGGGTTTAACGTCCCAAAGCCACCACATGATTATGAGAGACGCCGTAGTGGAGGGTTCCGAAAATTTCAACCACCTGGGGTTCTTTAACGTGCACCCAAATCTGAGCACACGGGCCTACAAGATTTCCACCTCCATCGGAAATGCAGCCGCCGCAGCCGGGATTCAAACCCGCGACCTACGGGTCAGCAGCCGAGCACCTTAGCCACTAGACCACCGCGGCGGGACAGAAAGAAAGAAAGAACTGACTGACTTCTTGTCGTGACAAATATTTGATTTGTCGTTTTCTTCGCAACCAGCTTGTTTTTTTTATAGTTTTTTTGTCACTATGTCGACAAACCATGGTCAGTGAATTCTCCTGCAAAAGTAATAAATATTTGGATTTACTGTCCCAAAACCACCACATGATTATGATTATGAGGGACGCCGTAGGGGAGGGCTCCAGAAATATCGCAACCTGTGTTTGTTCGACGTGTCCCTAAAAGGTTACCACACGGACCTCCAGAATTTTCGCCTCCGTGGGGAGGCGGCCGCTGCAGCCGGCTCTCTGATGGTCGCGGCATTTGTTCCCGGGACCTTTGAGTCAGCTTTAGAGCACTGTATAACAGCTAGAACACAACGTGGAGTCTCCTGTAAAATAAGAGAGAAGACATTAGACACTACCACTACGTCAAACCATTTTTTCTTTGTTTTACTCTCTGGAAGAACAGCTCTGAGTCTTCGAGAGAGGTCTCAAAAGTTGCTAGATGAAAATTAAACCCCAAACCTCTCAGAATACGTGGTTGGTTAGTTCTTACACGTGTAAGAACTTACCAACCACATCTTCGAACTAACAACTAACCAACCACACATCGGTGTAGATTCTGGGTCACTTCTATTTCTCACTTCTTTGGTGGACGAAATGCAAGAACACCTATGTACTTAATATTTAGGTGAACGTTAAAGAACCATGGTAGTCGAAATATAGTTCAGAGCACACCTCTACGCCGTGTCCTGATCGTATCGAGGTTTCGAATCGTAAAGCACCCTACTTATACGTGACTGCGTAAGAAAATTAAAGAAAAACACCGCAGCATATCCAAGGAGTGAATGATGATGAGTGAGGCGAAGCGCCCGTCCGTCCGTCTGTCAGTCCATCCATCCGCCTGTCCGTCCATTCGTATGCCTGTCTGTCTGTCACTCACACTAGCGCCACTTGCTGAGTGAGTGATACAACTAGGTGGTTGAAAACTGGTCACAGACATGCATGGACAAATCCACGGATTTAGGAGCTTCGCCCCTAAAAACAAAAGACTGGAGAGGAGCGAAGAAGGCAGGGTTCTTCTTCTTGCCTACATGCCTTGGTTTTAGTTCTTTGCTGCAAGTCGGGAAGAGTCTTTCATGTCCGCTAACGTCGTCGGTTATTTGCTGGGTGAACTGTTGCCGTGTTCATTTGTAGGGGACAGGCAGCGAATTGTATACGGTTTACTTAATTGACAGTAGACGCCGACAAGCCCCAAGGTGACTTGCCTCGTCATGATAGCGTCACAAGCTTTGTCGACCTTGTGTTGTCGTGATACCACGATAAAATAACGGCGCCTCTCATAATCATATGGTGGTTTTGGGACATCAAACCCCTCATATCATCATCATCATCATCATCATCATCATCATCATCATCATCATCATCATCATCATCATCATCATCATCTGTTTTGTCGTGCTCTCTCACTTGCCGTTCGCAAAACCGAGCAATAAAGTTCGCCCTCTGTAGTGACGCTTTATGCTCCATAGAATCGTGTTCCTTTCTTATCTTGTGTCTGGGATGGATAAAACCGAGCGGCAAAACGTTGCACTCGCAGGCTTTGTCGAGACACGTCCCTCATAAATGTGCGAAAGAGCGTGTGTCTTAGTCAGATAAGAGCAGATACAACGTTCCCCCCCCCTCTTTTTTTCAGTGGACGCGCCGTGTTTTGTATTACTGGGTGTTTGTTCTTTACTTTCCTTATTGTCCATAAGATCCATCCGGGTTTCCTAGAGTGGTATGGAGGGTGTTACGACCGGCCCTGGGGAGCCAAGCAGGGAGAGTTTGGGGGAGAACCGGTTCTTGACCTGACGGTGTCGTCCACCCCCACCTCCCCATTCGGGTTCCTCCTCGCCGGGAGAGCTACGGGGTCTGCTGTGCGTTCGTGACCATATTTGGTAACATTTTGGGGCGCCGGGACCATATATGGACCTCGTGTTGGGTTGTGCCACTCCTTGTGTTGTGAGAGGTGTTTTCCCCTCCCTCGTGGCCGAGGTGCCGGCGACACCGTATTGGCTGACGATGCGGACAAGGCGCCCAGTGTCAACAACGTGGCGCTATAAAATGCCGAAGACGTTTTGTATCACACGCACTCTTCTCTCTTTGGGTCAGTTGACCACTTCTCCACATGTAAATAAATCTCTGTTGTTCGTTCGGGCGCTTCTTCTCGTTGAATTGTTGGACGATGGATCCTGCGACGGGGCCAGCTACCGAAAACGAGACCGGCAGGACCCGGAGTCCCAACAACTGGATGGCAGCGGCGGGATGCCGATAACCCCGAAAGCGACCACTGGACGGAGGGAGCCCGAAGTTCAACAACGGGACGACAGGAGAAGGAGGACACGAGCTCATCGACTTCCAGAGGGAATCGAACGGCACTTCTGAGAGGCACGACGCCGGAGACATGACTGCGAACTGGGTGAGTGCCGGCTTTCTCTGTTAAATTTTACCAGGCATTTACTCTAGGTGTTAAGTAAAAGCTGGTAGAGAGGGGCTGTCTTGGTCATTGGGTTAACAGGTAACTTGCGTCAGGCAGAAATTGTGTGATAGCTTGGTTAAGCTCTTTCTGTCAGTGGCGTCAAGGTTAACAGTGACAGGGCAGGATTCCGTGTAAGAGCTTTTGAAGCTTTATTTGTAGACTAAGTTAACGGAAAACTTGAGGCAAGGCAGGTATCTAGAGCTGTCGTTGCCGTCAAGGTTAATTAGTTGCAGGACAGGAATCTTTGTGGAATAGAGACAGCGGTACTGGAGGCAGCCATGAATCTGAAATCCCTGCGAAAGTCCATGTTGTTGCTTCTTGCAAGGGAGTTGAATCTGGAGGTGTCGGACTCTCAAAGAAAGCCAGAGCTGATAGAGGCGATTCTCGCATTGGGGGCGGAGGATGACGAGCTGTCAGAATGTGTCGAGGAGATTCAGGAGAGGCAAGCGGCAGAGGCCGAAAGAAAGGCGGCCGCGGCCGAGGCCGAAAGGAAAGCGGCAGAAGTCGAGGCAGATAAGATGCGAAAGCACGAGCTTGAAATGAAGCGCCTCGAGCTAGAGATTAGCCATAATATTAGAACAGGAGGCAGCGAGGCATCCGGTACCGCAGAGCGGGTCAGGTTCAAAATGACGGACCTAATGAGATCGTACAGGCTAGGGGAGGACATTGGGCTGTTTCTCGTCAACTTTGAGAGAACTTGTGAAAGGCAAGGTTTCAGCCAGGATACGTGGCCTCAACGCTTGTTGTCCCTACTTCCGGGGGAGGCCTCAGAAGTAATCGCGCGCCTCACGAAAGAGGAGGCTGACGACTACAGTGAGGTAAAGTCGAGCCTTCTCGAGAAATACAGGTTGTCAGCGGAAGGTTTCAGACAAAAATTTCGCAACGCCGTAAAAGAGAACAATGATTCATACCCGGAGTTTGCTTACAAGTTAATGGCCAACATGGGGGAGTGGCTGAAAGAGGCAAAGGCGTATGGGAATCATGACAAGGTGCTCGAGTGTATCGGTCTGGAACAATTCTATCAAAGGTTACCAGAAAAGGTGAGGTTCTGGGTTCAGGATAGACCAGACGTGAACACCGTAACAAAAGCCGCAGAGCTCGCTGAAGAATTCGTTACGCGCCGCGCCCTCGGGGCAAACAGCGAGCCTAAAAGGGAAAAATTCCTACTACCGAATAAGGCGCCGTTTAGAAAACAACCAACAAGTCTCGCACAAAAGGGTGAGGAAAACAATTCATCTAACCCTGGGGCGTCGGCAGAGGCAAGCAAAAGGAAATTTGAGGCGAGAAAACCGGCTGCTTGTTTCAATTGTCACGAAACAGGGCACTTCGCGAAACACTGCCCGAAAGAAAAGGTGGCCTTTTTATCTATAAATGAAGCCGACGAGAACATGAAGTTGTTAGAGCCCTATATGTACAACCTTACCGTGAACGGCAAGCAGTGTCTGGTTCTTAGAGACTCCGCAGCCACTATGGACGTAGTTCATCCATCTTTTGTTCAGTCCGGACAGTATTCAGGAGACTGTGCCTGGATTAGACAAGCCGTAGAAGCAAACAGTCAGTGCCTCCCCGTAGCTAAAGTTGTCCTTAAAGGCGCATTTGGTACGTTGGAAACGGAAGCCGCGGTATCGCCATATCTACCCCCTCAGTATCCTTACTTATTTTCAAATAAGTCAGATCAAATGCTGAAGGAGAAAGGTCTAACGTTGGGAGAAGGCATAGTGCAGGCACTGACTAGATCAAAGGCACGTGCGCTGGCTGCGAGAGCAACATTCACTGAGGCAAACAAGCCTCAAATCGACAACGGGCCTGGTTGCGAGTTGGACACCACGGAAACAAATCGACTTGTGCGAGAACAGGCTGCAGAAGCCGTAGTCGCGGAGGCAACCATTCCTAAAGGCGACGTTGAACCTCCTCCCGAATTGGAAGGGGTCAATTACGCCTCGTTGACCGAGCAAATAGAGAATGCCATTGCTCCCAAGCCGATTCCTGGTAGTACAGAGGATAGCACAGAGGGTGACACATTCCAGGTACTAGGATATACAAAAGAGTTGTGTGTCGTGACAACTTCGGATAATTTCAGTCGGCTGCTGCAGGTGAGTCCCGCTTCATTAATAACCGAACAAAAGGGGGACCCGACGCTTAAGCAATTCCAGGACAGCTCGAAAGAGGGAATCGCCAAACAAAATGTGAGATTCCAAGAGAGGAGCGGCATACTCTATCGAAAATATCTAGATAGGCGAGGAGTAGAGTTTGACCAGGTAGTCGTACCTCAGGCGTATCGTCAGGATTTGCTTAGTTTGGTGCATGGAGAATCATGGTCAGGCCACTTAGGCGTAAAGAAGACGAAAAATCGTCTTTTACAGGAATACTACTGGCCTGGATGCTTTAAAGATGTAGAGAGGTTTGTAAAATCTTGCGATGTGTGTCAGCGAGTGGGTAAGCCGGGAGATAAGGCGAAATTTCCAATGAAGCTGGTACCCGTAATCACTGAGCCCTTTCGTCGGTTGGTAATTGACACAGTAGGTCCTTTGCCCAAGACAACTTCAGGCTACCGTCACATCCTCACCTTAATCTGCCCAGCTACTAAATTCCAGAGGCGGTCCCGCTAAAAGAGCTAAGTTCCGTGGAAGTAGTGAACGCACTTCTGTCCGTGTTTGCCCGGGTAGGCTTTCCTGCCGAGATACAATCAGACCGGGGCACCATTTTCACGAGTGCCTTAACGACAACCTTTCTAGAGCGGTGTGGCGTGAAATTATTGCATAGTTCCGTCTACCATCCGCAGTCTAACTCGATAGAAAAGCTTCACTCCGTGATGGAGCGAGTGTTAAGAGCCAACCTGTGCTTAGTTCACCGGACTACTCGAGGCCTTTCATAGTCCAATGCGACGCTAGTGATAGAGGCATGGGGACAGTTCTTAGTCAAAGGGATGAGGGGGATCAAGAGCATCCCGTCCTCTATGTTGGCCGGAAACTCACCCTTCGCGAGCAGGTTTACAGCGCTAGCGAAAAGGAATGTGCGTGCTTGGTTTGGGCAGTCCAGAAACTGGCTGGTTATATTGCCGGAAGCAAGTTCATTGTGGAAGTGGACCACTGTCCTCTCACCTGGCTACAGACCATGTCCTCTAAGAACGGCCGCCTGCTGCGTTGGAGCCTCGTTTTGCAACAATATACGTTTGAAATACGCTACAAAAAGGGTGTACTCCATGGCAACGCTGATGGCTTAAGTCGATGCCCCTGACGCGAGAGGATGTCTCGAGAACTCTGGCATTTTTTTTCCTGACCTAGACAAGAGCTAGTGATTGGTTTTTTTATTCTTTTAGGTGTACTTGTTTGAAAACGTTGAAGACACGGCTATCCAGGGTTTCGGGTTCGGTGTGCTTCCAGTGTTGTTGTTTTGTGTCACCTTAAAGTGTGAGTAACATTTTGAATAAGTTGTGTATTTCCTTTAATATCAGTTAAAGGGGAAAATTGCCTGGTGGAGTTTGGCGGAATTGTCCGGCGCTCACCGGCTGAGTAGTTGTGTTTTCATGTGCGTATGTGACGTCTGTTGAGCCCTCAATGAAGCAGGTGTTGCCCTCTACTTCATCAAAGACGGTCGTCACCAAACCGACTGCCGGCGCTGATCTCTCCGGACAGTGGCTGCAAACCTCAGCCCATCGAGATCTTCACCCCCCCGCGCGAGAGACTGTTACGACCGGCCCTGGGGAGCCAAGCAGGGAGAGTTTGGGGGAGAACCGGTTCTTGACCTGACGGTGTCGTCCACCCCCACCTCCCCATTCGGGTTCCTCCTCGCCGGGAGAGCTACGGGGTCTGCTGTGCGTTCGTGACCATATTTGGTAACATTTTGGGGCGCCGGGACCATATATGGACCTCGTGTTGGGTTGTGCCACTCCTTGTGTTGTGAGAGGTGTTTTCCCCTCCCTCGTGGCCGAGGTGCCGGCGACACCGTATTGGCTGACGATGCGGACAAGGCGCCCAGTGTCAACAACGTGGCGCTATAAAATGCCGAAGACGTTTTGTATCACACGCACTCTTCTCTCTTTGGGTCAGTTGACCACTTCTCCACATGTAAATAAATCTCTGTTGCTCGTTCGGGCGCTTCTTCTCGTTGAATTGTTGGACGATGGATCCTGCGACGGGGCCAGCTACCGAAAACGAGACCGGCAGGACCCGGAGTCCCAACAAGGGGCAGTGGCTCGACAGCGGGCAGGCTCTTCGCAACTTCCAACGCTGGTACTGAAAGTCTGTTTTTTTTTTAAAAGAAAGGAGATGAAAGATGGGTTCGAAGGAGGGGAGAGGACCACAGGAAATGAAAGGGGTGAGACAGATAGTGTGCAATTTAACACACACACACACACACACACACACACACACACACACACACACACACACACACACACACACACACACACACACACACACACACACACACACACACACACACACACACACACACATGCCCCGCCGCGGTGGTCTAGTGGCTAAGGTACTCGGCTGCTGACCCGCAGGGCGCGGGTTCGAATCCCGGCTGCGGCGGCTGCATTTCCGATGGAGGCGGAAATTTTGTAGGCCCGTGTGCTCAGATTTGGGTGCACGTTAAAGAACCCCAGGTGGTCAAAATTTCCGGAGCCCTCCACTACGGCGTCTCTCATAATCATATAGTGGTTTTGGGACGTTAAACCCCACATATCAATCATCAATCACACACACACACACACACACACACACACACACACACACACACACACACACACACACACACACACACAAGCGATAAATGAAAGAAAAATAAACATAGGCATATGTTAGTCGCACTCGTGATAATGCTTCCGGAGCTCATAAATCGAATTTCGTGAATAGCGCAGCGAATGCAAACAAAGCAAAGATAAGATTACGAGATGCACCATAGTGGAAGACTCGGAAAAGGTGAACTCCTGAATTTCTTTAACGTGCACTTTAATCTAAGCCACCGATTATTCTTACACCATGACCTAAGCAAACCCGTCTCTAGCACTTCTGCTCCATCCAAATACGGACGCTGTGGCCGGGATTCGATTGCTCGGAATTCAGACCAGCAGTCAAGCAGAATAACCTATAACTGGACAACTGCGACGGATTACAGTCAATATGTGGAAGACTATTGATTTTTCGCCACTTCTATATGTTACCTTCGTTAACGATTTAAGTCAACTTTGGTAGTTCTGTTTGTCCTCAAAGGAAAGAGGTGATTCTGGCGAAGTGGCTTTGTCAGAAGCCGTTTCTCGTTTTGGCTGATGTCTACAAACAGAGCTTTATTCCCCAGAGTTTTATTCCATACCATTGACAGTGCGAAGAAAAAACAATACGTGGAGACGGCATTCGCCTTCGACTCGTAATTAGGGGAATTATAAGGGACACCGCCCCGATGCGGTGGTCTATAGTGGCTAAGGTACTTGGCTGCTGACCGGAGATCGAATCCAGGCTGCGGCGACTGAATTTTCGATGGAGGCGAAAATGCTGTAGGCCCGTGTGCTCAGATTTGAGTGCACGTTAAAGAACCCAAGTTGGTGAAAGTTTCCTGAGCCCTCCACTTCGGCGTCTCTCATAATCATGTGGTGGTTTTGGGACGTTAAACCCCCCATATAATTCAAATCAACATAAGGGACGCGTGCGGCATTTTAGCCGGTGTCTGAGCTACACCGTAATGACGTCAATCGTGCGCGCGCGTGTGACGTCACTGGCTGTTAGTGATACCGCTGAAAAGACCAAAACAATTATGAGGTGCTGGAATGTACGTCACTCTGAGCTAGATACTGCGTATCAGCTAAACTGCTGAAGGTGTCGCTTATTGAATTCCATGCACACTTCAATGTTTGTACCTACGACAATGGGTCGAGACTAAACGGTGGTTATCGGGGAAAAAAAGAAAAAAAAAGCTGGAAATGAGTCAGTACGTTGCCAGAATACCTGATGAATGTTCTCCTTCCAAAAGGGCCGAAAGCCTGTGGCACATGGCGCTAAATTACTACATCATGAAATTATCAAGAGATCTTGCGGATAATTATCACTACGAAAGTGGTAATAATAAATTAATGAAAGTAAGATAAACAAATAGGGTAGCCTGGCGCGTAATAAAAGGCGATTTTGATGCGCAGACGTCCCGCGAATCAGTGTTAAAGGGCGTTACGTCATAGTGGCAATGAGCTGTCGCGTGCATTTCCTAATGAAATGGCTGTGCATAAGGCATACGCAAGTCTCGAAATGTTTGCTCATCTTGCATAGAACACTGTAAGGTGTATTTGTTCTTTTTTAACGGGCTTTCAAGTTATCCTATTGTATACGCTGCCAAAAATAAAACGGCTGCTGTTGTAATATAGCAAAAGGAGGAAATCACTGAAAACAACAGGCACGAGCGCTCTATAGGAACATTGTTTATTCCATGCGGAAAGGGACGAGGCTATTCTTACGTTATTTGACTATAACGCCGTCTGCGTGTCACATTGTTCCAGCGGCCATTACGTCTGCCGCAAAGGAAAGAAGTGATTCTGCCGTTATAGAGGATGGCTAGTGTACGGCCACAACAGGAAAGAACGTCGGACTATTTCTGAATCGTCGTCGACGTAGAGATAATGGAAGCTGCATGCAAGTCCCCGCTTGTTGCACGCACTTTCATGAGCCTGCATGCGGATGAATTATGCGGACGAAACGAACGACAAAGCGTTGAACGTGGCGGGCGGGCTTGTGCGAAAGTGCGTGGCTTCGCGTAGGTGAATGTGCACTGTGCGCCCCAAAAACTCAGCACCGCAACGATGCCCCAGCGACAAAGACATCGTAGCTGTGTACAGCCGTGGCCACGTCTGTGTAGAGCACGCGAGGAGCCGGGTTTCGCTCTGCGGAGCGAAATTTCGAGGCAGTTTCGGGCTTTGAAGTGCTGTATCAGAAGCGTGTGTGGCCTTTATAGCTGTCAGGCTGACCACATCAGAGCCCGAAACTGCCTCGAGGTTTCGCCCCGCGGAGCGAAAACCGGCTCCTTGCGCCCTCTACACAGACGTGGCTGCGGCTGTACGTCACGATCACAACACAGAAGCGATAAACATAAAGAAAAACAGAGTACTGGTTCCATTCGGGCCCGCAAGCGTCTTCAGTGGAGAAGTTATTTGAACGACAGAGATGCATGCGCGTCCTAAAAAAAGTAATAACGAGAAAGAAAAACAAAAACAGAAAGCCAACCGAATCAAGTGAGCGTCAAGGACCAGAGCCAGCTACGGCGAGCTACACAGAAGCGAGTATTATTTGAAACGCACAAGGAGGACCAGGAGGAGAGTGAGGCAAGACAACACTCGTCCACGTCATCAGCAACACGACATCATGTGCTCCGCTTGGCGAGGCCTGGCGCGCCACGTTGCTAGACGCGCACGGTCTATTCGCCATGTTCGTGCACGTATACACACGAAACACGGTCGTACCGGCAGTGCGCGCAAGTGCATGTGCGTGTAACAACGGCCTGGCGTTAGCCTATACACTCAGATGTATAGTACGTAGCGACCTCGATATGGGTGCTGCCTCTTCTTCTTTTACGTATATACTTTCACTCGCGCCACGCAGCGCCCGGATATTGTTACGCTGGCGAACCGTCGCCAAATTAGACGTTGAATTGTTGCTAGATGAAAGAGGGGGGGGGGGGGGGGGGACGTGGCCTGTAATTTGCAGCCATCTCGACTCTTGGTTCTTGCGCATCGCGTAACTCGCAGCCCGGGATGCCTCCTTACGTTCCGTCTTCTTTTGCGGTGAGCAAGGACGACGCGCCTCGGTGCGTTTAGTGCAGGTGGAGCGAGACAGGGAAAAGCTTTAGTGGGGATTAAAAAAAAAACAGAGAAGAGTGCCGAAATGGGAGGAGGTGATAGTTATTTTGTAGCAACTCGATACAGCAATGACAAAAAAAAAGTAAATTTAGTCACACAGTAACGCTTACACCGAGGAGAGCTATAAACACTATTAGACCCAGGAGGGAAAGAAAAGACAGTCCACGTGAGCAGTCATAATAACTGTTCCAGCCCATTCAGTCTGGATAGTCTTCAATTGTGGTGAAGGTCATCAGTATACCTTGTCTTAACTTGCAATTATTTTCGGTAGCCGTATAGTATTACGCAGGAAGGTTCGCCGACGCGTCATATGTACTTCATAGAGGATGTGTGCTTGTAAATGAACTTCTTAGCAGCGAAATTTGACAACTCAAAGCTTAACGATAGTTATAGCTTTGAGTTTTCAAAGCTATAACTATCGAAGTAGAACGACGACAAAGCGACACAAAAGAGACGAGAGGATCTCCTTCGTGTCACTTTGTCGTCGTTCTGCTCGCGCGTTATTACTATATCGTCATGTCATAACATAAAACGTAGGGAAATTCCAGGTTCGGTTAAACTACCGCTCCACGTTTCTTGGAACTCATGTTTAGGGACGGCTTTATGCTATCCTATAGTAGAGTACGTCGTACTCTAAATCGTTAAAAACTTTTTCTAAACATACCAACTAGCCTAAACTTACACACTTCAAAGCTTAAGCTGTGTCTTGAATCTACAAAATCTAGCGATGTATGTAGCCCCTGCAGCATTATTGGAAGTGACACACATGTCAGTGGTTGTAGAGCGTCAGAGCCTCAAAAGCGCTGGCGTAGGCAGAAAATTATTTCGGTGTGGACCACCCATCAATCCAAAGTGAGGACCGCTAGGGAAAGTGTGGTGAAGTGTCACTGTGCGCTCTTTGGTCTAAGGCAGAAAAATTTCGGGAGGGGCACGCACCCGATGCAAAAGGCTACCAAATACAGCCCCATTTCCTGCAAAATGCATGCACGATTGAAAGTGTGGATGCTGCAGCAGGAACGATTAACTTGAACTCTTTCCCGGCCATGGAAGAAGAAGGACCACATGTCTTTACATTGGCTTCAGCAATTCCCTTTGTTCAAGGATCGCCCTTCTCTCCAAGTTTCCGTCTTCTTCGATGCATGAAGTTACAAAACATTCTATGTTTGGTGGTCTGTACGTCACCTAGCTCCGCTTTCAAACTAATGAAATACACTGTACCCCCCCCCCCCACCCCCACCGTCGCCACAGTGTATATTTCGGCACTATGGCAACAGCCGCCGTAGCCTAAGCATCTCATCGCATGCAGATAAACAATCTGGAAGAAGTTCCCAATAAAGACATAGGGGGACAGGCTGTTAGACATTGTGAAGCATGACAACGAAACACGTGCATAGGAAAGCGCTACACAACAGTGCAATGATTGCAAATACAATGCATCCATGCAATCGACGAAATTTGTCTTCGATCGATCACATCCTTGTTATAAACAAATGACTCAAGAATGGGCGCTGCCACTTGTACGAACATTTACGACGCCATTTATAGTGTTTGAGTTCCGAAGCAGTGCACATATATTCATTTATTGAACGGCTATTGCAAGTGCCGATTTATTTTACACTAACATACATGCTGAGAACATCATTACGTTAGTGCAATATCGCTACACAAATCAAGGTGCAAGCTGGTTATGAGACCTGTGGAGGATGGAAACTAGAACTAATTTTTGCTGTATACAACGCCATGCGAGACTTCTTTGGTGAGACGAACACAATTCAGCTTTCGCCTTGACTCATATATAGCTACGCGGAGCCGTTTACTAATTCTTCGATATAGCGTTCTCTTTCCGAGGATTCCATTTTCGACATGTCTCCCGTGGAATTGGTTGTCATGGCTACATTAAGTAACATTTTGTTGCACTTCTCCTAAAGAAAGTTGTTTGCGGAACACGATACCAAAGGCTTAACAGCGTCCGACGTGGTGCTGATAAAAACGTCCTTTGATTTTGCAGCATTGAGAGTAGTTCCTCGCTGCACCTGTGCAGGTGCGAAAGAAAGAAAAAAAAAACATAGAAACAAACAAACAAGAACTAATAGCTACGGCAACTAGTCGACTCACTGACGAGCAAGCACAAACACGTCTATCTGTCACGGTGCTAACTTTGAATAAACAATGGCATAGCGACTGCATGCTGACTGCTGGCGGCTGGTTTATAGAGGTTCCTTTGATCATACCGAACGCGTCGAACATAGACAGGGGGACCTTTTGAGCGCCGATGAAAGAACTTAACGAATCCGGCGGCCACGTCATACCTGAAAGGAATCACAGTCGGCGACGGCTTGTGCGTAATAGAGGTCATATCAAGGCGCCCTTTAACGCACTGGGTTGTAAACCATTGTTGCTTCGCTGCTGGAACTGACGGCGGACGACTGGTGACGCCGTCCTGAATGCGTTGGGCTGCTACTGCAATCCGGCAGGCCGTCGCTCCAGCAAGGGCGTCCTAGACCGTCGGGTCGCGACCTAGTTGACCTGCAAGATGCTGCGCAATAGGTGACGCTGCGAGACGCCTACCAATAAGCGTTGAATGACGCGCAGTCTGCAGTGGACACGAAAGGTGAATGCAGGGCATGCATTAGGCTGCTTCGTTAGTGTGGCAACGTACGCGAATAGTAATAATTCAGAAGGAGGCTGTTTTAAATGCGAAGCATTTCTTAGCGAACTTCGGTTACTTTGAGCGTATCTATCTATCTATCTATCTATCTATCTATCTATCTATCTATCTATCTATCTATCTATCTATCTATCTATCTATCTATCTATCTATCTATCTATCTATCTATCTATCTATCTATCTGTCTGTCTGTCTGTCTGTCTGTCTGTCTGTCTGTCTGTCTGTCTGTCTGTCTGTCTGTCTGTCTATCTATCTATCTATCTATCTATCTATCTATCTATCTATCTATCTATCTATCTATCTATCTATCTATCTATCTATCTATCTATCTATCTATCTATCTATCTATCTATCTATCTATCTATCTATCTATCCGCCAACGACTTTTACCTCTCGTGGCCGTTTTGATAATGGTGTCAATGCCAAAATTGGTATGGCATAACATGACTGTATAACGAGTATAATTACTAGTCGCAACATTAAAATCATGGCATGTATGTCATGATTGTCATGATTTACATTTCATGGTATTGCTGCTCTTGCTGTGGTTTCTTTCACATGGCATGTTGCAAAACTGGTATTGTATGGCGTGATTGCATGGCGAACACGAACGACAGACCCTAACATGAAAATCATGACATGCCTGTCATGCAACAACATGACAACATGCCGCGCTCATGATGCGCTAGCGGCCGTTTCGCTAGCGTCCCATATACCAAATTTGGTATTACAGTACGTCAATGGATGTAGAAGGTATGTGACTGGCGCAAAGATGATTATCATGAGATGCGTGTCATGTAACAACAAGACTACACGTCACGCTCATGATGCGCTGGCGGCCGTTTCGATAGCTTCATTTATACCAAATTTGGTATTACGGGACCTGAATGGATGACGAAGGTAGGATACTGCTGCAAACATGATAAACTTGAGATGCCTGTCATGTAACAACATGACTACCAGCTACGCTCATCATGCGCTCGCGGCCGTTTCGCTAGCTTCACACGTACCAAACTCGCTATTATGCAACGCGAATGGACGACATAAGTAAATGACACGTACAAACATGATAATCACGACATGCGTGTCGCGTAACCACATGACTACATGCCACACTGACGATGCACTCGCGGCCGTTTAGCTAGCTTCACATATGCCGAATTAGGTATTACGTGACGCCAATGGATGACAAAGGTATGTGACTGGTGCAAACATGATAATCATGAGATGCGCGTGATGTGAGAACATGACTACAAGCCACAGTAAGACGCCAATACATTGCGACGTGACGCGGTGCGTGTGCTCGCTGGCGTTCATTTCGTCGCGTCACGCCGGCGTTGCCACGCCAGGCGCCGGTCCTGCCATACACTCGCAGGCGCGCGCCGCGCTGCGTTGCTTTGATGCATGCGCGTTTCAGCGTGTCTGGCGTCCCTCCATCACCAAAAGGGGCAGACGTAGTGTTGTTGTCTGGGTAACGTATCGGCGCGAAATGCAGCATGTCGCATTTCGCGCCGGTTGCCGTCAGGACGCGCCGACGGATGCTGGTCGCACCTGGTGTCAGACTACACAGTGCTCGCTTTTTGCTAACGTAGCGTCGCTGTGCCCGGCGTGCGCGCGCGTCAACGCTACATTGGAGTATATTGGGCCCTTCATGATGCGCTCGCGGCCGTTTCGCTAGCTCCAAATATACCAAATTTGGTATTACGTGTCGTAAATGGACTACGAAAGTAAATAGCACGCCCAAACATGATAATTATGACATGAGTGTCATGTAAAACATGACTGCATGCTACACTCATAGTGCGCTCACGGCCCTTTCGCTAGCTCCTCGTATACTAAATTTGGTGTTACGTGACGTCAATGGATAACGGAATATGTGACTGGTGCAAATATGACAATCCAGACACGCGTGTCATGTAAGAACATGACAATATACCACGCTCATAGCGTGCTCGCGGCCGTTTCGATAGCTCCACATAGACTAAGTTTGGTATCACGTAACGTGAATAGATGACGAAGGTATACGACGCATCCAAACATGATAATTATGACACGGAAGTCATTTACGGCATCATTTACCTCCAACTCCTAACGTTGTGCTGATTTTAAAGTGACATATCAACATTTGTCAGTCATGCTTCGCATATCATCGATTCTCACTGTACACGGTATCTGCCAATTTTTTGTGAAACTGATGTGTTAGCACAATATCTTGTCTTCATGAACGATGGAGAGAGCGAGAGACAGTTTGTTTATTATAAGAGTCTTCGTAATGAGTTATTTGGTCGGGCAACGTAGGAGACTTGCTCATTTATTTGATAAAGCCTCGAGCCGTTCTCGATCTCGTCTTACCGTGCGTGGTTCAGCGTCTTGCTTCGACTACGAAACGAGGCAGTAGAAAGAACGATTGTTATAGCGCGCGAGCTCAGAACGACGAAAAAAGTGAAAGACAAGCGCCTCGTCTTCTTGTCGTCGTCCTTACGCTATAACAATCTTCATGATCTACCAACCAGACCAAGCTGCCGCTCCTCAGAAAGAAGACGGGATTGGTTGAAATAACCTTAAAAGCAATAACTCTGCGGAGAAAACCCCGGCCGTGTATCGTGGTTTTAGACAGGGAACCTAGTACGCGTACTATTAACCTCCTGTGTATACGAGTCCTCTAGCTGTCGGTGGTGTCCAACTGCATCGCTTCGTAGATAATGTAGAAACCATGGTTAGGAGTGTTGTTTTTTAGGGACGGCTTACTGCTCTCCCATAGTTGAGTACCAAGTACTCAAAATGGTTAAACATTTTTCTAAACACAAGTCACTGCGAGCGATGCCTGCCCAAGCTATGTCGATGTGTAGTCCTTTGGACAATGACCATGCGTGGTGTACGCATCAAGTAACAGAAACGTACCGAGCAAAGTCCGACGTCTTGATCCATTTCGTTCTTCAGTTTCACGGTTGTCCTGTTCCCCACGCTCGATAAACACTCTTTCTAAACACACGATTCGCTTGCAGGTTTCGATCCTGTGATCGGCAGTGCTTGCCGCGAATGCCTGGGTAAATTTTTGTCAGCAGGGCCTCATTAAGCGTGAGGACCATAGAACGGCTATATGCTCTCCCATAGTATATAGAAAGAGTACCTAGTAATCGAAATCGTTATCATCTTTTCCTAAATACACACATTGTAGTCGCAGGGCTGTGGTCCACGCGCTTCTGGATAACAACGACCGTCAATAACCAGCCTTGTCGCAAGTCCTCAAGCATCACAGTATGTAAGTGTGGAAATCACTTGCCTCCCTATGAACGAAAAGTAATACTGCAGGAACTGTGCCGTGTGACAATCCCGTGTGAGCGCGGTCAGTGTCAGGCTTTAGTGTGAATTCTGGGAGCCTGAGGGACATGGCGACAACATTGTGGCGAGTGGAATTCCGTGTGTGACGGACGCCGACTTTTAAACATCCGAGTGGTTTTGTCTGCACTGGCACCTCCACGATATCGTTGCCCCTGTTCAAGGCGCTACTTTGTACATAACTGCGAGTAAACACTTATCCGAAACAGCCGTACAACGCTTGGGCCATTCAAAAAGCTGGTCAATAGGAATTCTTTGTATGCTATTCCTTTTACACAGCCCCGCTGGCATGTAGTACACGAGATTAGTAGCAAGTAGCTGCGACGAAATAAATAAAGTCAGACGAGAGAGTGTTATTTTTGCTTTGTGTCCGTTAAGGGTGCGATTGCCATTGTTCGAGATGTTTTTCTGAATTGCTTTTCAATCATATAAATAAATAAATAAATAAATAAATAAATAAATAAATAAATAAATAAATAAATAAATAAAAGAAGGATGGAAGGGAGGCACAGAAGTTCCGATTGAAGCTTTAGAAGAGTACGCGGTGCGTAAACTTCACGATTATCATTCATAAAGAAAGAGCGATAGGCACCTCAGGAAGTCACAAGCTTGATCGGGAAGTCACACGATCTCTTTGCATTCGCGATTGCGAGCGTCTTGAGTAAATGATTCTAGGTGCGATGCGTTTGTCAACGATCTATACGCTCGTGGTAGACGAAGAGTGAAACAGTGCGAAAGACGGGATGAGAAGAGGACATATGCATGGTACCGAAATACCAACCAGTGTTTATTTGATCATCATCATCATCTTCTTCTTCATCATCATAATCAGCCTGCCTACGCCCACTGCAGGGAAAAGGCCTCCCCCATAATCTGCCAATCAACCCGGTCTTGTGCTTTCCGTTGCCACGCTATCCCTGCGAACTGTTTAACCTCATCGGCCCATCTAACTTTCTGTCTCCCCTTTGTGCTTTGGCCTTCTCTGGGAATCTATTATTAAGAACCAGCAGTTGTCCTGCCTACCTGCTACGTGCCTGGCCAATGTCCATTTATTCTTCTTGATTTCAATTATGATATCTTTAGCCCCGGTTTGTTCCCTGATCCACTCTTTCCTCTTCTTGTCTCTTAAGGTTCCTTTACAACTTCATTTACATATTCCTTTACAACTTCCAGGGCACATGTATCTACGTAGAAACCATGAAACAAAAGCATAAATGCACATACACGCGATAGAGATCATATATGGCAACCATGCAGCATCGACGAGTACAATCAGGCACGCTGCTGTACGCTCACGCCTTCTCTCTCTCTTATTTAATTCTCACCCCCACGTGTATAGCAAGTTCCATGGATGGACAGACTCTCAGTCTAATTGACCACTCTCCCTTCAAATAATTTCCTGCATTTTTCGCTTTCTCTGCAAGCATGACTCGCGAACAGAAACTGATGTCGAAAATTTCCTGAAGCTTGCGGAGCCATTGGCCACTTATAATTTCTGTGGTCTTTTTCTTTTTTCACTATAGAATCCAACCACGTCAATCTAGTGAGGAACTAGTGAACAATCGGGAATAAATGAAGTATAGCCAGTAACTTCCATCGTCATATCATATGTCGGACTTCGGCAAAGACGGCGGTTTTAGTAATTGCTGCTGAACGTGAAGTTTCATTAGTGAGCACGATTAGTATTTCTGCAATCTTTTTTTTTTCGTCATTGGTTTTGTGATTAATCGACAAGATCCGCTGGTTGCTCGGTTTAAATTGATGCCCAATGCGTGGAACGTGGCTTTGATCACCAAATAAGCAACCGGAATGATTATACGATACAGATGCATTATTCGTTCCTGGCATAGAGGCTGGTTCAGTGGACGTTGATGAATAGCATACATCAATACATACAGAGCGTCAGCAGGCACTCTCGGATATTGCGCTTTGATGTTCGAGACAGTAGATGTATGTATACGCATCAGCGAAGTGAGCTTAGTCAATCGTTCGAAGATCTTTTCTTGTATTTGTCCTGTTTCTTTTTCTTTTCAAACTTTTTCTGTTTTTCGTGGCCCGTTTTTGAGACATTGCTGTTGAAGAAGCATTGTTTAAGGTTGTTGGAGCCGATACTTGTGAGTGCGTTGCGTTTTCCTTTGGTATATCAAAGGAGAACAATCGAGTCCAATAACAATACTGACATCACTACATATATAAGAATAGAAAACAGAGGTAGCAGGGCAGAATAGAGTTATCAAATCAAGATGCAAATGCTTAATGCAGCAGCATGAGGCACAACTGATGTTGTTGGTTAATAGTGCATGGCTTCAACCACCCAGCCGTTATGCATGCAGGAGGGAACGAAATTGGATCGCTTAACACATGGCCAGGAAGATGCACATGCAGGGATAATAATGGGAAGCATCCTGACTTTATTGAGTTACTAATTCGAGATATAGGGCACCCAATGGTCAATAATGTTGCGGGTATAATTGGTCCGTATGATCACGCATGAATGGTATTATGCTTGCGTAAATGTTCTGAAGGAAACGGAATGGGCGTTCACCGAACATCTCAGGGAACCTGGTCTGTTATAGAGCACAGTGAAATACTTTGACTAAGTAGAATTACCATATGCAATACGTCGAAATTACTATGTGATGCGATTCACTCTTAAACGCTCGTTAATACGAAGCGTTGGAGTAAATTTGAATGGCAAAATGTAGTTCAGAACGGTAAGTTTGGAGCGGCCACAGTGCGTTTCTGGCGCATTTGATGAAGCAATTCACAAAAGCGTTTTTTTTTTAACCGCTAGAATTACGGCTTGTCTTATAACGCATGGCAACACGTTTCAAGACCTACTCACCTGCAGGTCGCGGGATCGAATCCCGGCCACGGAGTTTGCACTTTGATGGAAGCGAAATGCTACAGGCCTGCGTGCTATTTAGGTGGACGCCAAAGAACCCCTGCGGGGGGTCAAAATTTACGGATCCTTCCACTACGGCCCCTCGCATAATCGTACGGTGGTTTTTTTTGGGCTAAAAACCCCAAGAGTCATTATTAGAATGGGCAGCTCGGCATGCTGCAGAGCAGGTAGATATTTCACGGGGATCAGAGGACCACTATCTCTTCGCAAACGATGCACATGGCTTGTCCCTGCGGTATGCTACTTTAATACTTTAATCCAGGTATATCTTACCGTGCAAAGACAATATTTCTTCATTGTTGAGCGAACGTCGTACGTCACCTGACTGCACAAAATACATGTACTACAGGAGAGTAATGAACGACGTGGGCTGGTGCACTCACACGAAGCGACAGGGCAGGAATGTAATGCGATATAGGGCACGAATGTAGAAAAATGAAATGGTACCTATACATGTATTATTATTTTCACGGGGAATAACGGATGGTGGGATCCAAATGATGATGGCTGGGAAGGATGATTGGACTCGACGTGTAATTTGGGAAGACACTCAGACTGTGGATTCAAAAAAAAAAAACACTCATGGACACGCGTTCACTTTCGTGTTATACCGATTTCTACATAGAGGGATCAGCCATGCTTTTTTAAGCTCCAATCCTTTTGATGGACTTACTTGACTACGGCAAGTAAGCTGCAGACTCTAAGCCGGAATGATAGGAAGTAATGCTGCGGAAAAAAACAGCTTGGTTCTTTCTTCAGTAAACTACAGGATATGTCACCGAGGCCAATGTAATTTGTTTTCCCTTTGCAGGTGTGGGCCCTAATGCCAGATTTTCCTTCGTAACAATTTTGTTTGTTTAATTTGATGCGAAAAGTGCGTCCGGCTGGCACAAGGCTACACTTATGTCAAGTTTTGTCATGCGCCTGGCATACAAACCCTGTCAGGCTTGAGTGCCCGTGGCTTGTGCGGGGTCCGACGCTGCCACCACCTCTGTGAGAGCCTACGCTCAGCATGTCGCTGGTGACGAGCAACACATCCTTCATTGAAGTCACGACTAGCGTTGTCTCTACGGCCGCACGACGAATGGACAGGAAGCTACCCGATACCGGTCGTTTTGTTGGCGCAGAGAACCGGCGCCGCCCCATGCAAAGCTCGCTGCTGTGGGACAGAAGACACGCAAGGAAGCTCTCTGTCATTCCCATTACCTAGTGTTGTATGCACTTCCTGTAGGCCCACACTGTACATGGCTGTCTCTTTGTACCATGCTGCGATGCGAGGTCGTTGTTTTGATTCCGAGATACTGCAACCACATTGCTGACTAATAATGGCACGCAGTAAAAGAAGGTTCGCAGTAAAAGAAATTCTGAGTTGGCCTAGATGCACATGGTCTCTCTCATTACGCCTCTGTCATTTCGGGATAACAAGCCGGGCCAGTCAAATAACCACGTCACGTACACCATGAGTTAAAAAAAAGGCAGAGAGTTAGCTGCCTTGTTGATTGTTGAGCAAGCGAAAACTGCTTTATAGAAACTCTCCGCAGAAACTATGCGGCAGCGTTATTGCCGGTTAGGTTTGCCACAACAGGTGAAAAGTTACAGTGATTTAAGGAACGCACTGGTAAGGAAGATACAAACAACTTGGTGGACGCTTTAGGTTTGTCTTCTAGAGTATAGAGAGGATTATGTAATACGTCTTCATTATCCCTTTTCCGAATCAGTGAAGGCCCTACTACGCTTCCGTACAGCTGCTCACTTCGTTATTGCTTTGGCAGCTAATTATAAATAAATATGTCTGAATGCTCTCACTGCTATGCAGTAGCTGGCCCACCCATTACACGTAATATTCTTATACTAAGTAGTATTGCATACATGCGTTGAGACTCCTTCCCCTACACGACATTCATATAGTTTTTCTTTTTTTTGTAGCATATTCGATCAATGGCGTGGCTTTATAGAAGAACCCCTGCTTGCCACGCAGATGACCTGGGTAAGTCGAAGATTTTCAAGTTCGTTACCTTATGTGCATATTTCTCTGTGTTTTTTCGCTCATAATTAATATTACCGAAGCCGACGCCGCAATTAGTGTTTGTGTTTAGAAGTTGGGAACAATTAGAGCACTATGCTATAGGAGAGCCATATGCTGTCCCCATCAGGCACTTCTGCATGGCACCGCTGTTACCAGCTGAGCTTGGACATCACTATCACTTTGAATGGTAAGGAACATTGGGCAGTGGGTGCCGGCACATGTCAAAACCTATATGTACTACACCCTGTGTATGTACCGGCGTCATACTGCATTATCTAACAGAATTACGTTAAGCGATGACAGCCTCTATGTATTTGTCCTCACTGCGAAAATATGTGCCTTCCAACGCAATGTTCTTTTGCCGAAGCGAGAAATCAGTATGCTCTCCGCGATGGACCTCCCGAGGTCCTCCGAGCTCTGATACAGCGGGCCCGACTCGTCGCTGGAGTCGTCCTAGGGACCCCGGATTAGGGGTTCTTCCCACTCCCCCTTCTCCAAGCTTTTGTGAATAAAGACGTTTCTCTCTCTCTCTCTCTTTCAATGCAAAGCAGCTCTTAACTTTACGTGTGTAACGCCGTACGTACAAACGCGCCCCAACGCGTTCCCTTCGCGTTGTACTAAGCACACATGCATACAAACTGGCTCACATACACACATTCTGTGTGCGTACGTGCTTGCTTGAAATGCACGAGCGTTTATTACGTTCGACCTCTAGAGGATCGCCTCCATTGTGCCTCCCGACTCCCCTTCGAACGTTTCGGTTCACATGTAGTATAACGTCCGGTCGGTGGCCTTCAGACGCCGATGCTTGACGACATCGCCGTGCGCACTCCGTCGCTGACGTGAGCGCCGCCGCTTCCTACAAGCCCTACACAGCTTCCGAGACGGGACCGAGGTCCACTACACTACAGCCCCGTTGTGCGATGGCGGCGGCAGCAGCGACGAAATAGATCGCTCTGCATGACAAAGAACGGAACGGTGAATGCGTCCCGGTCGGGTCGTTATTCATACGTAGCCGAGGACGCACAGGGGCACGAAAACCTTTTGTTCCTTCTCCTTGTTCTTGGCGACCTCAGGCGGGCGTGACGGACGCCGCCGTTGGCGACGACGACGAAGTTGTGGAAGGGCTCATTCCGAAGACACCCTTCATTGTGCGCATTCGCTCGGAAGTACCGAGAACAACGGGACGTCTTTGTTTTGCAACCGCTGTTATCGTTCATATTTCTGGCTCAATATCGCCTCGAAAGTCATGTTTACCCGACCGCGTGGCGTAACAGACGCTAATTGCAGGTTGAACGCCTCTTCACATCCGAGTAAACTCTTGGGAGTTCGCCCTTCCGAAGCCCTTGAGGTAAAGGCGTGTTCATTTCCGTCGGAGTGACTGGTATTGTGCTCTGTGTAGTGCATTTGCGAAAGCTGCACTTCTCGATGGTCTTCTTATTGCGACACAAGCCTTGGGTGCCCATCAAACGCGTACATTGACCATCGGTGACGTCAATACGACTCGTGAAAAGAATCACTACGCGATGACGTCACCACGACGTCACAGATCACCAAAGCTTGTTACTTAATCATGACGTCACCGCTTTCGTCAAAGGAAGGCTGATCACGGAGGCAATGCAAACTCAGGTGAGGGGTAGAAAGGTTGCAATGCTGCCATCCTGGAGACACCCCAGGCGCGGAAAACTTTCAGGGAGGAGGGGGGGGGCAGCAGGAAATTAGGCCGTGAAAAAAACGATGATTAATCTCGCCTTCGAATTGCCCTCGAAAAAGGCGTACGTGCCCCTGTGAGTTCTCGAATGGTCATTTAAAAAAGGCATAGGCAGAGAGAAAGCGTGAAAGTCAGTTGTCATCGCGACGAAGCCCGCCTGCGACGTAGCATCAGCTAATTGTTATTTTTCCAAGTTTTTAGGTATTTTAGAACTGAGAACTGTACATTTGATTGCGAGGCCACTTGTAGTGGATGACATCGAATCGGTGTTTGGTAGAGGACCATCCACATTGATGTTTCGTACATGAGCACAACTTGCGCCAAAAAGCACAGTACGTGATCATTTTGTCACTTCTGTCCCGTAGTGGAGGTTGAAAGTCGAAACTGTTACCTCACGTTCCGAACCGCAATGCTTTTCAACCAACATTGTATAACGACGTCGTACCACTGTAGCTCCATGCCTCGACAAACCACGAGAGAAAATATGGCTCATTGAAGCTCACAGATTCAAGATTGAGAGGAGCCAAAACAAAGAGAGGGGCTTTGTGTAAGCCTTTGCATCCGTGGGATTGAAGATAAACGAAACAATGGAGCTGGATAAAACGACAGTATAGTGTTAGCCTTGCGCCTTCGTAACAGTTCCCCGACAGCTCTTCAGAGCCTATGTGGCGGTGACGCCCTATAAGCTCGCTGCCACCCCTCCCCCCCCCCCTTCGGCCGAGCTGGATGTGTGAGCTGGGCGAAAGCTTCGTGGTCTGCGTACCAAGCTGAATAAATGGGGAGTAAGATGGGTGTGTGCTTGGTTAAGCCGCGCCGCGTTCTCTTTATCACGCTGTCAAACGCCGAGACCTTTCCGTCTAACTCCACCCCTCCCTTCAGCTGCGCAGGTCTCGGCTGGGAGTGTTGCATACAGTGTTGACCAAGCGATTGTTCAACACTCGATGATCGCGGTTTAGAGCGACGTGAAAGTGAACGTCTGGAGGTGGGCGTGCACTTTGAAACTCCAAGTCTTTACAGAAATAAAAACAAAAGAAAATGCTGCGACACTGTTTTAGGTGAGCGCAATCGCTTAAAAAACACACATGCTCAAGCGAGCACATCTTCCTTCCGGTGCTTATAGAACAACGTATACGGCAAATAATTACCACTTTCTTTTCTTTTGTCTCTTCGTCTTGTTGTTTTAGTCGTATTCTGTCATAGTGGACGCGTTTGTCAGCACAGAACCGAGCTTCAGTGTTTGCGTATTTGAGCCGGACTTAAGCACATTGTCTGATTGACATGCTTCTCTTGCCACCGTTATTTTCATCGTCTTCTGTTATAGGTTTTTTGAGCAAGTTCCCAGTGCCTTGTACGTTTCCCATCGCAAGTTCGTGTAACAAGTAGTGGCTGAAAGCCAAATGACCCTCGTAACAATTATACACTAGAACGGCGCAGTCTGCGGACGAGCGAGAGGGTCCAGGTCGTTCGCTTGTGGAGTTGGAGTCCCAAAGCGGCTCAGGCTATTGCAGGCACCGTAGTGAAGGGTTCCGGAAATTTTCTACCACCCAGGCATCCTTCGGAGAAGTGATTACAATGAGGAAAAGAAGAGAAAAGTGTTGCCCGTAACTGTCTTTTCTGAAGAGGACACTCCAACTTTCACTGACATCGCCATAGCACTGGGACATCCAGCAATTCGCATCTATCCAACAAGGTGCCGCAGCTGACGGTATCCAATCAGGGCCTTTCGGATCTGCAGCTCAGCACCTTGACTACTTGAGCCTTCGAGGTGACGTGCGTGGTTCCGATACTGTTATTTTCATTGGACTCTGCACTATACTGTAGCAGCCACTGCATTCCTTTGCCTGAACCTACCTTCCAGGAGGTCCCTGCCGCGAGAGGCACGATGCTCATTCACAACTGCGACTAAAATTGGTCGCTCTACCATTTGCGACCGGCTACTAAAGAGCGATTCAAGCTGACCGATGTTTACACTTGCGTGCACGATTCATACCCGTCGCGACACAGAATTCACGGACGCTGTAATTGACATTGTCCCGAAAGGTACGCTGACGTTCCTTTCCTGCGCATCTGATTGGTTCAGATGTTCGCCCCTGCAGCCGCTCGACTCGAAAATCGATCGAGTAGCTAACGACTGAGCCAAACCAGCCGTATGCGACCCTTTTGGACCACTCCCGGACTGACTTCGTCGCGAGACCGGTGCTAGCTAGACGTGGGTGTTGAACAAGCCTTCACTCTTTCAAAGGACGCTTGGCTGGATGCCACTCTAGGCTCGCTTAAAAGGGTTCGTCGAGGAGGCGCCGCTAAATAAACACATTCGGCATCGAACCGAGTGAACGACGCTGCTCCCAGAGCCCCTCGTCGGATTTGCCTTGTGGTTCGCGAAGACTCTCGGCTCACACCTGTACAGAGAAGCAACCACAGCGTCCCGAGCGAAGGCTGTTTGCTTTCGGTTCGGGGCGAACCGTCGAAGGGCGCCGGAGTGCGTTCGCCTTGGCGATGCGGGAGCGTATACTTAGTTATGTATACGCGTGCATACACGGCACGCAGGTGCGCTCCTTGGTCGCGCAGACTGTGTGCGCCTAAACAAACTGGCAGCATGCGGAATTCCCAACTTTTTCGCGGCAGGAGAAGGTTCAAACATCGCTGCGTGTCACTACGCTGTAGTGCTAGATGCATTTTTTATTTTTATTTTTTGTTTGACCGTGGGTGTTGGCGCGTACGAAGTCTGTATTTCTGCTTTAATGATGTGTTGCGGGCATGCATTTTTATATCTGTACTTTTCCATGAGCGCTCATGAGATCAACAAACACTTTCAACATAGAGGAAACAAAAATTAGACCAGGTTGTCGAATCAGCATGGCTAAGGGCATTGCTTTCAAAAATTTTTAAAAGAAGTTTACCATTCCTTTTGATAGTGAATTCCAGAATTGCAGTTTCAAATTCGGTACAACTATTTCTAGCACTGCGGGATAGCCTTTTAAAATATACTTTATAGGCAGAAAAAAGGTCTCCTATGTATGAAGTATTGGAACTCAACTTGGCTGGGAATTTCCTCGGGCAGCTCATGTCATTGTATTTCTCAAAATACTTCAGCTTGATTCAATTTCGAAAATCACTCATACAGAATCTATCACTGGCAGATTGTAAATCGGCAAACTATGTATAAATACTTCATTATCGATTTTTCAATATGGGCTAATGTTTGTAGTGGGACGTCAAACGTTATTCTTAACAGTAGCTCAGTTTAAGTTGGAAATATGACGGTACAACTGGATGCTTTGTTCACGCCGATATAGATAAATGCGCCCCCCCCCCCCCCCGCCACACACGCACACCTCAAAATTTCAAGTACATAAATTGTGTATGGGTGTTGACGTCTCGTAAGCTGACAACCACATTGGGAACAAGATCCTGCATATGCCCCTAGATTTGTTTGACATGCAGTTGTAAAATATGAGTAGCCTTTATCACAGCGTTATTGAATTTTCAATTGGTTTATTTGTGACAGTTGTATTGACGAGTTTCTAAGTACAAGTCTGGATTACTGTTACTTGTTTATATGCGTCATTGTTTTTTTGTATTTTTGCGCTCATACTTGCTTACCTATGAGTTTACATGTAGCCCTCCTGGGGAAGCCCCAGACCGACCGACCGACCAATTGAACAAATGAATGAACTGTATTCTCCCTATCAACGCTCAGAGAACCAGTAGATACAATGAATGCAGTAGTATTGCACGAGGCCCACAAGTGAGTGCACGGAGTCAACGCTCCTGAGGCAACGATGGTCACGCGCTGTGCTCCCCCCCCCCCCCCCTGCTTCCCGCCATCAATGCGGCCGTGTCGGCCGAACCTCTTTATGGAGGCAGAACCGTAGCGGCCCTGTGTGGCAGACAATGGCAGTGGCGCGTTGCTCGAGGACTCTTTTGTTCTGCCCATCGGTCGCCGACCGGCACGACACGGGGTAGGATGGCACTGCACGGCGGCCTCGTCGCTCCGCTCGCCATTGTCTCCGTCTGAACCCCATACCAGTTCGAACAACACAAAGCGTTTCGTACAAATATCGGTGCAGTGCCTTCTGCTCTTCTTGAATCGTTAGTAGAACATTCATTTTGGTTCGTCCAGCCATATCACAATGATTCAGAAAATGTACTTGCTCTGCGGACCGAATCGTAGCTGTTCTTATACCTTTTGGTACTTCGGCTGGTGGCAGGGGCAGCAGTGCATTTGCATTAGTGAAGAGGCTACTTCTTCTGAATATTTACTGCTTTAGCTTAGCGGATGACGAAATGCGGAAGTTCACGGCACTGTTTTTACCCTGCTGTCTTCTTATTGCCGGATACTGTCAGGTGGTAGTGACATCGACAATGACAGCACTAGGCTTTTTCAAGGTGAAGCTCTTTATTTGGCCGAACTTGTGTACGCGAATCCCAAAGTGAAATTACAGCAAGTATTGCATGTTGTACACTGATGTCGGCGCACAGAGCTTCGGTAGTCAATAACCTGACAAGCGGTGAAGCGCGTCGGCATTTATACATGTGCGGTCTGATATTCCGGCACGTTATAGCTGGATGCCACGCAAGTTCTAGAAGAAACTGTTATGTTCGCGTTGTGCGTATATTTGCATCGGTAGGTTCCACGATTATCTCGATGGTTCTTGGTCATTCGGTGCGGTTTGCACTATAGGCAGCACTTACAAAACTTGAGGAAGGAATGCGGGAATACTGCATACGACTTGCCAATACGCAGGCAACGTTCAATCATGAAAGGTTCCACGAATGCTAAGCGTTACTGATGCAAACACGCTAACTATGCCAAGAACACACTGCAGGACTAACTTTTCAAAGCATTTGCACGGCGCGGATGTTTGCACATTGCGTGGCTGCCTGTTACTACCTCAGCACTTTACAGTTTTAGTTTATTTTGTACGTGTGACTGCAATAACGGGCCGTGTTCGACTTGCCAAATGGGCATTCGCTTCAAATAGGCGCGCCTGTATAAAATTAACTTGCTTCTGCCGAAGCCATGCATGCGGTTCTGCATGACTCATGCATCGCTAACGGATACGCAGTCAAGTTATATCCCCCCCGTTATACGGTTACGCTGTTTTTAAGTCATAACTGTGCAGTGGTATTTTCACACTGACATCGAAGGGCTGTATTTTATTCAATTGTCGAATTATAATGCGTGGAAAATGTCGCTTGCTTCGGGGAACACAGGGCGAAAATCGGAGAGATTACTGAGGTTTGACATTCTCAGTGATGATCACGTGCGTTTATTACAGGTGCCGTGTCAAGGAAAACACGCTGAATGATAATCTCCGCAGCTATGTAATTGTCAGCTTTTGGCGATGGTATTTATTCATGTATTGAGATACACCTCTGCTGCCCTGTTGATACTTGTTTAATTGTACCGGTGGTTGAAAATGAGCTTTCATTAATATATTTATGTTAAATTTCTCTGCTTGAACTTGATTATTTCAGTGTCCTTTCTGTTACCTCTTTACCTCTTACTGTTCTTGCATATATATATATATATATATATATATATATATATATATATATATATATATTGAACAGCAGTACATTTAAATTTAAATAAACATTGTGTAAGTTTATTGGTTATATTCACTTAGGGGGCTAAATGTAATATTTCAAACTCAAACCTAAGCAAGTAAAATAGCGTCATATCCTTAATGGCTGCGTTTAACCTATAAAAAAGTCATGAACACATTATCTGCTTTTCACAGCTATCAGAAACACCAACTCAGCCTTCGTTCGAGATTATTTGATAACAAGCCGTTATATATTGATACCATACTACTGGGCATGAGAAGCATGACTTTTCGACCTTTCTATTCAACTTGGCAGTATATGTGAATTGGTTACTTGGTGTTATCCTGAATAAAGTTATCCTGAACTGGTTAGTGACCCTGCTTTTTCTTCTCTACCATTTCTTCTTTCTTGGAGAGACATATTCAATGGCCGACACGGAAATGCTTACAAAAATGACATATTAAGGAGGCGTGGTCTATCAGTGACTTCCATATGTCGGTAAAAAATGTGGAGCTCACTCACTTTACATTTTGCCCCTCGGACTTATTCGGGCCTAGTGGGACCAAATTTTTTCTCAACTGGACTCACTCGTACTCAGACTTTCTAATTACTTTTTTCTCAACTAGACTAACTCAATATCGAACTCGCCCAAATATCACTCGTTTGGACCCGCTCAGACTCATGGCTCTTCCTTAGGCAGAGAGTCGACTCGAGTGAATTTGCCGACCTATACGGTGACTAACAGCCTAATCCTTTAAAGCGAAATCCTTAGGTGCCTCACCATACGTGAAAAAAGACTGTCCGCGGCGCTGTGGTCAACATTTGGTGACGTCACCGTATAACATCGTCATAAGGTCACGTCACAAGGTTACGTCATAACATGGCATCGTCGCTTGATCCTATAGATGCACCGATCACGAAGGAAGCTTGCAAAGCCAGGTTAAGAGCAGGAACAATTCAAGTCGGCTTCGAGTCGCATAAGGACAATACATTAGGACCCCGCTCGTTCATTAGGGACATACTTTCGTTCATTAGTGACATACTATATACGTCAAAGGAAACTTGAACAGCGGCACGCCTTTGCGATGGTATAGTGCGCGCCTTCCGGTTGTCACCCTAGATAGGCGTGCGCAGGCTGTTCGGCAGCTCTGCGCATATATCTGCGCCTGTCCACAGCCAAAAGTGGATGGCGCGCACTGTAACCATTGCAAAGGCTTGCTGCTGTCCGGGTTTCATTTGATGCAGACAGTGTATACACTCTCGAAGTACCCGAGACTTGTCTCCTGCTTGTGCCACAGGACTCCCTTCTTGCACGCTACACTGAGGAACGAAATGCGAAGCTCTCACACGCCCGGTTCCGGGGGCCTCAAGAAGGTCGAGTCCGACGTCAGCAGCCGTGTAAACGCATAACGGGCGATCATTACGGACCAGTGCTTATAACAGCTGCAGCTCTCAAACGGTGCACGCTCGTGGCCCTACAAATAACCCTGCCGTGCGCAGTCGTGCCTACTTCCTAACCATGCGCATATCTGCCCATTGTTCGTCCAGGGGCTCCAGGACTGGCGGTGGCGTACGGGCTCTTTCCGTCGAGGCGTTCCCGACTGACTTCCGGTCTGCGCCGATCTTGACGTGAACGCCCCCCTACGAACTCCGGCAGACAGGGGGAAGCATTTGTGCGAGCCATTGTTTCAATCGTTCCCAAAGGTTTCTTTTTTAGGGGCGAAGCTCCTTAGGGCGTGGGCTGTGCGTCCCCTGTAGCCTGTATGTAGCCACCTCTAGTTTAGTTCTTGCAGTGTTCGCTAGATGGCGTTACCGTCCCCTGTATGTAGCCACCTCTAGTTTAGTTCTTGCAGTGTTCACTAGATGGCGGTACCGTCTCCTGTATGTAGCCACCTCTCGTTTAGTTCTTGTAGTGTTTACTACATGGTGGTACTTGTAGCTGATGCTGAAAAGATGCAAGATGTTATAAACTAGAAAGCGGTACTTGTAGTTGATGAAAGACGCGAGATCTTATAAAATAGGAATGATGTCACGTATGGCACGTGTAATTGGTTGAAGGCAATCGTTCGATTTAGTGCGGCGACGTACGCTAGGGGGAGCGTTGTAATAAAGGCCGTTCGCTGTTGGCGCGCGCTCGGAGTCGCCGGATGGATAAGGCTGCACAGCGGAGAGAGCGCAAGGCGGCAGCAGCGCGCGCTCGCAGACAGAATCCCGATGTGCGAGCGCGCAAGGCAAGGGACATTGCAAGCCATCCATCGTCTAAGAACAAATAAAAGTTGATTTGTGTATATACACACACAGCGTTTCTCACGTCTTTACATGATGATCGACTGGGCGAATTACACGGAAGATTCACAGTTTACCGATGAATCCCTCCGGAGCTTCGCCCATTCATCATCATTCACCCCGTGAATATGCCGTAATTTTTTTCCTTCTTGATCGTGTGTTCCTTCTTCTAAGTGGCGTGCGGCATTTGATACTTCTCGGCAGGCTTGTGCAGCACCAATACTACAGGCCCGGTGGTAACGTTTAACGTATGGCTTGCACACGTGAACGTTTACGTTATCGTGACTTGTACGGCAACTTGCAAACTAGCTGAATGTAATCCCGGAATAGTTCACAAAAAACACAAATACACCTGCGATCTGCTCATTAATATCACGAAGCTGCAAATGATATCGATGTCGGCATTTCAGGAAGAAGAATTTCGCGGTTAAAGAAAATTAAATACTCGTCCTACATTTAAACCTGTGGCTAAAACGTTCATATAATCCTGCTGAAAATGGGTGATTGGCAAATTGAGGTCTCCCTAGATGCCTCATCAAATGGGATAAGCAACCGTCACCGTCGTCAACACTGATGCAGCAAACAGCATCGTCATGCGATGACGACACCCTATGGTCATCACAACGTCACGGCAGGTCACCGAATCTTTAGGCGCCATCATGGCGTCACTATGAGCCACCCTTTATGCGATTTCCTGCATGCGTGCGTCTGCATGCGTGTACACCATATACACACGCGCAATTGAAAATCCTCTCTTCTCTCTTTCAATCTCCCCATGCCGTTCCCACGTGTAGGGCAACAAAGCACTTATCCTGGAATGGTTAACTCCCCTACCTTTCTTTCTCTACCATTTCTGCGCTCTTCTTTACGTAACCGGCCCGTTACACGTACAGCCGTTGTCTTGCGCAAATCATGGCCGCATATCTGGGATGTTACTAGATAACTTTAGTCTTCTAATAAGCTTGAGCACGTTACGGGAACAGTAGAGATTTATTCTGAAACTGACCCGGTGACCTACGATAACGCTTGAACTTTCAATGTGACAGGTATAAAACTGCAACGCGCTGTAGTGCTGATTAGATTACTCGACGGCCATCGACTGTTGTCGCCGCTGTCAGTGTATGATAAGAATTATCTGAGCGTAACTTGGCTTTTCAGTTTCCGGCTGCAAGTACACCAGACAGAGAGTTCCGCTTTCCCCAAGCCTTGCGACAGCCTTGTTCTTCGTCACCACCACGTCCCATATATAAGCACTTCGCGCTACGTTATGGAAAGAGAAACAGAGAAAGGGAGGAGGCAGGAAGGTTAACCAGATGCTAGGATCTGGTATGCTACTCTGTAGTGAGGTTGGTGCATAGGTTTTTCAAAGGGAGAGAGACTAAAAAATTCGGCAGATCCCACATACTTGGGAATCGACGTTATGCGAAGCATGTGGAGGGATGGTGATCATGTTCCAATTTTTTATTGAGCGACACGCCACGAAATGACGCTAAATATACGTACAAATGTTTCACGCACGGACATATGCTGAAGAGTTGCAAATGTTTATATAACCAGTTGTTGGCACTAGCGCAACGGTGCCAACTGAAACATTTGTATTAGCAACACCAGAAGCTGATATGAAGCGCTGATGCTCGCGAAGATGCTGGCCCTGGACACTGCTGCACAAATAAACTTCAGCGCGTGGCAACTAACCACAACTGACGTTAAACCGATGCGACGGCTGTATCGAAGACTGTATCATTACATTTGTAATGTTTTTAAAATTGGGTAGGCAGCACTGCCACCACTATTGTCGTTTCACCTTGATCAGCGTCTATTCGAAAAGTGATTCCGAGACCTGGCATATAGCTCTGTGGTAAAATACTTCATTGCCTCGCAGAATACTTGGGTTCGATTTCAGATGGGACCCTGAAATTCATTCTCTGCATTCGTCGGGTCTACGCTATACCGAGGTCGGGCATTTCTTAACGCTCACACGTTTTATTTTCCATGTGTGTTCTCGTCGTTCCTGGGTCGATACAAAGTGGCAATCACCAGTGGCACATACCCGCATACCAGCGGCACATACCCGCCCCTGGGTATGTGCCACTGTCTGGCGGGAAATGTTTGAGACGACGTACGCGACGAGATTGTGACATTATCCACGTCTTGTCCAGCGCGTCATATTCTTCAAACCATCTGACCCTCCCATGCTAATTTTGGTTCACGCCAAGTTAAGAGGGTGACCATGAGAGCACCCAAACGTAAGCGGCTAAATAGATAGATAGATAGATGGATAGATGGATAGATGGATGGATAGATAGATAGATAGATAGATAGATAGATAGATAGATAGATAGATAGATAGATAGATAGATAGATAGATAGATAGATAGATAGATAGATAGATAGATATGCTCGAAGTCGCCGAAGTTCGCTAAGAAATGCTTCGTATTTTAAAGTAAGAACAAAACACGCACACACACGAGAAATTTCCACTCAGTCGTTCAGGCGCCAAGCCAGGGTGTTATCTCTAATACACGAGCTCCGTGATCGCGCGTACGAACGAGGCCAGACACATACGCGTCTCTTTATAGGTCATTTAAGCAGAGCCAGCAACGGGGTCCCCTTCGCATTGGCGCGCAGCTTTCCATACGCTCCCTAGGCACGCTCTCAGCTTCGCGCGAGGTCACGCTTCCGAGTGGCTTTTGTCTTCCCCGGAAGGGGGCTTCCTTTGCTGTTGTCGCTGAGTAAAATACAGCTGCGACCGCACACAACGTCACCGGCCGAGAATGTGGCGTGACGCCGGTCTGGCAGGGCCCGTTGTGACGAGTCGCGCCGACCCGTCGTTCTATGCCTCCTGCTGAGAAGGTCCGCATGCCTGCCATTAGCGGGCTGCGACGGTAAACACGGATCACGTGCACACGCAGCTGCGAGAAAGGTGACGACGAGTTCCAGAGCACGTGCTTTCAGACCTGCCAGCACGCTAAAATGCTCTGGCGTATGCGAAGACGCGATCTGTGCTCTTCATAGGAGGGCTGAGGGGCGAGGTCTCACCGCAGCCTCCCCCTTCTATTTGGTCTAGCCTGGCAGAAAACAAACTTCGCAGTCGATGCAATAGTCAAAACGAAATGATGGCGTGCTTCTTGTAAGGGCGTATACCTTTGAGATAACTTAGGAAGTAAGCAAGTTCTTGCAATGCAGCAGGGGCGTAGCCATTGGGGGAGGGGGGGGGGCGTAGGTTTAAGCCTTCCTACCCCCGCTTCTTTACATACGCGTGCTCACATGCGCTTGCAAGGTTGAAAGTTTTCGGGGGTAGGAGGGTCGCACCCCCCCTGAAAATTTTTAATTTTTGTTGCGTATAAAGCACGCGCACATACAAGCGTATGCATGAACATACATATATAGTGTGGCTGAACGCCCCCCGAAAACAATTTTCGGATATGCCCCTGCAACGCAGCATCAGTAATCCTCGGCTGCCATTGTCCTCAAATCGCAGTCCTGCACATCAAACCATGCCGGTACAGTTCGGACAATAAAGGAGTACGGGTCAGAGACGTCCAAAGAACGCGGCCGCCCTTGTTGCTACGCCTGTGGGTGCACGCGCGTCTCCAGCACGCTGGTGTGGATCGTCTATAGCGAGGGAAATTTCGAGCGCACCTTGCCGATGCGAATCACAATCTCCCATTTCGTAGTAGCGCTTGCGGTGGTGGTGTTTGGTGCACTGTTTCATGGTCTCCGATATCACGCGGGCAGAATCCGGCACGTGGCATCTTGGTGAGTATGATGTGTCAACCCGGGTTGTACAAGAGACGACTGCTAGACGAAAGTGGGCACTTGAGATCTCCGAGGCCACAGATATGTATGACCAGATCCGTATTGAACGTTTGCAACAGTTATCGTTCCTACCCGACGTCGTCACGACGCCTTTTGATCGAAGTGGCGTTTACGAAAGCTTAGAATCTCTTGTGTACACACACACACACACACACACACACACACACACACACACACACACACACACGCACACGCACACGCACACGCACACGCACACATGTGTTGCAGATGTTTGCTTGAGGCCTGTGGACCTATAAACACCACGAACACGTCTAAGAATGCTCAACGCCTTGTTGGCGATTTTGTCACTAACACGTAATGTGTTCTAGACTTTATGATCGAGCCAGGTTGCGTACGTCATTGAGATTTGTCTGTCCAACAAGTGGTGACAGCCGTCACATTAAGCAAGCTCAAAGTCTTCAGGAGCCCATACAGCATGCAGACCTATGCCTTTTCGTTATATGGCGATGTTGTTGTTTAGTAACGGCTGTTGACGGGTTAGTTAATGAATAGCTATGACAGGTTATTTTAGTGCAAAATAGGAACAGAAAAATGCACAGCAGAAAAACAACGAAATACAGGGAAGCTATACAGTGCCACAAATAACATGTTTTTCGTTTACGCTCTACAAAGACGTTGAAAATGTTTATGCATTCGTACTGGCATTACTTATAATTAAGTTCTTTTTTTGTTTGCAAAATGTGTTCTCTAAAAGCAAAATAGCTCATGTATACGGAATCTTGACTATAGTGTGCTTTTAGTGGTTTCGTCGACGTAGTTAACGCAGCGTGTAAAACTCTGGTTCACCGACTACACAAATATATAGTGCCTGCAAATGGAAGGGGAGGCTAAATCCAACAAATATATCGGACTTTATTGTCAGCCTAAGCGACTTCTTTTGTGAAACATGAATGCCAACTGCCGTGTCGAAAGCCGAAAAACTAAGTTCGGCCATTGATAAGGCACACGTGTCAGATTTGTCTGTTTCAAACAAACCTTGCATTGTTACACTCCTTACACCCATGTGACCTCATTAGAACAAAACAAAACTGCAAAATAAACAGCCAGCCATGATTGGTGAATCCTGAGAAACGAGCCCTGCAATCGACTGAGACACGTGATTCCTACGGCGAGCGTCGCGCCACCCGTCCGTGTAATTCGGGCATCAGCGAAGCCTTGGCGTGAGTCCGGCGCGGACGTAAAGAGTGATCACCGTATTCTAGAACGCCCCTTCACTCAACGCTTCACCTTCACTTGAGAAAGCCAATGGGAGCGCCCTCTCTAGGCACGGCAAGTCACTGCATATCAGCGATAACGTGGCGCGATTCTCGAGCAGCGCAGCGTCATTTTCAGCCGAGCAGCGCCGCAGTGCTCAACTCTGTCTTGTGAAGGGTGAAAGTCGAGTCTAGGAGCGTTTGTGAATATGGGGGTGAGTCACCCATATTCAGAGCCACAAGCCACGTCACGAGCTTGTGAACATCAGGTGAAGCACTTGTGAACTGTGGTAGCTCAAAGCGCGTGGCTGTGATTCCCTATCTACATAACATTTCTCACAATTTAAAAAAAAGATCGGTGATAAGGTTGATGTGAAGGTTGTTTTCTCTGCCCCCGAAAAGCTTTCAGTGCTCTGCAAACGGGTGAATGCGCATTCCGCACGAAGGAGCTGCAGCACAAACATAGAAGGCTATTCGTTGCATGTGTGATAGCCGTCGTTTATTCGCTCCCGTTGTGATGCGGCAAGATGTATGTTGGGCAAACGGGCCGGTGCCTGAATGAGGGTTTAAGGAAGCATCATTACCATGTATATTCAGCTGTTCAAGGCCATCTGGGTATTCATTGTAGAGATTGTGGTTGCAGACCAGAATTTGAAAAGTGCACCGCTGTCGCAAAGCACCGTCAGCAGTTAACACGAGAGATTATTGAGCCCAATCAAATGCAAAAGCTTGGTGATCTATATGTATCAGCATGCCTTCGGTTGCGCTCACTAAGAAATCGAGTATCTGGCTTTGACGCAATAGATTGTGAGGTTGCGCTGTGGTGTGGTGTATTACCGACATAATAAAATAATGATTGTCTGGCTGTGACGCAATTGGTTGCACGATTGTGTCATGATGTGCTAATTTCTGTCACGAGTATATATTCACTGCGTTTGCACTAATATAATTTCAGTTGAAGTCGGCGCTCTTTTCTGTCATTGTCTCTTCTTCCGTAGTTACGCCGTAACTACTAGTGGTCTTGTGCTGTGATCCACATTAATCGGGTAATTAATGTGGATTTATTTCTTCGTTATTTACTTGTACGATATAGCCACATAATGTGGCTTCTCATTGAACGTGAACCGACTAGCCCAATAACGTGTACTTCAGCCCCCATCCCCCTTTTGAAGGCCTTCAAGGGAAACCATGCGGGCAGCTATGATTGGCGTTGCGTTCAAGATAATATGCGCCGAGTGTATGCCAATGGGGATGAAAACGGGAATTTCGAGTGGCGTTAAAGGAACACATGAACGACGTGAAAAAAAAAAAGAAAAGTTGTTTCCATTGCTCTGGCGGAGCGTGCACGAAGAAAAGCTTCGGTTTTCACTCGGAGAAAAAGAGCTGCATGGAGCGGCAATATCTCGAATCTTTGACAGAAAACAGGACACACGCTTAATATTAACGGTTGCAATCTACCGTCTACGTACGCAGAAAGAGAGAGAGAGAGAGAGATAGCCCTATACGCACGAAGTATGCCTGAAGCTATTATTGACGCGCATTTAAACTGAAGGCTTCAACTTTTCAGCCTACTGTACAGGGCTTCCGTGCGGAAGCCGATATGGTATTATATATTCAAACACTTTTTTATTGATCAGCATTGTGCCTATGTTTTTACCATCGCAGGGAGCAGTCAAGGTATACTTTTCGAAGATGTTTTGGAAAGCCTACTGCTATTCGTGATTCTTGAAAAAAAAAGTGTTTTCATTCTGTGTAACCTTGTACAAAACATAACGTTAAGCTATATTTTTTTTTTCGTTTGGGTTTTTGGGATTATGAACATTTCATTAATAGTATAGCGTGTTGTAGACAGAGGCGTAAATGGCGGGTTTGCCATCAGGCTTTCTTTATTTTTTACGGTTATATTCATATCGTCGCAGAAAATACCTACCGAGCGAGTGAATACAAAATGCACTGACGCAGATAGCAAGGGTCAAATAAGACAACGAAGACGTGGTAGAATTTACAACTGGCGCAAACAGCTGGAGCGTCATGCTAATAGTTTCTATCAAAGGTTAAACGTATTCTTTTTAACGAGTCTGAACTACCCTTAGTGCTAGGCAATGCTGTTTTGAAACGTGAATGTTTAATGGGGTGTACGATCAGCGTCAAAAGATTTATGTATTTTTCTTTTCTTACATATCCGTTTTTTTATTTATCTCTGTAGCTGTTATCTCGCCTTCTACACAGTTTTTTGCTCTTTCTACCTTTTTTCTATTTCTTGTTCTTTCTGTTGCCTTCTCTTTCTCTCTCTCTGCACTCATTCTCCCCTCTTCCTTTTTCTCTTCATCACCACCATGTCTGTCCCCAAAGGCACTTCCCTTTCCCGTCTCTTCGCTGTACTAAACTATACAAGGCTATGCTTTGCGCTGCTGACGGGCCTGGATAGCTGAGTAGCTACGACGCTCGCCTTTTGTTCGCGAGGACGCGTGTTCGAGCCCCACCAAAGAACTTTTCTCGCCAAACATTCGCACTTTATGAATCTTTTTTCTTTCTCTCTCTCTCTCTCTCTCCATGTACTCGTTCTTTCGCCCATCAGTTATTGCACACCACAATGGACAAATCAGAGCCATCAGTTATTGTACACCACACTGGACAGATCCGAGCACGTCTGTGCGACTGAAACTGAGAAAATTTTACTATATATTAAGGGGACACAGACTCGGAAAGCACCGAGTAAGGTGGCATGTTTAAGTTATCTTGTTAAGCTGTACCGAGTGCTCGGATGATTAATGAGAGTGCGCGGTTCATAATGACGATGATTTTCTATCTGTGGCACATGACAAACTTTGACCGTAACATCCCTGCTATAAAGAACTGAAAGCATTCGGGGTGCAGCAGTCATAGACTGGTCGACAAAAAAAATGGAACTCACCCAGACTCGCTTAAGAAATATTCCTTGCGCTTTGGACTCACTCGTACTCAGACTCACCAAAAATTTCTTGAGCTGGACTCACTTGGACTTACACTCACGAAAAGTTTCTTAAACCGGACTCACTTCGATTCACTCGTATACTCAAACTCGCCAAAACATCACTCACTCAGACTCATGGATTGGTCTTAGTGATAGTGAACCCGAGTGAGTTGTACTCCTCCTTGCGTTCGTCGACCTAGTGTGGTCACAGATACGAAGCCATCAGAATACAGTCATTGAAGGGTAAGCTGGATGTATATAAACAGTAAGCTAAAGATAATGAAAGCATATAAAAAGAAAACAACAAAAGGCATTAGCACTTAAAAGAGCAAGAAGCAATGTCCCTGTATACTTCGTGTAAAAAAAAAAACGGTGTTACTTCATCTTATATGTGGAGGCCAGAAGAGGAGACATAAAGATGATATGGGTTTATTGGTTACGTTTTGTATATTTGTTATACACACGCATATCGAAGCGCTCAAGGTGTGTTTGGTTTGCTAAGAAATGCTTCGCAGTAAAGAAGTAAAAATGGTGAGCTCTTACGGCGTAGTTTGTCGCATTGAGCTTCATATGCACTTGAACACAATTCGCACTCGTCTGTTCCACGGACGCGGCCTGCTTCATGTGAGCGAAAACCCTTCTCTAAAACACACACGAAAACGCGTACGCCAGCTGGCTGAGCCTTGAAAGCGACTGCGCAATATAACTGGCATCACCATGGGTTCACTCGAGCCGTCAGGACTCACCTTTCCTCCCAGAGCCCTGTGGTAAACAGGGTAGAATATCAAGTTCGGTAGTTATAATGGAAAGATGCTTACTTTACAATATTTCTCCAGTCGGGCATGTCTCATTTGCAGTCCCGACAGGGAAGAGGCATCGTGCCCCTTCTGGTCCGCCTCCGAACGTATACAAAACACCTAAAGGCACAGCACCACGCAAAGAAACTGACTCGTTTGATGTCTCGACAGCGCTATTCGGTGTGAAGACATGAAAGGGACAGGTATCATTCTTTCTAGGCGACTTGGCGACCATCGAACGCTTGAACGATCGCAAACGACTGCGCGGGAGTCTCCAAGATAGGCCCAGATGTCCGACACTCTTCGATTGTTAAAAAAAAAAAATGTGTTGCTGCCGCTTCTCTTTGCCTTAAGTGACAAACGGAACGGCGTAGAGCTTCGGATATTTCAAAACTAAACACCGTTGCTACTCTGCGAGGAGGAGGAGGAGGAGCAGTTGTGGTCGGGCCCTCAGTCCAGGGCTCCGCTGGACGAGCGGCTCGATAGGCCTGGTCAAGCAAAGCTATCTGGCTCTGCTTGGCTTATTCTGCAAGCCATACCTCCCACTGCCTGTGTAACGTGTGTGTAGGGTTAGTAACATGTGGACTGTCGATGTGTGAGAGCCTTTTGGTGCACTTCAATGTTATGTGTCGGTGTGTCTGAGCACCATGGACATGTTTATCTAAATGGTGTGGAATATATTCTGCTTAAATGAAACAAAATTGGGAAAGCTATTAGTTTGTGTGCGCCGTCAATCCCTGCTTTGTTGGCTACTCTACGAATACGAAGCAGAAAGCACCAGAGCCTTCTCCGCGTCGTCTCCTTCACATGCCAGTGGCGCCTCTGCCGCCGCTCGCGGCGCTTCTGGGGAGGGGCGCAGCTGGCGCCATATGACGGCCGCCCGGTGCCTATAGCTGCCGCATTTTGATGGAGGCGAAATGATAGAGGCCTGTGTACTCTGATTTAAGGGCCGGTCATAAAAGCCCAGGAGTTGGAAATTTCCAGAGCCCACCACTATACAGCGTGTCTCATATAATCATGTCATCGTTTTAGCACGTAAAACCCCAACATTTATTGTTATTAAGAACGCTATAGCAGGTAACTTGATGTGAGCTGACCTCAATGATATACAAAGCGCGTATTATTCGTCGTAAGGTGACATTGAGTTTGCGCTTTGGACTTCTATGCGACATGACTGGGTCTTATACCTTCAATAACGTCCGCTGTCGGGCTGCTTTGTGTATGGCTGGAAAGGAAATCGTAGGCACAGAACGAAAACGAAGGACCAAGGGGGGACACTGATAAACGCACACGGACAGATGCGCTTGGCCGTGTCTCCTCTCAGTCCTTCGTCTTCGATCGGAGCCTACGATTTTCTTCCCAGCCTTGAGACCTTCTTTCGGATTTCATCGGTTTTTATAAGTTCTTGCGACTTCCAGGTGCTGCAGATCTAGGCAATGAACGCAATAGCATTTGTTTTGCATTTTTGTGAATTTCAAGCTTTCATTGTGTTGTGCGAAGCTTCGAATATCTGTAGTCCGTAATAAGAGGGAGCGAAAGCCTTCTTAGAAATCTTGCAGATATACATAGAGTAAGAAAGCGAAGAAATTAGGGAGGAAAAAAAGAAAGAAAGAAGGAAAGAAAGAAAGAAAGAAAGAAAGAAGGGAAAGAAAGAAAGAAATGTGTAAGCCCGTTTGTAGCACACCACGACAGTTTATTGTAAACCTGGAATTTCGGCCTTTTTAAAAAAAAATGCATAAATTTAAATCAAGACACACTTCTTTATGCTACGCCGAGTTCTCTAAGCTTTTTTTTTTTGCTTTTTGGAGCAGGCAACGTGCTTGCGAAATTTTACTAAATATTGAGCATGAGTTAACTCCCAACGTCAGTCTGAAAGTGCGGATAAGGCGAAACTGGGAAGTCACGCAGAAGCTACAAGTGTGGGTGCGAAGAAGAAGAAAAACGAGTCTGAACATTTTCGTGCTTGTTTAAATTATTGCTACGCGAATCACTGCAGAAATCATTAACGAGCCTTTTCGTGCTCTCCGGAATATGAATAAAGTGAACAAACACATTCCTGTCTATTTGTTCGCCTACAATAACGAGTTCTGGCAATGTTCGGGCTCACTTTATAGAGCACGTCGTTGCACCCTCGGTCATGACGTCAATGTGACGTCAATGCCCGTCCACGGTCGTTCCAGCTGTGTCCGTGACAAAAAACTGTCACTCTACTTGGCTTCCGTGCGGGGTGCGTCCCTTTTGTCGCGGCGTGATGTTTGTTCGTCGTATGCTCCGTTGAACAAACACCCACGGAAAAAACATTGGTCGAACTGCCGGAGAAGCCTTCGAAGGCGTTAATTGTTGTCATTCTTTCCTCACAAAGCCTAAAATTAAGTATGCGCAAACGCATAAGGCGATTTTCATACAGGCCAACACGTGCAATAGGAAACTATTGTTAATATGGGCATATAAAAAGGCACTTGATTCTGAAATGTAGAAACACACAAAAAGTGTCAGTACAAGCAAGGCCCATATACAGGGGGGTGCTCTTAGCCACATTCCCTCCTTTCCAGCTTCTACTCTTGGAACTCGAACAAGGAGCTTGTTTTGGTTAAGATTACTAACAAAAATACGTGTTTTTTCAAACGAGTCAAAGCCTTCGGCAAATGTCCCCCCCCCCCCAATCCCCCCAGCCCCCCCCCCCCGAAAGGAAAAGAAAATGCCTATGGGCCTGATGCAGGCAGATGCTAGATGTTTAGCTTTCAGATACAGCGTCAAAGTTCACCCGCAGTGTTTACTTAACTTCGTTGAACTTTGGCTTACGCCAATTGAATTAAGAACGTCGAACACTATGAAATGGCATGGCTTATACAGAAAGGTTCAAAGAAAGTTCCGTACATTATTGATGTAGATTTGTCGAAACAGATGCCAAAAGTGTCAACGTTTGCTCAAGCCAGGGATAGCACATGGAAAGTGAAGAAAATTTACAAATACAATTCATGAATGTGAAATGCGGTTAGATGAGTTGTCTTGAAGTTGTCCACGTATCTGAACTTGACTCGCTCGAGTGATTTGTGCAGTGTGGCTCCACCTTGAAATGGCTCTAACTTAACACACGACTTCGTGCGGTAGGCCGTCGCCGTAAGTGTTGTCACAGGGTGTTGTCACAGGGTGTTGTAAAGGTATACCACTTAGAGGAAGCCAATCAATCAATCAATCAATCATGGTGATAAGTAAGGCGATAAATATGTTGATAAATAAACATGACGATAGATACGTTTATGTCTATGGCATATTTGTGGCAGAAAGGAGTGACCAAAAATACGTAGCGATTACGGTATAGCCTCCCGTTGGTGTGAACGTGAACCCATTATCGTCGTGGCATTACGGTACTTGAGGCGTTGTTTAAGGTTCACTAAAGTTGTACTCAGTGGCTCCACTCATTGAGTTATATACAAAGCCATTCAAGAGGCATCTATATGTCGACACAACCAGTATAGCCTGTGCGGATGACCTAAGATCTCAGCCGTGCTGTTGTAATATAGCGTCTATTAACTTGGAGTGTAGCATGGGACGTAGAAAGACAAGATGGGACGAACTCTTCCAGTTCTTGTCTCTCTGCATCCCGTCTTTTAACAAGAAAGTTTTTTTTTATTCCGCGGTCCACCACCGTAGCTCCGTGACGTATTTCCATCACGGATATGACGTTGCAAAATATTCATTAAAAGATTGCCCAGAAAAAAATGAGTAGGAAATGTTCCGCAGCAGGGTGTCGAACCGGTGGCGTTGCACTTCTCAGTGCGCGACACTAACCACTAAGCCTTTAAGCATCCCTTCAACACGTTAACGGCGAGCCATTTGGCTCGCCGTTAACTAGGCAACAACGCATTGCCTTGAGCACTCGTGTAACTCGTGTTAAACTCTTTCCGGGTACTGCGCACATGGCATCTGCAAACAAAGTCACACCTGCCGAGCCTTGACGGGAAGCTTGCGGTGCACCAAAACAACTAAGGATCCTAAATATGAATGCCCGAAGCTTAGCAAATAAAACTGCTGAGTTAGAAAGTCTCTTGTACAAATATGATCCCCATCTGACGGTCATAAGTGAAACATGGTTGCACGATGGTGTCAGCGACGACTGTATTGTACCTGACTCGCACCAAATATTCCGTCGCGACCGCTCTTCTCGGGGAGGAGGAGTTGCTGTCATATTAAAAAAATCGTTCTCAGTCACTCTGCTTCCGCAGATTGATTCTCATGAAAGCCTCTTTTTAAAAGTAACTTTCTGGGGTCATGTGTTTACAGTTTGCGCAGTATACAGGCCACCGTCTTCCCCGCCCGAGTTTCTAACGATGCTTTTGGATTATATGACAGCAACAAATCAGGGCAAGATTATTATGGCGGGTGATTTTAACATGTCATCTATCAACTGGACGAGTGACCACCTTTCCCAAACAGAGGATAACCCACTTCTTGACATAATGATGGCATGTGACTTAGACCAAGTGGTAAAGGAGGTCACCCGTCCGTCTGGTGATGGTGGCACAATTTTGGATCTCGTTTTTATCAGCAAAGCTACGTTACAGCATGATGTTTGCATAGAAGAGGGTATATCGGACCATAAGCTCGTTTTTATTACTTGTTCCGTTGAAAACTGTGCTAAAAATGCGAAGCCCAAGGCAAAAGTTATTAGTAACTTTGCCCGTGCTGACGACCAGGCAATCTTAGACGAGCTTTGGGCGTTTGCCGAAAACGTATCAAATGAAAATCCCCTCTCACTATGGCTTGAATTTAAGAGGATGGTCCTCGATTGTATTCGTACCTATGTCCTTCGTAAAAAAATCAAAACAAACCGAGCTAGTCCCTGGGTAGACAGGAATATCGGTCATTTAAAGCGGAAACTGAAACGGGCCAAGAAAACAAAACCACCTAGAGCTGAACTCATTCAGAATCTTAAAACGCAGCTTCCAGCAAGTTTATCTACAGCCAGAAAGAAATATTTTTTGACCACGTTGCCAAATTTTATAAAAGCACAACCACAAAAGTTCTGGCGCTATCTGGGCGGCAGTGAAAAACGCTTGGAACAAATTGAACAAAACAACGTCCTTATAACTCAACCGAGGGCCATTGCTAATACAATGAACGAGTATTTCTATTCGGTCTTCTCTCCCCAGACTGAAACAAACGGGCTGTTCACGAATGTGACTGATATTGATCCTGAATTTATATCTTGCGAAGGCGTTCTTGCACTTCTGCTGGATATAAATGAAAAGTCGTCAGAAGGGCCAGACCTAATTCCAAATGCTTTTTTGCGCCGTTATGCCGAGCCGATATGGCACATTTTGACCGCCATCTTTCGTTTATGCTTGCGCCACTCAGTCTTGCCTGATGATTGGCGCCTAGCTCGCGTTGTGGCTGTCTTTAAAAAAAGGGAATAGCTTGAAAACGGAAAATTATCGACCCATCTCACTAACATCAACCTGCTGCAAAATTTTGGAACACATAATCGCCTCTTTTATTAACAAATTTCTGGAAACAAACAGCGTCCTTTCCGAGTTCCAACATGAGTTCCGCAAAGGCCTTTCTACCACTACTCAACTTGTTACAACCACTCATGAAATCGCACAAGCTTTAGATTCATCCAGCCAAATAGATTTAGTCTTTCTTGACTTCAGTAAAGCCTTTGATCGCGTACCCCATGATAAACTACTCACTAAGCTTTCTTCTCTGGGCCTTCCTGCGTTTATAACTAACTGGATCAAATCATATTTAACAAACAGAACACAGTTTGTGGAAGTCGACGGGTGCGCATCTGAAAGACTTGGCGTGACATCTGGCGTTCCACAGGGCAGTGTTTTGGGACCGGTTCTTTTTTTAATTTACATCAATGACATAACATCTGCTATTGACCCGAGAGTTTCCATAAAATTGTTTGCAGACGACTGTCTTATTTTCAAGGAAATCACGGGCACCGATGACCAAGTCTTGTTAAACAGCAGTTTGACGGGAATCGGTCAGTGGTGCACTACCTGGGGTATGAGCTTGAACGCTGACAAAACAGTTCTACTTCGTGTAACGAAAAAAAAAAAACCCTTTCAGTTTTCCTATTCATTAAATGGTGCACCAGTGGTAGAAAAAAGCCAGTACAAATACATCGGGATAACGTTCACCAATACTATGTCGGGGTCAAAGCACATAGAAAACATCTGCGCATCTGCCACACGCAAGTTAGGCCTTTTACGGCATAAACTCAAAGCGTCACCAACTCGTGTCACACTGCTGGCCTTCAAAATGATAATACTTCCTAAACTGCAATACGCTTCGGTCGTATGGGACCCCTTCCTTAAAAAAGATAAGTACCGGCTTGAAATGGTGCAAAGACGCGCTATATACGCTTCATTTTCAACAAATATAGGACCACCGACTCGCCAACTTCTCTAATGCTGGCGAATAGCATTTCAACCCTGGAAGATAGACGAAAAATCGATAGGCTGAAACTGCTGTTTGCCCTTTATACTGGTTCCACAAAGGTAAATGCATCGGCATACATTCAGCCATTTCAATCGCGCCCCACGAGACATCGGCACACGCACAATTTGCTTCCGTATCGAGCCCACACAAACATGTTCAAGAATTCGTTTTTCCAACGTACAGTATCGGAATGAAATTCACTGCCTGCAGTGGTTTTCACATCTCAGTCTATTTGCCAGTTTGAGCGTGCCATATTGTCTGTACTGTAGTCTGTACTCGACTTGCTTTACTGTTTATTGCTATTGTGAATGTATAATAGGGAGATAGACCCATCTCTGTTGTTCTGAAGGTCGTATTAACCCGCGTTTAAGCTCATCTATATATCTCTGTATAATGTACTTATCTTCTGTATTTTGTGCACATCATTCATCTATCACGCTTACGTGTGTTTTCCACTTAATTTTTGTGCCTCTTCGGCTTGGTCTTTTCAAGACCGCAGTATGTTGTAAATAAATAAATAAATAAATAAATAAATAAATAAATAAATAATAAATAAATAAATAAATAAATAAATAAATAAATAAATAAATAATAAACAAATAAATAAATAAATAAATAAACAAATAAATAAATAAATAAATAAATTTATGTACACCATGAAGTGGTCGCGGTTCGTCCGTGCTTTCTGCTTGAGGTGTGTGGTGCAAATTCCAATCTGCTTGCTTCTCTTCGCGTGATGTTGCATTTAGTTACTGCAGCATTCATTTCTTCGCGGTGAAACAATACATAATAAATGCTCAAATACTTCTGTCAGGACACGTTTCACTTTTGTGTTATACGGATTCCTAAGAAGAGTGATCAACCACGTTTTTTCGTCACTTCACGGTTTTCATCTTATCATCATAATGTAACTCGTATAGCAAAGCCTTGGTCAAGACGCTCTCGAACAATAGTCGAAAGTAACCATAAAAGTATATATTTTGCATGCAGTGATACCGGTGTATCATTCTTTATTAGATTGTCCCCAAACATCCAAGCGAGAATTGTGGCCAAGTAAGCACCCTGCATTGGCAACACACGTAAATGGCTAAACGTTTAACCCAAATTTAAAAAAAAATGATTTAATAATAACACTAAAAAGAACATGTTCGGACGAACGCCTGTTCGGCCGTGCTATTGGATTTTTTCGCTCCCGAATATTTAGAGACCAGAATCAGGCTATTACCCGTCTCTTGCCTCTAAAGCCCAGCCTACCTCCTCTGGTCACTCGCCGAACATGACTTCATCCCCTAGTCTATCTTCCTTCTATTTTACAATAACTGTACACTGGTTTCAAAAAACTACAAATAATACCGCCCATATGCCATCTGTGAATTCACCTATTGGCCTTGTGTGTCTAACAGGACATGGACCCCCCAGGATCAGTTCCTTTTTTTTTTTTTTTTTGGTAGACATGCGGGACGTCCATATGTTTCACGGCCACGACCGTTATGCCCGCTGCGAGTGCATCGCGTACACGACATCCTGTTATAAACCACACCGCGGGTCGCATCGCGGTTACAGTTCACGCATCTCCCCCGTCTATATCCTTTATGCTATAGCGTTCCTTCGCGCGAGTTATAGGCGAGCACATCGTTGCAACAGCGGGCTTCCAACGGCGCCCGCTTAGTTTAACTCCCATAGCAACGGACGACTCGGGTCGGAAGCCGTCACCTGGAGGAGTTCGCACCTGGGGTTCGGGAGTTCCCGCACAGGCAGCGCTCCTCCGCCTTACGACGAAGTAGGCATCTGGGGACCCGTGTACCTGGGAGGGGTCCGGAGAACAGAGGCACACGAAAAAAGAAAAAGAAAGAAATAAGCAAAGAAGGAGCGAAGAAAGAAAGAAAGCAAAGAAGGAGCGAGGAAAGAAAGAAAGAAAGAAAGAAAGAAAGAAAGAAAGAAAGAAAGAAAGAAAGAAAGAAAGAAAGAAAGAAAGAAAGAAAGAAAGAAGGAAAGAAAGCCACTGGTGGGGTTTCAAGATCTTTTTTCCATTATGAAAGGCAGCTGGTAGAAATGATTGCGCCCCCACCCTCCCCTTCCGTTCTGCAAGACAAGATGCCGTGAAGTCTGACGTCAAGGTGTGTTGGAATTCGGCAGCTCGTTGTTATTTTGTCAGTGACACTTCGGTGGGAGATATTTTGTTTTACCCATGCGCTCAACATACTACACATTCAGGTTTTTTGTCGAAAAATTGAGTTAGACATGCTTCTGTGGTCCCGACATCGTTGTCTTCCTTTGGTGTTTAAACGGACGTCTGTAATTCTACGTGCGTATTAACTTAACACCACGCGTCGAATTCCCGCGCATATTTTAGTCTTTTCCCAGACTTAGGTGTGCCTATAAAATGTTCAGACTGAAATTGAAGCCTCATACCTCACAGGCATGCTGCGAGAGCTAGTTTTGTTCGCCTTTGAGTTCTCTGAAGGCAAGGGACTATAAAGTAAGCTAGACTGCCTATCTGTACTTTAGAAAACCCGCAAGTTCGCTAGTAGAAGTTTAATTATAGCAAAAATGCCGCCGCTTTTCATGGCATCCGTCGCTTTCAACGCAATCAATGCAGGGATAAAGAACGAATGGGTACTGTATGCATTACACCATGAAAGTGGCGTTTAGTAGTAAAATTCAATAATTTTTTTTGCCCTGCTTTGGAGGAATGTATAGCTGCGAAGACCCTTTATTCAGTAAATTAGCTAAATATGTGATATTACTCATCAGAAACACCCAATACACCACGCTTTGTTTTTATTGCTTCCTTACTAAACAAATCTTTGTGGTTTAGCCTGTATCTGGTCCTTCAAGTGTGCGCGCAGTTAGCGATCTATCCCTATTCCATTCTCTGTTTTCTCGCCCAAGATGCCCAAGGCAGATGCCTTGGGCATCTGCCTCAGTTGCGCAGAAAGCAACTAAAGCACTGCTACTTTACCTAAAGTCAACAAACCTGAGCGACCGCCTGTAGACTGTGTGTGCTCCCCGAGTGTGCTCGTGATTGTGTGTACCTTCTAATCTCTCTGCAACCTCTTTTCTCCCCTTTATCCCTTCCCCAGTGCAGGGTAGCAAACCGGATGTGCGTCTGGTTAACCTCCCTGCCTTTCCTTGCATCTTTATCTCTCTCTCTCTCGCCCTTTATTCTCTTTTCGCCTCCACCCCCTAATAGTGCACAAGCAGCGAACTGAGCGTGCTTTGCCTCAACATTCCTTATCATCATGATAATCATCATCACTACGAGCCTGACTACGTTCACTTCAAAACAAAGGCCTCTCTCATGTTCCTTAATTTTATGGCACGTCAAACATTAATCACTCATTTTTCACTTTATTATGTGATAACTTAAGACACACTCGCACAACCACCGGATGACGTCACAACCTCGACACACTGCTCCTCTGCTTCAACTTTTCGATCTGTCCTCGAATTCGTGATGCGAACAGTATAAGTTAGCCGAGCTGTCGAGAGATTTGGCCGACGGCTTTCCCCATCAGGCAGCGTGTTTATAATGCAAGGGCGAGCCTTGACAAAGAAAGTCAGTTAATCAAAGTTGATCATCAGAATCCTAACTGTTACTTCTTTGCAACGAATCAGAAAAAAAAAAACGGCAATTCGTTGCCCCGAACGGCAGGGTGATTCTAAATCATTTGGAAATTTTTCTGCAGTGTGCACATTTCCACCAGACGTGTTCTTTATTTTTTCATTCTTTGTTTCCATTTTTGCAACTGCAATTGGCTATTTGGGATTAGACGTCATTTTTCAGTACAGGTCGATTATCTCCGATGATGTATTATTGTTTCGAGATGAACGCTGTGTCTAATTAGTACCTCATTTTTTTTCAGGTTTTCATACGACAAAACTTGCAGGGCATTTTATACATTCTGTTAAGAATGACTCGAAAGCGAGACTCATCTCTTTCTTATCTGTAGATTGTATTATTAATTCTCCCGCATTCTGAAGCTTTCTACACTAAGCACGTTTTCGCACTGCCTCTATGATCGGAGGCATTGCAGTCTCCTTCGCCTCACGTAGCCTCACGTGACCTACGATCAAGCGACGACGTCACCATGTGATATACAACTATATGGCATCACAAAGACGTGATCATGACGTAGCGATGACACCAAAGTGCTAAGTCATCAGTCATCACACAGTGATGACATTTTTTGCGTACCGACAACGTCGGTCACTTTTCGTGTTTGATAAGGCATCCTAGGCTTTCACCTTCACCTCTTCAGTCCTTGTGCCTCCGATCGGGGTTATTGCTTCGAGCAAGATCAGTTAAAACTCTGAAGCAAGTATTTTTGTTTTACCTTCAACCTAAACTCATCGCGTGGAAGTCATTACTTTACTTAAGCTCAATGAGATGGCGCTTCATATCAGTGATGCATGGTGAGTTGAAAAATGGCGTTGCTCTTAAACCTTAACTTTTTCTGTCTTCGCGGCGCGTAAGTGAAATTTTCTGTAGTCTATTTTTGCCTAGTATGATTTACAGCACAGCTGAATGATCTCAAGTCAAGTAATGAACTGCGATGCATAATCCATGTTTTACATTGCAGTTATCGGCAGGTAACATAATTATATAAGTTTTAATGAACTAAATTAGATTTTAAGGTAACTAAATTTTGCCGGTTTTTACTGTTAGTATAAATTATTTTTTTTTCCTGTTTTCTTGGCTCAATGCCAGAATCGGGAAGCTCGAACTAAATTGACTTGGAATTCGCTTTTGGTGTCTCAGAAGGCTAACAAAAAAAATCGCAACCCGTATGTGCCTCGTCGCGTTATATACCCTAGGGAACAACTAGACTTCCTTATATCGATACAAGCACCCCCAATCTTCAAAACGCATCGCAGATTTCTATGTCGCGGTATCCCTTCACAATGCGTGCCATCGACCCCAGTTTCCTCAATTTCATTTCACACCCTCTCTTTTGTTGGCCATCTGCGAAACCTTTCCGGTTTGCTGGGCGCCTTATCAACCCAAGGAAAAAGCTTTGTATGCAGCCTTCCCCGATTCTCCTTGCGAGAACGCGTCAAGGCTCTCCACCCGGTTTAAGAGGCCTTTATTTGGGTAAGGTCCATTGTAAGGAAGCTTCGGATCATGCAGGTTGGAGTCGTGCAACCACTTCCCTTACACCATAAGGGAAACGCCCAGAATCACTTCTTTTCATGAATATTAAAAGACATGACTGCAGGGCAGGAGAAGGTAAAGAAACTGAAAATGTGCGCGGTCAAATTTGTCAAACGATGAATCTTCTGTGTAGACGGCCTCAGGAGAGGTCGTCGACGTGTCGAGAACTTCAACTTACCTTTTCTTTATAAAAGTTTTCCTACGCAAAAAAAGACATTCAGAAAACTCCGAAAGTTAAACGAACTGTAGTCCCGAAAAGGGAACTGGGTCGGTGACTTCGCCTGCCCGGGTAAACGTGTTCGATGTGTTGCCGTGTATATATATATATATATATATATATATATATATATATATATATATATATATATATATATATATATATATATATATATATATATATATATATATATATATATATATATATATATATATATATACAAGGGAAACAAGTGTAAACTTAAGAGCTCGTTTTTTCGTGTTCAGACACAATATTGAAGAGATCTAACAGACAATAATGCCAAGGAAAATATAGGGGAAGCTATTAGGCCAAATGTAATGTAAATGTTGAGAAAGAAACGTGGATGAAAAGATAAGTTGCCGTGGGCAGGATCCGAACCTGTATATATTTATATATATGTATGTATGTATATATATATATATATATATATATATATATATATATATATATATATATATATATATATATATATATATATATATATATATATATATATATATATATATATATATATATTAGTAATGTTTTCTAATGTTTCCATTGGAAGACCTGCCTTTGATCTACTTGCGGAAAGGCAGGTTACCGTAATGAATGTATATTTCTTTAGCGTCACTTTAACAGGAACGATCAAAATACGAGAAAAAGATTGCTGCCGCTGAGCTGGGCCGATTTCAGCGACCGATTTGTTAAGTGCAGATTCCTTTCCTGAACAATAATGTGGGCGTATAGGTTGCAGCTAACCCCCTCGTAGACAAACAAGCTTTGAGAAAACGACAACCAACCAAAGCAGCAACAAAGCAAGCAAGCAACCAAGCAAGCAACCAAGCAAGCAAGTAAACAAGCTGCCGTGCTAGCACAAGGACTTGATGACGTTAGCACCGGGTGGGACGGCAGCTGCTTCACGACAAAGTGTTTTGACCCCTCGAATCCGTCGCCTATTTCGCACAATAAACCCCCTCCCCCTTTCTCAACGGGAGATCCTGGAGTTCAAACACCGCGTCGCAAAAGGGAATGTCCGCTCCGCTGCGTCTGGAAAAGCAGCTATAAACGAAAAGAATAACGGCTGTACACGGCTGCAGCGAACGACGACATTCTTTCTGCATGCGGCAGCCTAAACCCTCTCGACTAAGGGGTGTTCGAAATAAGTTTTAAAAAATACGAAGAACATGAGGAAGAGGAAACGGAAAGGAAAATTAATCTTGGCCACAAGTAAAAGTTGACCAGTACGGAGAAGAAAAAAAAAACATTCTTCAAGACGCCTAGAGAAGCAGTGGCGTGTTTTGTGTGAACCCGATTCTTCACTTTTCTTTTTCATATGTATTTAGTTTTTATTCTCTACATATACCTTTATTACTTCGTTTAGCCACCGCTATTCACATATACATTTTTCAGCTTTGTAGTGTCTTCCTCTGATGGTTTGATCTTCGCATTTTATAACTGTTTACGCGACGACCTCTCCGTTCATTGTGTTCGCTTATGAGTTTATTATTTCGGCCCCTCATATTGCCGCACCCTGCAATTCTTCAGAGGCACACTTTCGAATTTCATGCGGCACGCAACTTGAACTTTTTCGCTCACCGATGTACCGCTTGCTCTTTTTTTTTTGGGGGGGGGGGGGGGGGTCCTCTTATCCTTACGCCCAGCTTGACTCTTCTTGTATTCAGACGCTTTCATCTTTGCCGCTGAGCTATATTCGAGCCCTTCTTTGTCTCTGCAGCGCTCTCTATAGAGAGCGCGGTACACTACGGATTGAGAAAACGGGCTGAGACAAGAGTTATAGTGGTGCACTCTCAGAAGAAGCAGTGCGTTGCTATTCCGTATTACTGGAAACTGCCATGTGGGCTGACAGTAACTGTCTATTATTATGAATTGTTTATAACATTTATAATAGCTAACCAGAAGGCTGGTATGGTAATATCGGTGCTTTTTAAAATAACCTGCGAGAAGTTTTGATGGTAAGCGACTCGTTTTTTTTTTTTTTTTAGGTGGGCCCGAGAGGAAGTTTATTGGACAACATGGGAGACTCACTGACGAATTACAGAAAAGCATTCTGCAAGTTTTTTTTCCAAGTGAATCACACGAATATCTGCAGAAGTGTGTCGCAAAAATGTCCAATCGTTCATACACTAAAACAAAGTGAATAATGGCTGTGCTTACGTAGGATTTTAGCAATGCGTAACGATTATCTGACTGTACTGAACAAAATGACTTTATTTAATTAAAATTGCAAACATTTTTTAGTAAGGAGTTACTTGCCGCCCACATTGTTGTGCCCACAGCCACCTTGACTCCATCTGAGGGAGTTTTTACCGATACTTCCAAGACGGGGATAGGTCGGCTGATGCATGGTCATGGTTATATTTACGCAGTGCTGTGAGGAATGTGGTAGTAAAGCGATAAAAAACGCAGAGCTCGGGAACAATGCGACGGTAGGGAAGTGAAACAGGAAGTCAGTATGCCTTCCAAGCTGTTAAAGTTCACTGGTTGATTAAGCGCGATTATCCGGAAAACAACATAAAAACAGAGAAATCATAAACGATTCCGAGGAAATACCTGCGGCGTGTTTTTGGAAAGAAGTGAAGAAATAAAAATACGTACTGCGGTGAGAGGAAGGAAGAGATGTTTGAGAAAGAGTGCAAAGATATGGATTGGACGTGAAACTTTGTTCGTACTGTTTTTTAATTCTTAAACCAACTTTACCGGCAACGCATTTTAATAAGGCTAAATGGGCGTGACCCTGTAAATCAGGTTGATGCGAAAGCAAGTGACTAGCATACTCTTGCGTTTTCTCCGAGGGACAGGGTTAAGTGAGGTTTTGTGAGCTGAACTGCATGGAAAGAGTCGCGCTCAGGCGGAGCAATGGCCGGCCAGGTCTGCCAGGCTAAGCTTGCCTGTTGGATCATCATCATCTTCATCATCATCATCATCGTCGTCGTCGTCGTCGTCGTCATCATCATCATCATCGCCGCCACCACAACCACAACCACCTACACCGCCTGTACATCAGCAGATATGTTCATCAGCCGCTATATCAGCACAGCGTTCCCCAGTTCTTACTTCGTCGTTTTTTCGCTGTTTGTTTTGCAACAAATTTAACTATAAGCTGTACAGTTTTATTGTATTTATAATGTTTATTGATAATTTTGGAAAACCAAAAAACCGCGTCTTTTATTTAGATGTACACCCATATTCCGCTTTGGTTTCAGTAGGAGCTGTAGCAACCGGTATCACCCCAAAGAAAGCCTCCCGAGTTCAAGAAACGTCTCGCGGCTTTTCTGCTAGGGAAAGTAAGCATGCGTGGTGGAATTCTGAAAAGTATGTATTGGGGCTCAATTCTGTACGAGCAGTGTTGACTCCTCAAACGGAGTTCACACTACTCCATTTCCGGCATCGCCTTTACACTCCGCGCGTACTGCACATGCGCTCTGCACGTGTTACGTTGTCGTACAATTATCAAGAACTTCATGATATAGGGCACCGTTTCCGCAGCAGCTGCAACATTCCGCTGTAAGTTTTTGTCTGATCATGTTTCATGCTTCCAAGTCGGCGCACGACTTCTTCTGTGGGCGGTATATGTATTGGAGAGTGGAATGAATAGACGGATGGTGGCAGAGTATGGCAGGAGGTCAGCCTTATGGCGCGCACATGTTTCGGCACTTGACGTGCTGGAAGAATAAAACAAAGACACAAAAATTAGAAGTAAATGCACCGACGTGCGAGATTGACAGAAAAGCATTATTAGGCAGCCCCGAAGACACTCGAGTAAATGAGGGTTTCTCAGCTTGAAGGTTGTGGCAGGAAGCAGGCAGTATAAAGCGTGCCGCCATGGATGTCAAGGAAAATGTGAGGTGTAAGCACACTGTATAAGCTTACGGCCGTTTCTTGAACCCCAGCGCTTCGGAGATAAAAATAAGCGCTGGTTGGAAGGGCGATGCAGTGGAGAAAAAAGGTCGGAAGAGCAAAGATGGGACGTCAAGCTATCAATCACAAAATCTCTCCGTGAGTTTAAGAAGCGAGTTCCTAAAATAAACAAGAGAAAGAGATTGCTTGATAAGGTTAAATGTCGACCCGCCGGAGAAAAGAGCCATGTTGGACGCACGTTTTAACGCTATGCCGTCAGAAGTTTTTCCTGCTGCTTCTTTGTTCCGGCAGTTCGCAAGTGAATTTTAGCGTCGCATTGTGCTTAGATGGTCTGCGTTTTCATCTTCCTTGGCTGGTTTTTCTTCACGTGAGATGTGCCCTTCGATTCTTCTCGGTGAATGGGCGCACGCACGACGAAATTTAGTGGCTGTGTAGGATGCGAGCTATTTACGAATCTCTTCGAATAGGCATTCAGATTCGGCCATACGAGGTTAGCTCCAACTATGAGACGGAAAATGGTGTGATTTCACGAAAAAAGAAGTCATCGCAGCAAGTGATTTTCCTAGATTACCGTGCACTTTTCCTTTCCTCATTCTATACTTTCAGCGCTGCTCTTTAAGTGGCAGGTGCGAAGTTGTCATAGTGGCTTTCGAGCCTGTCAGCCACGAACAATTTCATGCGCTCTGGTGCGATACCGAAACAACACTTGCATCGTACGCACATGTCTCTAGAATCAAGTTAGTGTCGCGGTATCACCGTAACAAATACGTCAGAACAAGCGTCATTGTATTCCACCTGTCAGAAACCTCGTCAGAATCTAGAAAATATAAAATATTCAAAGCCTACAACTGCGCCAAACTAATAAAATTCTGACCTTGTGATAAACCCTAGTTTGCAAATTTATTTTATATAACCAATTCAGTCGCAATACAAGAAGGTTCAAAAACATAGATATCGTTCATAGGCTACCGTAAGGTCACGACCACTCAGCGACCACACCATTTTTCTCACGCCGTTTTTTCGACGCACATTGGTCAAACAGTGCACTGCAGCTGGATTTATGTGGGCATCGTAAGAGGGCGATCATGGCATGCCTAAAACTCGGTCCCTTGTACAACTCCGCTTAGGATGCCTTAGCAGCGTAGAGTAACTAAAATAGGATGCGGTGAATCTGCGTTGACGTTGTTGTGTGTGTGTGTGTTTTTTTCATTTTTGTTTTCAAGGTGTTCATTCGTTATGAATGAGTTCCTTACTGAGCGGTGACACTCAGAAAAGCTAACACAACTGTTGGAATGACAAAACAAGATATTTTAGATGCTTGCTGCCTATAGAGACTGAGAACTGAGTTCGACTGCAACACAGTCAACAGTCTAATGATATACCGTGGTATATTCGTCCAGTCCTGCATTTAGAAATAGTTTTTGTTCCAATTGATGTCAACAGCGTCTGAAAGGCAGCATTATAGAGAGCATTATAGGCAGCATTATAGAAACATTGGCTGATAGGAAGAAGTATTGCTTTTTTTTCGAAATTCAAAGTAAAGTGCAGCTTCCAGATGTGGGGGGGGGGGGGTATGAAGGAAGTGTGTCAGAAATATTTGCAAGTGTAACTTGGGCTTCTTGGTTTGGCATGGTACAGGGTGAAAGCGCAGAACGCAATGACTACTGTTCCACTGTTGTAAGTCAGCGCTCGTGTGTGTCAAGCCTCTTCGCTGTCTTCATCTTCTGCACTTTCATCTGCACCAAGTATGCCAAGCTCAAAAACGATTTAGAAGGACAAGGTAGGTGCGTTTTTTGGAGTATCAGACTCACATACCAAAGGAAACAAAAAGAGCCAAAGTGATTTATTCCACCGAGGAAGAGTCATATGAAGATTTACTTGATACGATATGAATGAAAATTTTAAACTATTCATGTGTTGTTGAGCTTGAGACTGGAAACTTCTTTTTTTTCCTAAATGGTTCGACACCATACGTGAACATTACAAGCGTAAATGCATAAGTTTGGCAACTGCTTGGAAAACTATCGTGTGAATTCTTGAAAAAGAGAAGTTTTATTGTACGCGTAACTTGCACATACACAAACGAAACATCAAAGGCAAGTGAATGTGTATTTAAAAAAAAAGTAGTTACCAAATTTGAATACTTGGTATACTATGCGAGAGCATAAAGGCGTTCCGTGAGCCTCACGCTTGATGAGGCCGTGCTATCAAAAATTACGGCGTGAGCCAAGAAGACAACAGCGTCTGGCTCACACGCTGTACAAATTTAGCAGATGGACAAAGTATAGAAGAGTGTGTTTAGAAAAAAAGTGGTTTACGATTTAGAGTACTCGTTACTCTGCTAATGGAAAACATTAAAGCCGTCTCGTGTGCCTCACGCTTGATGAGGCAAAGCTATGCGTGTGTTTAGAATAAGTGTTTAAGTATTTCGAGTACTTCCTACTTACCTATGGGAGAGCAGCGAGCCACCCCGATTACTGTGAAAGAGTGGAGCAACCAACAACGTTTGAGGAAGGAAGGATACTGTGTGTTTGTTTAGAGAAATTGTTCTTTAGAAAAAGGGATTAACGATTTCAGACTACAGCCGATCGTATGGCCATGGCTAAGTAATAGCGTTTGAGGGACGCCGTCCAGATTGGTGATTTCTTTTCCATTTCGTACAGCTTCAAAAGAAAAGTTAGTTCAGTGATGCACTCCCTGATGGCGCTGGTAAGGTGCTCCGATGTTTAAAATGTAACGTCACTCAGAAGGGTGCGAGGGCGTCGAAGCTGAAAGTGACTTTCAAGTATGGCGCGCAACTTCGTTCTGTTGATTACGCATTCGCGAATAACACCAGCTGCCACGAGTGTAAGCTCACGCAGGATGCGCACGAAGCGCTTGGCGAGTTGAAACAGCTCTGGGACGCAGTGCGTTCGCTAACGCTCGGATTCTGACGTCAGCCACCAGCGTCTGACGCGTGCGGGTGCGTTGGAGTGAATTGGGCCGCATCGCGAAGAACAGCGTTGTGAGCCAGCGCAAGCGGCTCACTGTAAACAAAGCCACGTCGGGAACGTGGCGCGCGCACAGAAGAAGCTTGTTAGCGCCGTCACATCACGGGAACGCTCGGCGCTTCGGCGCGGAAAGAAACAAGGCATCCCCGCGCATGATGCCTTCCAATTTGCGCGTCCTTGCCGCCGGCGTCGGTGCATCGGTATCAGTTCGGGCAGTCACGAAAGCACCGCCCAGAAGTGCAGAGAAAGGCTCTTGTCAGTGACGGATAGCAATTACGGTAATAACGCTATAGGAACCGCCCCAGCGTGAAGGTTCCAGCGCCAAGTAATTCTCTCGCAAAGGTTCCTTTTCGTGCGGAATAAGCGAAGATCATGAAACAGGGGCGCAAAATGTGTAAGAAATTATGGAAGCGGCATACGGCTAGAAGCGGGGTTTGTTCAATCGCGCACTTTCCAACGTTGTGCTATGGTAAACAGCTTTCCCTACGTATTTAACAAGGAGCTACGCCACACTACAAAAAAGTTATGTAACAGAGCACAACCTAAAAGCACAAAAGTCTTGCGGAGATGCGCACTTTAAACAAGTGCGTCGTTCTCGTGCAGCTAATTTTATCTATACAGACTTTTAGCCTCGTCACATAGATCCCTAAAACTGGAAAATAACACTCCACCCAGAAATTGTTTACGACAAAGTACTCAGTAACAATGTGAAACGCATGTCGCACTGTCCATTCTAAATAAGGCAGATGTTCAGGAGACGATGGAGGTTCACATGCATGCACATGTAGCGTAGACATACGTGCGCTGAGGTAGACATTTGCAGCCCCAAAGACCTCTAGTCGAAACTTGGCCTCCGGCAACACTCGGTGTTCAAGGAGTTTTTAACGCGATAGCGTTAGAGAGCTCGTGTCGCAGGAATTCTGCCGTTAGCGTCGGCACTGGTGGTTGTGAGCGCAAAATCAAGAAAGAAAATAAAATAAGGATTAAATTTTTGTCCTTATGGAGGTTGAAACCCGGGCCGTTAGTGGGTAAGCAGGTGTCCTACCACAAAACTACGATGTTACTTGCAGTTGCTTCGAAAAAAAAACACTACATAAATGCCATGTAGTGGAAGGAGTCTTTTTAACGCATTTTGTCCGACAGGTATCGCGACAAAAACGAGATCATTCAGCGATTTGTAGGCGCATCTGAGAGGCCATCAAACTACGTCGAAAAAGGCCGTGATAGTGCAGCCGTCACCGCAAAAACACACAGGCACTTTCAAACAGCTCTAAATATGGACAACTATGTCAATCTAGCAGAGAACACATGCCTTTTAGAGGCGTTGATCAAGCAAACAGCAAACGCTAGATAATGTGCTGGGATCTACGAGTCATTGTGAGACTCTTTATGGCCTCCGAGATAGCAAGCGTGAGGACAGCGTGAGGACATCTTGGAGGACATGCAACTATTGCTTTAGATCAAAAAGTATGGACTTAGCGCTTGAAGGGCGCACTAGGGGCTAGATTCCGCTATCGCGTTCAACTCTTAAAGGCGAAGCTTAAAGGTCCCCCAATATTCATTTTCATCGTAGAACCATTTTTTTCAGTAACACTTGGATCACTATTAGAAACTGTGAGAGCCTTATAACAAACCTCTAAGGAAATGGCCTTCATTTGCTGTAAAGCTGACGCCACTGCTAATTGGATCTATTAATGGCGAAATAAATTTCTTTTTACTTAACAATGTATTAGATGCGCCGTTGTTACCTCCCTCTCTCCACGTACCCACGTCTTTTCACAAGGGGCGTTATTACGAGCATACCAACATTATCGTTGCCAGACCTATAGACTTCTGTGTGCCCTATATACTTGACGTTATAGCAACAAGATGGCAACAGTCTTGGCGCTGCGCTTGCCTTGTCTCTCTGGTGTTTCGGTGTTCCACAAAATGTAATACGTTAATGACGGGCTCGAGCCAGTATCGGTGTTTCTGCCGCATGGCGAAGACAAACAAGGCATGTATTATATCCTGGTTAATGTGATTATACACACGTATGCCTACCACGGTGGTTCATTCGTTACGGCGTTCAGCTGGTATCCTCAAGGTTCACGGTCTAGATACCAGCCACAGTGAGCGAATTTCAATGAAGTCGACACGCTAGAGGCCCGTGCACGTTATAGATCATCTGACTGTCAAAAGCTCCGTAGTCTTCACTGCGGCGAACCTCTCAATCATATCGTGATTTTGGCACGTAAAACCCCAGCTATTGATTAGTCGCACATGGTCATACCAGCACCTCAAAGTTTTCGACACTGTTTAAATAGAACAGTGTGGTGAGCCTTGACGTAAGACGTGTGTGAGTCATACGCTCAAGCAAGGGCAAGTTACTCAGCCGCTACATTTTTTTTATATATGCGCAGGTGGTGCAAACGAGGCCTTGAGTGTCTTCGCCAGCAAGACGTCTAGCGTAAATAACTGCGGGGTGTTGTTGCGAGAGGCAGTTATCCAAGCGGAATATTCGGTTAGTGCAGAAACAAAAACAAAACATACTACTGGAAAGAAAGTTGCGTTCATAAACTACAAGGGCAACAAAAACAAAGTCACGTAAGACGCAGTCCACGTAAGTCACGTAGAACGAAGCTGCGTCATTGTTCGGTACAGCGGAACGGAGTGGGCGGGGGCGGCTGCTGCGGTGCGCGTAATTATTGCGATTGCGCATGCCTTAGTTGAGGCTCGGTATACATTAAGTGTACGCGTATCTCGTCATTGTGACGCGAGCTGCCAGCTATTTGTGTACGCGCAAGGAGTGATGCCATATTGGCCGTCGAATAAGCCTTTGTGTCGCACACGATGCCATTGGCGTGAATTAACTTTCACGAAGGAGAGAAGTGATGTTGAACCAGGGAACCATACGCTGCTTTTAAATATATCCGAGGAGGCCCATAGCTTTGTGATTTATTTATTTATTTATTTATTTATTTATTTATTTATTTATTTATTTATTTATTTATTTATTTATTTATTTATTTATTAACGTGACTGCGTTGAAGAGCTCACTTCTCAGATACTTCGGCGTCGGTATCGGAGTCGTTAATTGTGAGCGAAAAGTCACCATCTTGTCCGTGACTGAAAAATTCGAGAAAGATGTAAAGAAAAAAAAAAGCAAACATTTTTGGTTCGAAGGTGGAATCGAAGCCAGGCACAGTCTGCGTGTCAAGGAACGTGTTCTAGCGCAAGGCAATGTCATTTTCTAAAACTGTCATTGAAAAAAAAAATAATATTTTGTGTGGGAGCACTAGAATCACAACTGGCGTCAGAACAAGTGAATTGTGCAATTAGTGGTTGGTTTTAAGATGCTTACCTATTACAAAAGTGCAACTGTGCATGCTCACTTGGCACTTTATGGGCGAGTATTGAGTATTCCAGCGGTTAGCAACAAAAAAAAACTAAAGCACGGTGGGATCTTAGCTACTGAACATCGTGTAAACATTCCGGGGTAGGTTTAAACGCTAACCTTAGGCGAACCAACGTTCCTTTTCTTTCTGAGTATTTGAAGGGTCCTGATCACGCTATTGCGTTTTACTCTTGAAAGACAAGCTCAATCATTCTATACGTTTCTTTTTTTCATTTAATTGCTGTTCTGCATTAAAACTGTCACATGTTCTTTTTTCATCCTTCACCATGCTGTCCAGGTTCGCGCTGCGCTGCGAAGTTCGTGGACGTGGGTTCGGCTCCCGGCCACGTGGTTGCATTTCTACTTGGGGGCGAAACCCATAAAACAGCCGCGTGACTATAGATTAATGTGCATGTTGAATTCTCCTCTCCCCCCTTTAGTCGAAATTGATGCACAGTCTCTGACTATGGTGTGTCTCGTAAAAACATTGTGGTGATTGCACGCTCAAAAAAAGACAATTATTAAAAGACAGTGTTAGTTTAGCGCGTGCAACACCTATAGGGAACACAACGCGCGGTGCATTGGGTAACGGCTGAGGCTGGCGCGCTCAGTGTTAGTTTACCGCACGCAACAACCGGTACGTGGAGTGCGCCTTGGCGTTAAGGGCCTTGAATTCGAGTGCTGCTCTGTGCCATCTATAGGCAATGAAATGAACTGAGGTAACCTATGGACGCGGCCTTTTTTCGCAGCGCCATGCCGTCGACGCTCGTAGCTGTCGAAATATCGCGGGACAGCCGCCCGTAAAGTAGGGGGCGCAACGTAAGCGCCTAGATCTAGCGTGCGCATCTCTAGCGCCCGCAAACGCAAGCGCATGGATGCCTGCTAAATTCAAAGCGTGCACAGTCTCGCTCTCTCTCGCTCGTTGCATGTGCAAGGCCATTGCGCACGCTCAACTAAAACTCTCTAATTACTGTGTCGTTGACGTTACACAGGCATTTTTTCCCTTTCGTATTTGCAGAAGGGACCCTACTCAACACTTGAAGATTTCTTTATTCTTTATTCAAAGATTACCCTCATTGGACGAAGGCGTTACAGCAGGAGGGTTACAACAGGGACACAAACAATTCTTCGTTTTTACAGATGTTGCGTATGTTGGGAAAAAAAAAACAGGAGACTTCAGGTGGACTCATGCAGGTAGGTTATAAGTGGGCAGGATAAGTCGACAAACAATGCACTATTTCATGCTTGCTTTTTCGCTTTAAGAGCAGTGTTGAATTGGCTAAACTAAACAAGTCTTGTGAAAGCTGAAAAATGTCCACCTGGTGTGTGAGTAGAACATGTTACTGCAAATTTCTGAGGAATGCGATTTCAAATGTGGTTTAGGAAGGTAGGGCACTGCGCCTGGTTGTGTAACTTTATGTAGGTTACTTGACATTTTGAATTGCAACCATACAAAAGAATATCGTTCTGGTAATGGTCATTAATGTTTTGAAAATACATTCACTACATTTTAGGACAGCTTTCGCTCTCCCATAGTAGCATACTAAATCGCTGTAAACTTTTTCTAAGCACTCAGAGTACCAATTACTCTAAATCGTTAACCACGTTTCATGAACACATGATATTGAATTGGGTTCATCGTACGCCGTACTTTGGATCTAAACAGAGCCTACAGAACGCGTTCTGTCGTAGGCTATAGGGAAGTTTTATGCTCTCCCACTGTAGCGTACCAAGTACTCTGATTAATTGAGCAATTTTAATGTAACAACATGACTACATGCCACGCTCATAATGCGCTGACGGCTGTTTCGCTAGCTTCACTTATACGAAGGTTGGTATTACGGGATGTGAATGGATGACGAAGATATGATACTGGTGCAAACATGATAAACATGAGATGCATGGCATGTAACAGCATGAATATATGCTACGCTCATGATGCGCTCGCGCCCGTTTCGCTAGCTTCACATGTACCAAACTCGGTATTACGCGACGTGAACGGACGACATAGGTAAATGACACATCCAAACATGATATCACGACATGCGTGTAATGTAGCAACATGACTACATGCCATACTGATGATACACTCACGGCCGTTTCGCTAGCTTCACATATGCCAAATTTGGTATTACGTGACGCCAATGGCGGACGAATGTATGTGACTGATGCAAACATGATAATCATGAGATGCGCGTGATGTGAGAACATGACTACAAGCCACAGTGAAGGCGCCAATACATTTTGACGTAACGTGGTGCGCGTGTTCACCGGCTTTCAATTCGTCGCGTCATGCCGGCGTTGCCACGCCAGGCACCGGTCCTGCCATATACTCGCAGGCGCAGGCCGCGCTGCGTTGCTTTGGCGCATGCGCGTTGCAGTGCGTCCGGCGTCCCTCCGTCACGAAAAGAGGGAGACGCAGTGATCTCTGGGTAACGCGTCGGCGCACAATGTCTAAATGCAGCATGTCACATTTCACGTCGGTTGCCGCGTCCTGGCGTCAGACTATAGAGTGCTCGCGTTTTGCTAAGGTAGCGTCGCTGGACACTGCGTGCGCGCGCGTCAACGCTACATTAAAATATATTGGGTCTTTCATGATGCACTCGTGGCCGTTTGCTAGCTCCATATACACCAAATTTGGTGTTTCGTGTCGTCAATGAATGACAAAATATATGAATTGTACAAACATGATAATCCAGACAGGCGTGTCATCTAAGAACATGACAGCATACCACGCTCATAGCGTGCTCGAGGCCGTTTCGCTAGCTCCACATATACTAAATTTCGTATCACGTGACGTGAACAGAGGGCGAAGGTAAACGACTCATCCAAACATGATTCATGACACGGAAGTCATGTACGGCATCATTTACCTCCACCTCGTAACTTCGTGCTGATTTTGAAGTGACATATCTATATTTCTCATTCGTGCTTCGCATATAATCAATTCCCACTGTACGGGGGATGTGCCAATTTTTTTCTGTTCCATTTTCTCTTCGTTTCTTTCAGTGATCCGTGACGTGTGGTAGTATCACAGTGCTGCAAGCTGCATCGTACCTATGCTCTCGAGTTTGTACGCCCTACCGAATAATTTTTTTTTTTACAGTGGACAGTTGTACTCACTGGAACTTCTGTTAGTAGTACGCAATAAGCTTCCCTGTTGGCAGTTCCTGTTGGCAGTTCCTGTTGTCATAGGGACATAGCGTAGTGTATGCAGAACAAAATTGTTAATAATTTGTTCTGAACTGTGTTGGCTCACTTGCGCAGCTGCGGTGCCCCAAAAACTCCTTCGCGCCCATCGTTAACACGCGCGCACCACACCTATAATAGATAATAGTTGATATTTTTTTTTGGAGCTGGATTATTAAATTAGGCCCCAGCGGTTCAAACGCGAGTGTTTTGAAGACTACGTAATACGCCCATGCTTGGCCAATGTGAATTGAACTGGAGCAATACGAATTCATACTACACCAACGATGCAAGAATCAAGGTATCTTCGCAGCAGTGATGCCAAGCCTACAAGAGAAGTATGGTGCTGGGCGGCCTTTTTTGTTTCTTCTAGTTTTTTCTCTTTATTTTTCTCTTGTGTCCTTTCTTTTTCTCTCTCTCCTTTTTTTCCTTGTTCATTTCTATTCGTTTCTCTTTCTTTGTGTATTTTTCGCTTGCCACTCTTTCAATCTACCTTTTTTTTTCCTCTCTATCACTTTTGATTTTCATTTTCTCTCTTTCCTTCTCTTTGTGCCTTTTCTTGCTATCTTCTTATCTAATAGTTTTTCGCCGTGCTTTACTCTACCTCTTTCTTTTTCTCCTTCTTTCTCAGCCTCACTTCTCTTCCGCTCCGCTTTACTATGTTTTACTGCACAAGGCCCTGCTATACTCTACTGAGTAACGTATGCTGTCGGGCTAGTTTGTGTATAGCTGTGCTGTGTTAGATGGCCGAGTCGTTAGGAACCTCTCATTCGGATCGTGGGTCCACGGGTTCGAATCCCGCCTCACCCAAAATTTCTATTGTTCTCTTTTTCTCTCTCTGTTCTTGTTCTGTTGCCCGTGAGAGTTATATGGCATTCCATGTTGGTCAAATCGGCGCACGCGTCCTGGAAGTGAGCTTTACATGTACTCATTTACCCGATCGGCGAAAACCTCCTAAAGTCTAACGATTTGCGCGTTTTCACTGATTAAATTCTCTGCCTATCAGGCTGCAGGTATACCTTTTAGGGACAGTTCATAGCTGCTTGTTGAATTATCTTGCCTCCCCATTCCCCCACCGAATCCACGTGCAGCCTTGCGTTTTTTTTTGTTTTTTTTCTCCGACGTCGACCAAAGCCTCGATAACTAGTGTAGAACTGCTTTCTCGCCCCATTCTCTTACCAGCGTAGTGTAGCAAACCATAATCTCGACTGCTTAACCTAACTTTTCTTCATTTTCTTGCTTGCATTCTCTCTCTTCATCCACCTCCCTTAGCAGAATACATTGTCCGATGAGTCGTGAAACATTTCCTGTAAGCACATCTGCTGACGCTACTCTAGCAGGTCCGTGGAGCTCGGCACAGTTAAGCACAAGGATATCTTGTTCTTAACACTGGCACAATAGATGCTTGTAGCCTATCTTTGGGGTGGTTTGTCCCTATGCATGATGAGGGGGAGGGGGGCGTACTCTGTGAATCATTCCTAATTTTCTTCGACGTACTCGTTTAAGCAAGTGAAAAGTACCAATTAAACAGTCTATAGTCTAACGTTAACATGGCTTAGCAGCAGCCAAGCGAGAATAAAGGTGTGAATGAGTCAGCATTTTTCAAGCGAAATAAAAAAAAATTTAACAGCAATAAACGAAAGAAAATCACCTGTTTAGCAACGGCCCTGTAAAAGTTGGCATATATATCAATAGCCAAGCAAGAACTTTCGTACCAGATTAAAAGCGAGAAAAAAAATCTCCAGTTGAGCAACTGCCCATAATGGCTAACGTAGCTTTCTAGCTTTCTAACGTGCTTTCACGGAATGCTGTGATGCTCAGCAGAGCCAAACCGCCTCTGGTTTTTTCCCCACCTCTTTCTGACATCAAAATCGCGTGTCCTGTTACGTACGAGGTTTTACGGCAATCTAGCGTACCGCAAGGCAATCGTATTATTTGGTATGCTCTTTATGTTGTGATGCCAAGCGACATACACCAATGTGAAGGTTCAATTGGGCATACCCGCTTCCGGTTTTCTGCTTCTTGCCCTTTTTTTTTTGGGGGGGGGGGAGCTGCTAACCCTATTCTCATCGGTCCTTAACAAACAACTTGTTTGAAGCACAGAAGGGCACCCAAAAGTCAAACGGAGCAGCTCGCCTATAGAACAGTGGTCTCACCCTGCGCGCAGGCCGCTTTTGAGCGTCCGTGAAACCGGAAGCAGTTCCGGGTTGAAGCGGAAGTCGTTTGTGTTTCCCCCCTCTTCCTGCTCTTCGCCGGTCGCTTTACGTTTATGCAGTTCCGCCATACCCCGTTCACCTCTATTGTATAGAGCTATGCGAAGTTCTAACTTCTTTTCCTCTCTGCTTCCCCCCCCCCCCCCTCCTACCTTTTATTAGTCACTTTGAGATTCGCTTTCAAAAGAGACGCCGCCCCAAAGAACAGACCAAACGAGTTGCGGCTCGTTTGCGTGTGGGAAAATGATCGAACTGCCAGGCCTAGGTGGCTAAAGAAATATATTTTGTTGGTAAAATGAAATAACGGGACTGGATACATGCATTTCTCTCTGCTGATAAAACATTTGTGTAAACAGTAAATTGTGTTAGAAAATGTTTCGAGCTGATAGCATAATGTTTTCTATATATAGCCCGTAAGATGACGATTTCGATCTATTCCCTGGAGGTCCGGTGCCCCTGCCCTAACCTGCACTTGCTACAATATCTTCAAATGGATTCTTCAATCATCAACATTACCTCACAAGTTCACTGACGATGACGTATGTACTATAGTGGTGCACTTTTCCACTTGCTTTCAGGGCAAATCACCCACCGTGGAAGCTTCGTAGGGAAAGTGCTGTGCTGATAAGTTAGAAGACGCGGGTTTGATTTCATGGTGACGAAAGCAGACTTTGACGGGAACGAAATGCGAAAATACCTGTGTGAGATTAAGGTAAGCAGGTGTATGCTCGAAAATCTCAGGTGGAAGACATTGTTCCCGAACCCCTGAATATAGTGTGTCTGACAATATTTTTTTGGTTTTGATACGTAAAACCTGAGACCAAAGTGGTCACGTGCACCTGTGACATCATCATAATAATCATCATCACCCTGACCACGTCCCCTGCAAGGGAAATGCCTCTCTCATGTTCCACTAATCAACGCCGTCCCGTTCTTGCTGCTGCTCATTATTCCCGCAGACTTCTTTATCTTCTTATGTGGTTCTTAAAGGGAAAAGAAGAGAAAAGAGAGCCCCATAACTGCCTGTATCAGGTGCGACACCTCAGCAGTAGCTCACAAGGGATGGGGGTAAGGAGGGATTAAAAGGGTATGATTAAAAGGTATGTATAGAGAGAGGAAGGAGGGAGCGAGGCGCAGGGACAGCGAGCGACGGAGGTAAAGAGAATATAGGAAAGATGGACACGGTCGCAGGAGTCTGAGAACGGGGCACTGCGAGCTCTTGTCGGCATCAGGAGATGGCGTAGGGCGAGCCCGGTCGGCCAGAGCTCCACTGACGTGGGAGATCGCGAGGGCACAGCCGGTCGGCGCGAAATTCAGCGAGCGAGTCACTTCTTTATCTCAAGCAGGGTATCTGTACGGGATAGTTGGGGTTCCATGTTTTACCTGCGTACAGCGCAGGGAGAGTCGAAGAGGTGAAGAATCATCGTAATCTCATCTGCCTACCTAACGTTTGGTCTCCCCTTCACGCGTTTGACATTGCACAGTAAATTACTTGAGGTGCTTCTCAACCGGTCTATAATACGACGCTAAACTGTATACGCAATATACGTGCAGTCTGTCATACAAAAGGGGAAGGAAAGGATAGAAGGGGAAGGGGCAGTGTAGGCGTCAGATGAATGGCCCTGGTAGGAATGCAGAACCGACCCGTTCTCGATTTACGTAGACTGCACGCACCTCTATACCTGTACACTTTTCTCACTGCAATCTGTGCAAGCGGTGGCACGGGAAACCGAAACGCAGACACACTCGACACGACGCGGACCTTGAGCAATTACGTGCATGCGTATAGGGTCGCCGTCTTTGTCGGGGACGAATGGATGGGTCGGCAGGCGCAATGCGGGCAAGTCCCACGCCGTGTCGGATAGCGTGACTGGCTGCGCAAGGTGCGAGAGTTTTGGCTGGAAACTCGACGAGGTTTTGAAAGGCATTCAGTCATTGCCTTTACTTCTACGTTTCGAGGGCTCAAATGTGAACTCCTTTCTCTCTCGCGTAACCAGCGAAGAGGCGTGGCAGCTTACTCAAACGCCGACGAAAATTGCATTTAGGCTTTTATTTGCAGAAGGTTTGGAAGACGTAGTAGTTGGTGTAGATTCATTATGAAAACTTGGCAGTGCAAAGAAAGGGGACATCGAATGAGGGGAACACGAACAATCGCAGATGAAAACTTAGGCTTAATCGCAGAGGTAATATATGTACAAGAAAAACACTAGGGGAGAGCTCTACCCAAATCAAGTGTCATGCAGAAACGAAACCTCACAAGCTAATAAAAGAAATGCTGAAGGCGGACTGACGCCCTCTGCACTAAAGTGATTCCTACTTTTTGTGTCGTGATGGGCGTATGAAACAGGGATGCGTGAAAATGCCGTTGCGCCACCGCACTTCCCGCAATAGGTGGGAAAGTGCACACCTGGTGCAGTCTTAAAGGGACACGAAAGTCAACTATTAAGTCGACGTTGATTGTTGAAATGGTGGTCCAGAAACCTTTTGGGGTTACTTTTGGGCCAAGGAAGGGCTTATTTTGAAATAAAAACACGTTTTAGTGGTCCGCATCGGGTTAGCGCACTTCAAATTACCCGCCTCAAGAAGCAGACCAACCGGTCCGTCTCACGTCACTGTTGCCGTGCACAACGTTGCCGGGCTTTACTGTGTTAGTAGCAGTAGACCGAAAGAAGTGGGAGCCACAGCAGCAAAAACGGCCATTGATCAATTTTTCTCCATTGACTCCGAGATCGCAGACGCTTTTGTTTCAACTGTGCCCCACTAAATGGCACCACCAGTCCCGTGTAACCACGCGAAAATTGAGTTTTTGAACCACTAGCGCAATTACCCATAGTAACGTCCGGCGGTTCTTTTTTCCATGAATCAAACAGAAACTAACAATTAAAGCAGCATTTTATTGCGTATCTTGATGCATGGAAAGTTTTTATTTAGTGCAGTTAGATTTATTACTAGTGATTATTTGTAGGCGGTCCGTCTGATGTCATCGGGATCATTTTGAAAATGTCCTACTGCGGCACTTGTGTTCTTGTGCATTTACCTTCATTTTTCGGTAAATAGGGCACTGTTGTTGATAATATTGTCGTTTTAGGTGTTGTCATACATTGAGCTTTCACTCTGGCATAAATTATTTGACTTTAGAGTCCCTTTAAGGGAGTTGCAGGGTTAGCGCAGGGCGCACATTTAGGCAGTGCCCAGTCTGCCGATACATAACCTGCTTTAGGACAATGATATGCAATGAACAATATTCGCTCGGAAGTTAGTAAAACGACTGATATTATTGACAAAACAAGCCGTGTTGGCGGAGCTATCTTTGCAGGATAATTACCCACCCATTTATTATAGTCAAAAATCTACGTTGTTTGCATAAATATTAATATTTTCATACACAGTAAAGACTCGTTAATTCGAACTCGATTGGGACCATAAAATTATTAAGGGAAGAATTAAGGGAAGTTTGAATCAGCGGAGGGCTCCAGAATGGATGGACATCGTGGCACACAGTGCGGTCAGAATCCAACGAAGCCGCCTCTGGACGCGTTATCACGAATTATGCGCGATACTACACGTTTCTGGCTAGTGATTTCGTAAATTAAGCTCATGGAGCTCTCACAACTAACAAAATTGATTGATCAGTTAGTGATACGCCGGAAACAAGCAGCGACATGCAATCACGTGAACAGCGAGCCTTAATGCGAAAATATTGTGCTATTTATGCTACAAACACGTTTCTTTACAGGGTAAAGTTAATGCAATCGAAATAAAAGTAATCAGTAATTTACACTTGCTTGCGTTTTTCCCCCTCATGACACAACGAGCATCATTCGCAGCTTGCTCAAGAGCTTCAGTGCGGAGTCCGAATTCTCATCTGCTGAGAAATGCTGCAGTTTTGTTGTTTTGAATCGGTCATAAATTTATTTGGTTTGATTTTGCAACACATTGTGATTCCTATAGGCCAACTGCTACGAGGAGCAATGGAAGCCTGGTACTCCCGCTTTGAATTAACCTTTGTGAATAGCGACGCGTTTCAATTATTGTGAGTTCTAGCTTATAGAAATACACGGCACTGTGCTGGCACCAGGCCACAAGTTCAAATGAACTGCAAAGCTCGAATTAACATAATTAGAAATAACGCTCTTCTACTGCATTTCTCTCATCTTCGCCTAGTCGTGTTGTCGTGTATTGTTACTGCCGTGTTGATAACACAAGATCTGCAGCCTTTTTATTCTTATAGCACGTATGGATAATTTGCGTTTGCAATACCCTGTTTTACGATGACTTTCTTTGAAGTTTTTTTATGTCGTACATATATATATAGATAAAGAATGAAAAGCAGGAGTCACACATGTCTTAGGATTTTGCTTCTGCTGTTGTCTCAACGTATATAATTGTGTGTTATCACAAGTAAAAGAAAGACTGCTGGTCGTGAATCTGGCTCCTTGCTCAATTTTTCGTCGTGAGATACAATTTGCTGTATTAATTTATCTTCATTCTAAATATCGTGACCCCGAAATTACCAACAGTCTGTTTATTTGGACGCCACTGTTTACTTGCTTTGACGTTGAACTTCGTTTTAGGCGCCCTAGAATTCATGAAACTATAGTGAGGAGAGATGTTTGCTTGCAGGCTTTAAATAACGTGCGTGATGCGTGTGTAGACGTAGTTGCTGTAAATTATTTGTCTAGATCAGGCAGAGGCGCTAATTACACCCATCTCTGATATTTATACGAGTAATTAGCAGATTATGGGGCCTGCTGACGCACACTTTTGTATGTAACTGACGCTTACATTGATCTTCAAAATTGTAGCAGCATTGGAGCTGTATACAGCTTCGGTGGGACAAAACTAGCGTGGTCAACGATTCAGTAAAAAATGATCTGTGGCGATTAAACTGTTTCACATGAGCTGTGTGCACCTTTGCTAGAACCCGCTGATAAGAACCGCAAGTGACGCCATTGGAAGCAGCTCATGACGTGTTCAGACGTAATCAACCACTGAAAGAGCAATGCAAACTGGATAACAACGCGAGATAGTGCAGTGTACTTCTTTACTTCGTGTTATAGCGGCACCTGTGCTGCAGTAGCAATGAATAACAGTTGACTCGTCTAATTGTGTACCCTGCATTATAAGCCATTCGTGTTAACTTGTTTCTCGTTTACAGAAGAGACGTACAAGGTTCTACGCACTAACGTTCATCACGGGCGGATTCTAAGATCTATTCCGGTGTCGCTTATAATGCTTGAAGGCAAATTAAGCGTTCTATGTCCGATGTTCAAGTTGCGGGCAGTACACAAATACTTTATACAGGCGAACTTGAAAAAGACATCGTAAAATGTTTTAAGGTCCGTTCTTTTCGAGGTATGCTTGCAAGCATACCTCGATTTGCAAGCTGTCTCTAACCTGAGCCTATGTTGCGGCTTCTAAGTAATCTGTCGTTTAGTTGGCATGCAGCAACTGGAATGAGTCACGAAAAATAAAGCTGTAAGAGGAAACGAAAATCTCTAAACAACCAAAAGACACCTTTTATCGGCCGATCGAGTTCCTGTGCACTGCATTCGGCGTCCTGCCTCTGCACGAAGCACGGATGCTTTGTCAGTGCGATTCTTAGAATCGCTGCTTCTCGTCGACAAAGGATCTTGGCTCGCGTTAGTGGCAACGGCGTTCGTACTCACTGTATACCAGCCGACTTGCACAATTTGGGTGCAGTGCCACGAAGGGTAGACACGATATAAACTACAGGCTCAAGTACATCTTCATCACAGCTCCGTGATGCAATGAGCGCGACTGACTTAATGCACGTACGCATTGAAGCTTCTAAGACGCATGAAGCAAGAAGCCATCACGATTGTGCCGATGACTCAATTTCTAGCATGTTATTTTAGAAAAGCATTGCAGGGATTTAAAGAACATATATATACCTAATGCGCAAGCCCTTTAAACTCTGCGTGCATACAACGTTGGTGAAAATAAATTCAGCTTGTGAAAACTAGCTCCTGGTTGTTCGCCTTTTTTAAAACCCTGATGCACTTTAATAGTAATAAATAGCAACTTCGTGCGACTGAATGAATCTCATTCCATCTGTGAAGCAACATTACGCCGGTTGCTTGCTGCTACCTTCAGTTTGTACGCGTAAATAAAGTTCATCTCAGTGAACAACGTGTAACATAAAAGAGCACACTTGTACGCGGAACGTTTCGGTGAAGCATTGATACGCCATCAGCGCCACCTATTACAGTTTCACCCCCCCCCCTCCTCACTTCAGTGGTGTTTCTGATCTGTTCAGTGCGACAAACAGCGCTTGCAGCTATTATTAACTCTACTGCACTTAAGGTGGTAGTTCCACTATGTTCATCTTGCCAATAGTTCGAAAAAAGACACCAGACGAATATAAAAGTACCTATAACCTACATGCGTGCCAACTCTTTCTGGCAGCATAACAAGCAATATCCCTCTCCTAAGAAAAAATATCAAAAAAGGAAGGAAAGCACACGTCTCAGCTCCATCAACCCCGTCAGCGAGGTTGCCTGCACTCTGCTTGCTTAAAGACGATGAACACCCTTTCTATTTATTGTTCTGTTTTCTTTTTTTCATTACTTCTCTAGCGTTTTGGATTTACGCAAAAGGGGTTGTTTACGAGCTTCAGCGAGGACAGACTGAGCACACGTGACTCAATCTGAGTGTGTCGTGCGTTTATAACAGTGCCGAGTGATTGCACCCTGTTGTCCTCTTACACTTGGCTTATTTTCCGAGCTCTATTTCCACACTTGCCCCTTTCTCAAGCTTTTCTTTTATTCTTTTCTGTTTATTTGTCTCGCAACTCTTTTGGCTACAACGAGCAGTGAAGCAGCTCCCATATCATAACGTTGTCGGGGAGAAGAGCGGGGAGTATGAGGGATGTGTTTTCGTTCTTGCTTGCCCCTTTGTTACGAAATGCCGCCATGGGCGACGGAGCTATTCAGGCGACATATGACTAAGCGCCCCAAATAAGTCATCTGCATTCGTTCGACTCCTTGTGCTCGAAATATCTGGGCAATGACACATGGGGCACAAACGTGGATGATAACAATAAAACTCGCAAATAAACGAAAGACTACTCAGCTTGCAATGAAGCGAGAAACCATAGGGGTAAACCTATGCGATAAGAAGATGGCAGAATGTAACATAAAGAAAACTGGAGTAGAATATTTTTGGGAGACATTATAAAGAAAGCAATGGACCTAAACAGTGACAAGGACTGATAACGGACGGACTACCATAGCATCGAAACAGATAGACTCTGAAAATGCGAAACGTGGCCGCAGACGGCAGTAGGTGAAGGGGAGAGACGAAGTCAAATGTGCGGGCATGAAAATTGGCAGATTCCACGTACAGTGGGAATCGATGATAGGCGAAGCACGAATGATGAAGGTTGATAAGTCACGTTAAAATCGGCACAACATTACGAGGCGAACGTACGTTATGCCGTATATGACTTCCATGTCATGATTATCTTGTTTGGACACATCATTTACGTTCTTCATCTATTCACGTCACGTGATACCGAATTTGGAGAGTGGAGCTAGCGAAACGGCCGTGAGCGTGCTATGAGCGTAGCATGTAATCCTGTTTACATGACACGCATGCTATGATTAATGTTTGGACGTGTCATATACCTTCGTCGTCCATTCACGTCACGTAATACCACCAGTTTGGTATATGTGGAGCTATAGCGAAGCGGCCCCAAGGACGCTATTAGCGTAGCGTGTAGTCATGTGACACTCATATCATGATTATCATGTTTGGACGTGTCATTTACATTCGTCGTCATTCGAGTCACATACTACCAAGTTTGGTATATGTATAGCTAGCGAAACGGCCGTGGGCGCATCATGAGTGTGGCAAGTAGTCATGTTGTTACGTAACAGGCAGCGCATTATTATTATGTTTGGACGTGTTATTTACATTCGTCGTCCGTCCGCGCCACGTAATGCGAAATTTGGTATATGCGAAGCTAGCAAAACGGCCGTGAGCGCATCATGAGTGTGGCTTGTAGTCATGTTGTTACATGACATGCATGTCATGATTTCCATGTTAGGGTCTGTCGCTTGTGTTCGCCGTGCAGTCATGTCATAACATACCAGTTTTGCGACATGTCATGTGAAGGAAACCACCACAAGAGCAGCAATGCCATGAAATGTAAATCATGGCATTAATGACATGAGTTTCATGTTGTGAGTAGTCATTTAGGCTCATGTTATGCCGTACCGATTTTGGAATCGATACCAATATCGAAGCAGCCTGGAGAGCTAAAAGTCGTAGGCGGCTAGATAGATTGATAGATAGATATGCTCAAAGTCGCCGAAGTTCTCTAAGAAATCCTTTGCATTAAAAATGAATCAGGCCGCAAATGAGAGGACGGCCCGGAGATCATCGGGATAGGCCTTTGTACCGCAATGTACGTAAAAGACAGGCTGATGCTGATGATGTTGAGGATGATGCTCAGGTGGAGGAGGAGTAGGAGACAACTGTTTTCCTTTATGATAGCATTCGCTAGCACATTGTTGACGTATCATGTCCGTTAAGGAAGTGACATGTGGTTACGCGCGTAGAACAGTTTTAACTATGACCCTTTCAGTGGCGGTGGCTGAATTTGCGTACGCAATTCCAGGGGCGAAGCTCTTTATGGCGTGGCTTGTGCGTGCGCCGTTGTCGTAGGGCGTAACTTGGGGTACATATCCACCCTCGGGCACATATCCACATGTCCACATGTAACCAGAAACGTAGCACGGCGTCGTTGTCATGCTATCGGTGTTAACAAAGCGCTGACAACAGAAATCTGGTACTTACTCTCGTTTAGTCCTTGGATTGTCCGCTGGATGGCGGTGCCTGTATATGATGAATATTTGATAAAAGGAAGCCAGATGGCGGTACTTGAAGTGTTCACTAGATGGACGGATGGATGGATGGATGGACGCATAGACGGACTCACAGACAAGCAGACAGAGAAACACATGGACGGAGAGACGCACGGACACACGCACGGACGCACGCAGCGACGGACACACGGATGGACGCTCGAACGGACGCGCGAACGGACGCGCGAACGGGTGCACATACGAAATAGATAGACTAGCGCACGGACGGACGCATGCACGGATGAATTAATGGACGATTCGGCCCACTTATCATCATTCATTCCATGGGTATGCCGTGATTTTTTTTATGCTAGTTATGTCTGCTTGCGTCCGAAAAAGAGCAAGATATATTGTCATTGGACGAATTTACCTCGTGCACAGCCGATATGTCTTGACCTCATGTTCTGACCGATATGTCTTGACAATCATTTACAATATAATAGGTACGATCTTGGTTTCTTGTACGTTTGCATACATATCGAAGACCAGCCCGTGTAACAAGAGACATTTTGACACCAATGAAACTCTCATATCCGCAGGCACTCACGAAACATCGCCGATGAAGGAAAAATGTCTACATGTGGGTATTGGGGCACTCTCGTAGTTAACTACATTTACCTACATTTTCTGTTTAGCGGGTTTTCACATGTACGCTTGGAGTTATCATTTTCAAAGAAAATAATTGTCTAGTTTTGTCTCTCTTTCTTTCTATCGGTTTGCACGTCCGCCAATAAAATTGCTTGTTGATGGAAAGTGTCTTTTCTTCTCTCGCTGCAATACTCTTCGTGTGCAGTAAAACGGAGGATGTTCATTTCCGCTAATTGCACCGCTGAACCATTAGCGTAGAAGCGAAGCTTCTAAGATGGCAGCGATAAAGCTGTGTATCACCAACTTCTTCAGTCACTATACATGACAGAAAAAAAAGGCATCAAAATGACCAAATAAAAATATTTTCAGGTCAAGATGTCCTTCCTTGGCGATCTCGAGGAGACCTCGAAATAGAAACAAGCAAACGCTAGCTGACGAAAATGTGAAAACAGGAGGGCCTGCAGCAGATGCAAGGTCGAAAGAGAACGGCCGAAACGACCGGACGCCTCCAGAGAGAACTGAGACGCGTGCTACGCAGATTCCCTTCTCTGTACAGTGACAGCAGACGCGTTTCTTCCTGTTTGTGCCAGCTTTCGCTCTAATGCCTAGTTCACACTGAAACATCCGCTTTCTACAGCGACCGAAATTCCCCTGCCGCCGAAACTCAGGGTCGTTCGCACTGGACGCGCCCCGCGCCGCCGAATGTGCCATCTACTACGGGGCGAACGCGGGATGGATGCGCTGTCACCCGGTCGTTGTCGCGGCTGGCAAACGCTACTACGCTATCCGGTGGTGTATACTTCGACTATTCTCGTACGCAAGAAACAAGAAAAGGCAGTACTGCTTACTTTGCTGGTAAGTGGCTGTCTTGTAATGCATCTATAGCAGAAAAACCACCGACGCCAGCGGCGTTGGTGGGTTCGTTTTGCTCTGCAAGACCGCAACAAGCTCGGTCACGCCAACAGCAAGCTCGATCACCTCTTCCACGAAATACGGACGCGAAGTAGGCACAGAGTAGGTTAAACTCCCGTTGGTGTCAACATTCAGTTACGTGCACGGCGCCTTAACAAGTGAGTAGGGCTAGGCCACCATTTTTCAAAATTCCTTGACTAGTGCTCCTATTGGTCCGCGGTGACCGATTCGGCGGCAGACGCCGCAAAAATCGGTCCGAGAGCGATCGGCGCGGAGAGGGCCCTTTCGGCGGATCTCGCCGCCGCCGAACCGGATTCGGAGCACTTTCGGTGGCTGGAATGCTCAGTGTGAACGCGGCCTAACATGAGAGAAGTTTGAGTAAGTGAAGGCCCGGGTGTTGTTGTTTGCCCCGAAAGGCGGCCTCGGCACAGCCGCTGCCGAGCTGCTGGTGAGCAGAACAACGAGAAGCGACGCGGTTGACGGAGAGGAGTTCAGCACGCGTCGAGGTGAGAACAACACAGAAATGACGACGGCGTCCATATATACGTCGCAGACGGCTCGCTGGCCTGACGGAAAACGAAAACAGAACAATGTAGAAGTCAAGAACACAAGAGACCGTAGTAGAGAAGGTAAGCGTGGTCCGCCCACGTGCGCGCGGGCGTACCAAGCTGTGTGTGTGTGTTGCCTCTGAGAAAGCACAGGTGAGGCAAACAAAAGAGAAGAGAGGAGAGAAGAAGGTGAGGAGAGATGCCGGCATCGCTAGCGCATCGTCGTGACGGTGTCGTTCCCTTTGACGTCACTGCGCGCTGTCACACGTCTCGGTCGTCGCGAGCTGCTGAGCTGCAGAAGCGGCGAAAACAGCTCCGGCCGGACAGCGTTGCGGTCGCGGTCTCCTCTTCCATATAGCTGCTCATCTCTCTTTGCGTTGGCAACGGCTCAAATAACGCGGTTAGCGACGCGCTGCCTGCTCATTGTTTGTGCGGTCGCGCACGTGCTAGAGCCATTTTTTCGTTAATGCTTTAGCCTTTCTTTAAATTTTGGTTATCTGCGCTCGGAGTGAGACCTTGCACTGTAGCTCGGTGACTCTGGTGTTGCCCAATGCGCTTGCGGGCTAAGCTGTTTGTTCATTTGCTCAGTAACGTCCACGCAGGGGAGGGCAGTGTGCTATAATTTTCACTTCTGGAACAACGCCCCTGGGAGGTATCCTCGCAAAGCAGGTCTTACGAAACTGTGCCAGCAAAAAGAAACTTCCTCGTGGGAGTTATCTTCAACAATGCGCAATGATTTTTTTCTTGCACTTGTATGTATTATTCTTTCTTGTAATGCTCCTGTCAAAGCGGTCAAGGGAAGAGTAAAATGACCGTTAATGTTGAAAATTGTCTGTTCTGGCGAGCAGTCATTAGACATTTTTGAAATAAAACTTAGTTTAAAAAAAAACACCAGGCCTGCGCGAAACGCGCAGCACTGTTACAGCGAAACCTGGAACAGCGGCCTCTCAGTGCCCCCCCCCCCCTTATTTTTAGCACTCTTTGGGTGGCTGCTACAAGCACACTTGCAGGGTACCCACTACGTCATTAATCATTGTGTAGTAGACAGACACTAATTATGCCATCCTTCGTCATTTTTCGGAGAAACGGGTATTCACTGCACACTCGCAATTAGCATTGTGCATTTTTTGTTGTTGGAGTTCTGTGGCTGACGATGATGAAATATTATGCCAGAAGCTCTTGTATTCCCCACAATCGCCCACAGTTGGTATGCCCCGTATTTAATTGCTGGACAAGATGAAGCTTTTGTAAAGGGTTGGAGCATTTGACGGCCCACTCGTTCCGCAATTCGCATTATATGACAGCTGGTTACGGGGCTTGAGCTCTTACCCGGAAGACGTTGTCTCCATCCCGGCCAAGGTGGTCGAACAAAGATGAAGGCGAAATGATAGAGGTTCATGTAGTGTGCGACGTCAGTGAACGTTAAAGAACATTAAGTGGTCGAAATAGTTTGAAGCCCTTCATTGTGGCACCTCTCATAGACGGAGTCGCTTTGGAACATCAAACCCCCGTAAACTAAACAAGCAATCAGAACGCTGTACTTATTGCCACCTATGTTAAAAGAGTACAACTTACGAACATCTTATTGCGATTTAGTTAGAGTCGGAGATTTCTTTTTGAAATATTAATTCGGCATTCGGAGCAGGCTCGTCTAGCATGATGTTCTTACTTGAGTAAGGCTTCGCTGCAAAACAACCTCATCTGCTTGTGTGTTCAGCTTCACTGCTTAGCACCACACAGAAGAAGCCCTCTCTACAGGGTCTTGCTTCAAAGTAGTGTGTGCCTGTGTGTGTGCGTGCGTGTGTGTGTGTGTGTGTGTGTGTGTGTGTGTGTGTGTGTGTGTGTGTGTCTGTGTGTGTGTCTGTCTGTCTGTCTGTCTGTCTGTGTGTATGTGTGTGTGTCTGTGTGTGTGTGTGTGTGTGTGTCTGTCTGTCTGTCTGTCTGTCTGTGTGTGTGTGTGTGTGTCTGTCTGTCTGTCTGTCTGTCTGTGTGTGTGTGTGTGTGTGTGTCTCTCTCCCTCTCTCTCTCCCTCTCTCTCTCTCTCCCTCTCTCTCTCTGTGTGTGTGTGTGTGTGTGTGTGTGTGTGTGTGTGTGTGTGTGTGTGTGTGTGTGTGTGTGTGTGTGTGTGTGTGTGTGTGTGTGTGTGTGTGTGTGTGTGTGTGTGTGCGTGCGTGTGTGCGTGCGCGCACGCGCGACGACTGTACTAGTTTACAGATGTTGAGCGGCGTCGCCGACGTTTGCTTGCGTCGTTCGCGTGACCGATAGAGGGAACGAGGACGAAAGAGAGTGAACGCCCGGAGTCTGTCGATATCACGAGCCACTGGCCTTTAACCTGTCTTTTCTTTTTCCGTCACGTGCGTTATCTTCTCGTTCGAAACTCGCGCGCATGCAGGGCTGCCACGTGCACTGCGGCTGTCTTCGCTTGTCGTCACGAGGCTGTCGGCGTTTTGCTTGGTAGCGGTGGTAAAACATTCCATAAAAAGGGCAGGTATGCAGAACCGCCTCATAAGAGGACGGCACCCACAACTTGTAGCAGGGGAGTACAATACCCCATCGGCGTCGGCTGCTGCCTGGGCTTGTCGAACCAGGTCCTTTTGGGCCTGAGGGGTAGAACAGCCAAGCAGTGGGTCTCCCACTCCTCCCGAGTAGGGTTGGGAGTAAAGCATGGTTACAGGGGCAGGCCCACATCAAGTGGTAGATGTCCGACGACTTCTCGCCACAGTGTGAGCAGCTGCCTGAAAAGGTGGGCTTTTCGCGACGCCTACAATGCACAGAGTCACTGGGCATACTTGGCCCTCGAGCGCTGGTATTTTCTGCTGCGCTATGCAACAAATGTTTCATTGCTATCACTACGGATCGGTTAATCTTCAAAGACAGTTGAAGGTGCCCCAACACGAAGCAGCGCTCACAATTCACATCATCATCATCATCATCATCAGCCTGACTACGTCCACTGCAGGACAAAGGCCTCTCCCATGTTCCGCCAGTTAACCCGGTCCTGTGCTTGCTGCTTCCAATTTATACCCGCAAACTTCTTAATCTCATCTGCCCACCTAACCTTCTGTCTCCCCCTAACCCGCTTCCCTTCTCTGGGAATCCAGTCAGTTACCCTTAATGACCAGCGGTTATCCTGTCTACGCGCTACATGCCCTGCCCATGTCCATTTCTTCTTCTTGATTTCAGCTATGATATCCTCAACCCCCGTTTGTTCCCTAATCCACAATTCACAATGGGGGCTATATTAATCGTCGCTGTTTTTTTAGGGGCGAAGCTCGTTGGGGTTCGTCCTCCGATTAATGCAGTATGTATGTAGCCACCTCTAGTTTATGAATTGCTCACTAGATAGCGTTGTGTATATATGTAATTAGAAATAATATCACTAGATGGCGTTAATGGTTTTCGCATAGTTGATAATTAAAGAGCATAGACGGTGCTGTTGTAAAAAGAAATTCACAGCACACCAACGGAGTGAATGATGATGAATGGGACGAAGCGTCTGCACCGCCTATCCGTCCGTCCGATGCCCGCTCTAGTGTGACAGGAGCGCACGGACGGACGGATTGATGGGAAGACAGACAGACAGACATACAGATGGACGGTCGGACGAATGGACGGACGGATGGATGGACGGGCGCATGAACGGACGCTTCGCCCCACCCATCATTATTCACTCCCGGACAGGCAGACAGACAGACGAACAGATAAACGGACCGCTGGACGAACGGACGGATGCACGCTTCGCCCCACTCATCATCATTCAATGCGTGATTATGCTGTGAATTTTTAAAGATTTATTTGCAAGTGAAAGAGTATATATGAAGCAGTCTAACATTTAGGTGGGCTTGGATTCTTGAATATTGCGCGGCTACCATTTCACATTTTGAGTTTTAGGGGCGAAGCTCCTTGTTTAGAAAAAGTTTATTTACAGCATGTACAGAACACAAAGGCTTCATACCATTCCAGCAACAGGGCACATACACTTCTGCACATCTATATTTCACGACTAACATCACTACGTCACACTGAAGACATTTGCTCTAATATACATGATTATGTTGGCATACATGTACACAAAAATTCAATGTGATATCACGATACATGGGTATAACGATACAATAGATCCAAATAAAACACAATTTGTAACAAATGGAATCATATATAACAACTCAACGGGCGCTGCTTAGCACCAAGTCGGTCGAAAAATGAGTTGTATCCTTTCGTGTTCCACCTTGACGAAAGGGCACGACCAATGCCGCAGAAACTCTTGCTCCCCGAGGAAGAAAAGCTCTTCGGAGAGGAACGCGAGGATCTCTCGTCTCATTCTCCCTAGTATCGGCCACAAAGCACGCCGGCGGCGATTGGCAGCTACGGCCTCACATCGGTTTCTCCAAAGGCTGAAAAGCCCCGCAACTATTAAGAGAGCGGAGAAGCGGCTACGCGGAAATCGGCCGTTGGACACGAAAGTTCGCACACCCTGTCCCCGAAAACCAGCATTAACCGCACGCCAAAAAAGGCGGGAAACCACACATTCAAACGTCGCATGTCGATTGGTCTCTACCATGACGCAGTTGGGGCAAGTGGAAATGCGAACCACCTGCCATCGCTGCAACCGATCTCGCGTGGGGAGCAAGCCCCAGCCCAGCCTCCAGACAAAGTCTCTGAGATGCCCTGGCAACACTGCGGCAGTTATTGGTTTCCAAGCGCGGTTCAATACAGATTGACGATGCTGGGGCACCAAGGGCCGTAGAAGGGCGGCCATTGTGTCCACCACTTTAGAATCGGCCACCTCTATCTCTGGGCACGTAGCTTCCAAACGTCGGTGAAATGCCAGAAGGGCTCGATACAAGGGTGGTAATTCAGTTGATTGGGGACCTTTGTTTGTTTGGCTATCCGGCAAGAAGACACGTAGTGATGGCCCCAGATGGTAGCGAGCCAGTGTCTGAGCGGGTATGTCATCATTGCTTAGTATTCGCAATAGAGTGCGGAGGCACAATGTAGAAGCCGCGACGGAAACGTCGGGGAATGCAAAACCACCTTGATCTCGCGGTTGAGCTAACGCTGGACGCGATAACAATTCTGTGCCACCAGACCAAAAAAATGAACTGATGCAGCTTTGCACTTTCCTGCAGACGTGGAGCGGTGGTTTAACAGAATGGCAAAGGTACCAAAATTTTCCTAGGTACACCGTTTGAGTTAAGTATCGGCGTTCCAAGAGGGGGAATTCGAAGTGCCTGGCTGCTTTGATATCATTTAGAAGAGTTTGTACAACGGATGACCAGATGCTATCCTGTATACCAAATACAGTGAAGGTAACTCCGAGTATTGAAATCTCAGGAGACCACTGTAAAGGCGAGGTGATATTGACGCGACCGCTGGGGTTGCCAATGAAAAAATACTGGCTTTTAGAAAAGTTTAATCTTGCACCGGAGATAATACCGAAATCATGGAATGTATCAAGAGCATGCTGCAGCGACTGTTCATTATGTACATATAGAGTGATATCATCTGCATATGCAGCGACTTTTACTTGAGTGTTACCGGGTAGAGGTAAGCCACGAATCTGCGGGTGATGTTCAACGGCCCTTAAGAAGGGCTCTAATGCAAGGATAAATAACACTGGGGAGAGGGGACACCCTTGACGGACCCCACGCGTGACTCTAAATGCGTGACTCTCACGGGAATCTAAGTAAAGGGTACTTTCTAAATTAGTGTACATCGCGTTGATAAGGTCAATGAACTTATCCGGGAATCCGTATGCATGTAAAACATTTAGTATGTAGCCATGTTCTATGAAATCAAAAGCTTTCTCTTGATCTAATGAAACCAACAGTCCTTGCGCACATCGGCTAATGGTGTATTGAATGATGTCACGCGTTAACCACGTATGGGCGTGTATTTCTCGGCCCGGAACAGAACAGACCTGGTGGGGAGCGATTAATGTTGCAAGAAATGGACTGATTCGGCGCACCAAAATGTTAGCCAAGAGCTTGTAATCTACATTGAGCAGGGTAATAGGGCGCCAATCTTCTGGTCGCGTAGACATTGGGTCTTTCTTGGGAACTAGTGTTATACGGCCTTTGTGGAAAGAAGTTGGAAGTGTAATATCTTGAAAACACTTGCGAATGACGCGTGACATAGTTGGACCAATGATAGACCAGAACTGTACATAAAACTCTGCAGGTAGTCCGTCAGGCCCTGGGGACGATCCCTTTTTCATTGCGTCTAATGCACCTTTGATTTCGTCATCGGATGGCGGTGATAGGAGGACGTCATTTGACATGTTGGAATCATGAGGTAAATCTGTCAGCAGAGGATGCGAAGAAACGGATCCTGGGTAACAGACATTAGCACCAGATTTAGCTATTGACTCAAAGTGTTGAGTGAATTCCTGAAAGTCGCGCGTACCCGCAGCAGCTGGGGTGATAGAGTTCAGCGAGTGGGCAGGCGAGCCTGGTGGACGAAGCAGCGCTCTGCGTGCATACCTTAGCACCTCAGGGTGCGCACAGGGTGCACGTCTACAGCGCCAAGCTGCAGCCGAGAGTGAAGAAGCGCGCATAATACGCTGGTACCGTTCAACGAGCTCCTCTTGCCATGCCCGCATTACAGTGGAAGGACTGGGATCTCGATTGGCAATGCGTATCTTCTGGATTAACAATAACGCATCTTTCGACATACGGGTGCAAAGTCCTCTGCCCGACGCACTGCAATGATGCCGCCACTGTTCTTTGAGGCCATCCCAATCAGCTACATCGGCCCCTATGAGCGATGCGCGTAACGCTCGGGATAATTTCTCCGTAGCCTGAGAGTCCTGGAGGACGCGGCAATCGAGACGCCATGGTCTGTGAACCGTCGGCGTCCCCGCTGGCAGGCGGAGAGAGAACATAACCGGCCGATGGTCGCTAATGTACACCGGTGTCGGTGGCAATGACATTACCCCGGTGTCGTGAACGTAGGTAATGAGATTGGGGGATGCATACACGCGATCAATTCGGCTGCTCGACGCTGCTCGACGCCAAGTATAGGCATAATTACTGCCATGCACAATTTGATGAATGTCACTCAATGCCAATTGCTGCACTAGACGTTCGAGTTCTCTGGCATTCCAGTTTGACCGGCCGCGACCCGGACCTCGAACGTCTGCGCGTGAGTCTAAGACACAATTGAAATCCCCTAAAAGTACCACATGTCGGGAATTTAAAAGAAACGCATCAAGAGATTGGAAGAACGCGTTTGAGTTCTCGCGTGCCGCTGGGGCATACACGGCAACAAATCTTATTCTTAACGAAAAAAAGGTGCAGTCGAACGCCAGCACGCGTCCGAAGGCATCGAAGGAAACATGATGGTCACGTAAAAGACCTCGGTTAAAAATAACGACTCCGACGCCAGTCGAATGCGTGCTGGCGTACGAAAAGAAACAATCAAAATTGAACGCGCGCTTGAAAGCGAGTACATCAGAAAGCTTGAAAAAATTTGTTTCTTGCAGGAACAGCAAATCACAGTGCACTGAACGTGCAAAAGCCAATACCTCAGCCTGTTTTTGTGGATTTCGGAAACCTTGAACGTTAAAAGTAATAATTTTTAGAGTAAGAGCCATGGGGAAAATGAAAACATAGTATAGAATCACGCAAATGCAGGGGTACCTTTATCAGGTGCGGGAGCCAATGCCCCGCAAGTGGCTGAGTCATTTTTTCCGGCCAGGCGATCCACCGGAAGCTCGGGGCCTCCGGGATCGCGTCGAAGTCCGCAGGGGACTTCTGTCTCTGGTGGGGGCTTCCAAGTCACGAGTAGTTATCCGGTGGCGTTTTGTGTCCGGGTTTTTGAGCGAGGATGGTACAAAGACGTCTCCACTGTCCTGGCTTAAGTCACTGGGGCTGGTGTCTTCGTCAATTTGTAGGGGCGCCTCACTCGCCGTGCTGCTGGAGTCCTCGTTAATGCAGGCGTCGTCGTCTTGAGATGTAGACTCCTCGATGACACCTGAACTTGTTGTCGACAGAGCAGCAACGCGAGGAGCCTCAGATGCAATATTCCCATCCGAGACGCCGTCCTCACGAGGCGCTTCGTCAGACGAGGGCTTGGCCTGCGATTCCTCAGAAATGGCCACGGGACGCGGGGAACTTAAGTTTTCAGTACCTGGAGGGAGTACCAGGCCCGGAATCGTTGGGGACGCAGTGGGCGTCTGGTGCAGCGTTGCGATTGGCACACCTTGGTCGTGGTCGGTTACCGCGGCTCGCGTTGCCGAATCGTCGCACTTGTTCTTAGATGGCGTTCCTGGTTGAAGTGGAGGGAAATCCTTGGATGCCGCCTCGGAATACGATGGCCTGATGGTGCAGGCCACGGTGGCATGCGGGTCCCCACAACGGCGACACGGCAGCGAGCAGCCTTTCCCGTCGTGGCCATAAACGCCGCACCTTCCACAAAACGGAGCTGTGCAGTTCATGCGGAAGTGCCCACTGTCTCCACATCGACGACACACTCGCTGGATGCCTTTATAGTCACAGGTTACTCGATGGCCCGCGACCTTGAGGTAGTTGGGCACCGGTGACGAAGCCTTCATTTCCATGCGGACGTATCGCGTCCCAGTGGTCACGGTTGGGCGCGATCCCATGAGTCCTCTGGTGATGTGCAGCACCTTCCCGTAGGGAGAGAGTGCTTGTGCGAGGACTTCGCTGGGTACGCGGCACGGCAGGAACAGGACGGTCACTTGGGTCACTTGGGGTCCCAGGGGTACGATGGCGACGCGCTCTCCTCGGATGATAAGGTGCGACGCGTCTACGATTTGGGCCAGTGCGGCCTCACTGTTGACGGTAACTTGGTAGTTCCGGCCTCCGAAGTGCTGAACGCAGTATACTTCTTCGATTCCTACTATTGAAGACGTCGCGTCAACGACGTCTTCAGGACTAGTCCCCTCGGGGACGACTACGTCGAAGGCTAACGCCTTCTTCGGGGGCTGGCTCGCCATGACGGGCGTCCGCCAGCCCAGGGACGCCGTGAGACGCTAACACCGACGTGAGACGCTAAGACGCTCCTTATGGCGTGGCTTGTGCGTCCCTCGTAGCACGTAACCACCAGTGGCACATACCCGAAATAGCGGTCCTTACGATTTTGACCTCCAAGGTGGTTCCGGTGAGAGATTTCTTCTGTGCGTTGTTGAACAATAAAAGATAGTGCTCAATGCACATGTTAATGGCTGCTAAGGGGGAATGAGAAACAGGAGCATTCGGCCTTTAGGTAACGCGCACGCTGCGATCCCCAATAGCAGCTATTGGCATGTACATTGAGCACGATCTGACAAAAAAGGGTTGCTATGTTATACTCGCTGGGTGTAACCTCCTTGGTTTTAGAAAGGTTTAGCGAGCGTTGGGCCGCATAGCCATGAATACAGTGAACTAGTATATACCATGAACTCGAGGTGGTTAAAGGTGGGAAGTAAACCCGAAGCGCAAGCCGTAATAAAGTGTGCATGTGCCACCTCTCGTTTAGTCCTTGAAATGTCCGCTGGATGGCGGTGCTTCTATATGGAGAATATATGATGAAAAGATGCGAGATGGTGGTACTTGGAGTGCTGAATAGATGGACGAACGGACACACAGACAGATGCATGGATGGACGCATGAACAGACGCAGGCGCGGATGCATGGACGAACGCAGGGACGGACGCACGAACAGACGCACGCACGGACGGGTGGATGGACGCATGGACGGTTACACAGACGTACGCAGGAACGGACGGAAGCAAGAACGAATGGACGGACGAATGCTTCGCCCCACTCCCCATCATTCACTCCGTGGATATGCTGCCATTTTTTTTAAACGTCCATGTATTCTAAAGAAAATCTTTTTTTTTTTTTCTTGCGCGCGAAACGTCCCAGGAATAAAATTGAGATAGGACAGAGCGCACTCTGTCAGAGTGCACTATGTCCTATTTTAACGTTCTTTTCTGAAACACGTTGTGCACAGAAAAAAAAAATAAAGAAGGTTTTTCCTTGAAGAATGCAGGACCAACCAGCCCAAGCAGCTACGCTGTTGCAAATATCAAAGACATGCGTTGAGGAACACTGTGTGAGAGAGTCCCTTAACGCTAGCGGTCGTCGACCGGAAATGTTTTATAAGAATTTTTTTTTTTGGTTTGTGCCATATTTTATCGCACCGAACGTGATTCTTGGGATGGTCAGCATTATTCGGGACTTATAGCTGGGCACCTTAATCCTAGCGATGGTAGCCGGACTAATGGAACGGTGACCCCGTGACAAGGGCGGGCGCTCATTATGAAATGTAGGCCGTTGTGCAACGAACCCCGGCGGCGTTCGTTTTCGCGGCGGATTAAGGCGACACCGCCCCTCATCTTCCGCTCGTTTTGCTTTTTTAGTTTGATTGATTCTGTAATATCCCGCGCTGCGGCTAGTTTGACGGGCGTCCTATTATCTGGCCAAAAAACTTTTTGGTTTCGGCAGTGGCGTTGCGAAATTGTGCCTCGTTATTTGCCCCCGCTCGTTGCGAAAGTGGTAGCGTCACGTTTCGAAAGCTGTAATTGCGTCCATACTTGGTCTTATCTCTCTCTCCATATATATATATATATATATATATATATATATATATATATATATATATATATATATATATATATATATATATAGAGAGAGAGAGAGAGAGAGAGAGAGAGAGAGAGAGAGAGAGAGAGGTAAGAAAGAAGGACCGATTCCTGCCCACGGCAAGTTATCTTTTCACCCACACACCCACATTTCTGTCATCACATTTACCTTACAATTCGGTCTAACAACCTCCCCTATACTTTTCTTGGCATTATTGTCTGTTATATTTCATTACTGTGGTGTCAAAACACGGAAAAACGAGCCCTTAAGTATACACTTCTTTCCCTTATTCATTAACGAAGGTCTCGTACTGGCAGACTTGGTGCCTTAGGTTGTATACGAGGGACTATGTGTCAACTGGCAGCTCGTAATAAGTTCACGTGCTACGTGGCATCACACGGGCTCATAAAGAGTGTGCGACACTCGCCGCGTAGGCTACAGATGGCGCTGACTGACATTCCCGCGTTTAAATTCGCATATATAGCCAATAAAGTGGCTGGGCGGATAGCCGCCATGGTAGCTCAGTGGTAGAGCATCGAACGCGTTATTCGAAGCTCACAGGTTCGGTACCTGCCCACGGCAAGTTATCATTTCACCCACTTTTCTTTCTTAACATTTACCTTACAGTTTGGTCTAATAACCTCCCCTATACTTTTCTTGGCATTATTGTATGTTATATTTCATTATTATTGTGTCAAAACACAGAAAAATGAGCCCTCTAGTATACACTACTTTTCCTTATATATATATATATATATATATATATATATATATATATATATATATATATATATATATATATATATATATATATATATACGAGCTGGATTTGTAAAGATTTGATACTGACGAGTCATTGGTGGGCAGTGACTCGGAGCTTATTGCATATATTCCTGTAATAACAATAAAGTTTATGAATGGTTCCGATAGCTTTTGATGGCTTAACCAGCCGGGGTGGCCTAGTTGGTATAGTGCTCGTCTGCTGTCCCGAAGGTCACGGGTTCCAAAGCAGGCCACGGCGGCAGCATTTCGATGGAACTGGTTATAGGATTAGGATGTTGTATACAGCTGGTGGATCTAGCCTTGCGAAATTTACAGGAAACTGCCCTGCTCGTCGACGGAAGTGAGTGACATGTATTTATATTGATTGCTCGTTAAAGAACACACAGGGGGCAGAAGTTCCCGGAGCGGTCCACTACGGCGTCCCTCATATTCATATAATGGTTTTGGGACGCGAAGCCCCAATAAATATTATTTATTACGTAAAGGGCAGATAGTTGAACTGGTATAGCGCATTACGGGGGAGAAGAAACGGCCGAGCAGACCGACACAAGAGGACAGAGCGCTCTGTCCTCTTGTGTCGGTCTGCTCGGCCGTTTCTTCTTCCCCGTAATGCGCTATACCAGTTCAAGTACGACGAACCAACTCGCCCAATCTTCAACACTCAAGGGCAGATAGGGCGTTCATATATGAGGTGACAAAATTTCCTGGGCAACGGCGGCTGCCAGAGTATTCGAATGAGAACGGGCTTGCGTAATATTCTGGTTGATACTATTGTTCAGGGCTTGCATACCCTGTTCGAGCTCAGTGGACATTTAGAACATCAAGTTTCCGTCAATATTTTCCTAATTATGATTTTATTATGTACCGGTGATCTACGAAATGAGTTATCTTTCTTTATTTTGATACAAGGCAACGTTGAAAGCCAACATATATATTTTAATGCTTCCCTCGTGCGTAACAAAATGGAACAGATATAAAACTTTGCTTCAGTAAGGTCGAAAGATACAGATGAGATGAAACACACACTACGCAACTTTAAACTTTTTTTATTCGATAATGAGTGCCGGTATGAGGTAATCGTACGTAGGTGACGGTCCCTTCATTTCCAAATAAAAGAAGTTGGGTTTTGCGTTTCTTGTGTCTTGTCTCGTATCTGTCAGTGTTTTCGAAGCGTATCTCCATCGCCGCCGAAGGGCCATGATCTTGCGAAAAAACGTGTGGTGCCGTAGTGCACAAGACAGAACATGAGTCGAATGCAGCCTTAAATTGCTTGCTTCATCCTCTCACCTGTCCCTTTCCCACTCCTTGCTATACTCATACTTTACACTACTATATACTATATGGCTATGCTAGCAATCTCCTATAGCAATGTGTCACTGAAATTGGGCAGTCCCTCCCCTCCGGTGGCCGGGAGAGACTGGCGAACTGAGTGAAACCCACCGAAGGCACGTGGCGGTTAAAAGAAAAGGATGGTGGGGCTTTCCCCGTTGCAGTGACTTTACGCCAACTGTTCGACGTTGGTCTCCAACAGCATACCAAGAGGATGGGAAGGAGAACTGAGGCAAAAGACTACAGGAGTGAGGATTAGGAAGACGTAAAGGAGGGAAGAGAGCATAGAAGTGAAGAGATAAATGTGGAGAAGAAAAAGGAAGAGAAACAGAAATAGAAAAACAAAAAAGAAGTAAAAAAGGAAGAAGATATGGAAACGTGGAGCGAGAAAAACCAAATCGAAAGAAACGGAGATGAAGAAGAGGTAGCAAAAAGGAAGAGGACATGCAGCGTTGGCAATAAACCGCTATCACCCGCCCATCCCCTTATCATTAGTTAGCAAGCCAGCCCCGATGTACTCGACTGTCACTCGTGTCTCACACTATAAAAAGTCCATGTATCACACTATATCACACTATAAAAGACCTCTCTCACACTATAAAAAGACCATGTATCAAGGAATCAATAGTTCAGTTCGTGTTGCCACTACGTTGCGTCACTTCAGGACAGAGAACGGGAAAGGAACAGCAGTTGAAGAAAGTAACAAGGCCGCCCAACTCCGCTGTTCCTTCATGCTCGACACCAAAGAAGAGGAGCTGGCCTGATTTGCAATAATATCGTCGCAGTGCAACGCGAACAAAGGATGACAGCAACTTACGGCAGCGAAAAGAGCTTGTTCAGCTGTGCAGCTTGTTTGTTTGTTTGTTTGTTTGTTTGTTTGTTTGTTTGTATGTTTGTTTGTTTGTTTGTTTGTTTGTTTGTTTGTTTGTTTGTAGCCTGGAATCCATGGCTCATACCCACTCTGGGGGACTGGCCAAGAGGACATATAGTTTTATGTGGACGATAACTGCACTATTGCTTACAACAACAAAAAAGGGAAGAAAAATATGTAGAATGAAGACAGTATATTAAAAAAAGAAAATAAAGATTAAGAGAGTGAGAAAAAAAATCAGCAAGGAAATAGACACTAATAACTATACCTTAATTTTGGGAGCCGACCAGACAGCTGGTTTTGCCAAACCCGATTAATTTGGTATGTTGCTGATTATCCAGGTTCAAAAATTACTTCTCGACCCACTATTCAGGACATGAAAACCGCAAAATACAACTTATTTTATTTGGAAATGAGGGGAGCGTCACCTACGTACGATTATCTCATTTACCGGCTCTCATTTTTGAATAAACAAGTTTAAAGTTGCGCAGTGTGTGTCTCGTCTTCTCTGTATCTTTCGACTCTTTACTGAAGCAAAGTTTTATATCTGTTCCATTTTGTTACGCACAAGGGAAGCAATAAAATATATATGTTGGCTTTCAACGTTGCCTTGTATCAAAATAAATAAAGAAAATTCATTTCGTAGATCACAGGTACATAATAGAATAATGATTAGAAAAATATTGACGGAAGCTTGATGTTCTAAATGTCCGCTGAGCTCGCACAGGGCATGCAAGCCCTGAACAATGGTATCAACCAGAATATTACTCAAGGCCCGTTCTCATTCGAATAGACTGGCAGCCGCCGTTGCCCGGGACATTTTTGTCATCTCATATATGAACGCCCTATACCCATCCTTCACGTAATAAATCATAATTATTTAGGCTTCGCGTCCCAAAACCAATATATGATTATGAGGGACGCCATAGTGGACGGCTCCGGGCACTTCTGCCCCCTGGGTGTTCTTTAACTAATCAATATGCAACAAGACACCAATGTGCAGCAAGACGCCTGCTTCGTTGTTGTCTAGAATATTCCCCTGTCCCACTAGCTGGAATCTACAAACATTCCTATCGTCGTTCTGTGCATATACATACGCGTCAATATTTTGCTACCTAACCCCAGAATCAAATCAGGGGCTTCACGGTGCCTATTGTTATAAATTCCTTCGAAATTCGGTGATTGCATATGCGCGCAGTCAGATGTACTCCAACCACCGCATGCCAAGCCGAAGATAGTTTTTTTTTTTTCTTTTTTGTGCGATTTGGCAGTTTCCGCTGTGACCTTCATTACTTCTCTTTTATGTACAGCGCGAGAAGAAAAAAAAAGTGGTATGGTAATAATGTCTAGGATTCTAGGTGTCAAAACCACGATTATGAGGAACGCCATAGTGCAGGTTTCCGGAAATTTGGCCGTCTGGTCTTCCTCAACGTGCACTCACATCTCACAGTACAAGAAAAAAAAAATGACCACAGAACGGTGGTTAAGAGGGCCTTTAATTTGGCGGCCAGGACGCCGTCGTAATCAGTGGTTAGCGAGGCCGTCACGCATCGGTTGAGCTCCGGTGGATCCAGCAACCCGGTTCCGGCACCCTGGTCTGCAGGATCACGTCGCGTCGCTCCCTTCTTCTCATCCACTCTATCGTGTGGAGAGAAACGAAACACGCTCTCAAGCAGGTTGGTCCCACACTACCTCCAAATCTCACGTTCACGGCTACTGCCCACAGGCACCAAGACACCAGGGTTGCTTTCGGTTCATTGCACGGCTCGGAAGCAGGCGTTTTGCGAAACTTGCGTGGCAGTGGTAGCACAGCCCTTTGCGGCATCCATATGTGCCACGACCGGATGGCGCTGGTGTACTACCGCAGTGCTTTATTATATTTGTGTGTGTGTGTGTGTGTGTGTGTGTGTGTGTGTGTGTGTGTGTGTGTGTGTGTGTGTGTGTGTGTGTGTGTGTGTGTTGTGTGTGTGTGCGTCTGTGCGTGTGCATGCGTGCGTGTGTGTGTGCGTGTGTGTGTGCGTGCGTGTGTGCGTGCGTGCTGTGTGTGTGTGTGTGTGCGTGCGTGCGTGCGTGTGTGCACGTGTGTGCGTGTGCATGTGCGTGTGCATGTGCGTGTGTCTGTGTGCGTGCGTGCGTGTGTGCACGTGCGTGCGCGTGCGTGTGTGTGTGTGTGTGTGTGTGTGTATGTGTGTGATTGATTGATTTGTGGGGTTTAACGTCCCAAAACCACTATATCATTATGAGAGACGCCGTAGTGGAGGGCTCCGGAAATTTTGACCACCTGGGGTTCTTTAACGTGCACCCAAATCTGAGTACACGGGCCTACAACATGTGTGTGTGTGTGTGTGTGTGTGTGTGTGCGTGCGTGCGTGTGTGCGTGTGCGTGTGTGTGTGCGTGTGTGTGTGTGTGTGTGTGTGTGTGTGTGTGTGTGTGTGTGTGTGTGTGTGTGTGTGTGTGTGTGTGTGTGTGTGTGTGTGTGTGTGTGTGTGTGTGTGTGTGTGTGTGTGTGTGTGTGTGTGTGTGTGTGCGTACTAGCACACCCCTAACGCCACTTGCGCGGCCTTTTTTTTCTTGTGTCTTGGTTCACCTTCGGCGATCTGTTGAAATGTAGGCGAGCAGTGTGAGTTCTGCCATTTCTTACATTACAGAGCATAGCTTTTAGGCACCCGTTCCTGCGTTGAGCAGCGTCGCGGTTGCCGACATATTTGTGAAATAGTTTTTATGAGTTAAAACATGCTGTAATATTCCTTTGTTTAATTTGGTAAATAATTATTGCTAATAAAACGTCATCAAATTGTAGAGCGACGTCGGAGATGGTTGCCTTTCTGTTCGAAAACTGTTTTGGAATATTATTTTCTGCGTATTCGATTCGCGTTCTATTTGGTTCTCAAAATCACTATTCTCTCACCGCTACTTACAACGATATCATGGTTGTGAGATCTTAACCCCCCCCCCCCCCCCCCCCATAGATAGTCTTCGTCTTATTTTTTAATGTCTTGTCCCATGAAGTATATATACTTTTCGCGTTAATAAGAAGTTGCTGCTACTCCATGACCTTTTGAATGCGGAGCCAGTTGCGAATGTGAGCTGCGAGGGTCTGGCCAACGCAAAGCAGGGAGATATTCCTCTCCTCCTTTCTCCTCCATTGCGGTGGTATGCCGTACACAACCGCCGGATGGCGCCTCGCTGCAAGTCAGGGCCAAGGTCGTCCCTAGTCACGCGTATCTAGTAGATGGAGAGGATGCGGCTCGCGGTGTTTTCCCCGTCACTTCGTTTCTCGTTGTTCTCTCATCTCTCTCACAGCCATGCCCTCTGGCATCCTTTTTGGTTGCGCGATATCTGTCGATGCAGGCTCTATACCCTCTTCTCCATTGCACCCTTTTCGCACGCCCGTTGCGGTAGTTTTTGGAGAAGCATGTCTGCCAGACCGCATTCCGCAGATGGTGCAAGAAAGCTCGCCTCATGACCTTGATCTCTAAAGTATTCTCTGAAGTGGCCTAGCTCGGTGGTCTATGTAGACGTTTGCCATAGTGCGAGTTCAGTATTGGGACAAACAGACTCATTGGTTAAAGTGCATATCAACGGGGTTAGTACAGAGACATTGTTCGAACACTCTCTCTTTGTTGCAGTCCTGACTTGATGCTATTCGAAGGTCGTAGGTTCGATTCCTGCTCACAGCTGGTTATTTTTTCATACACTTTTCTTTCTTGTTTACATTTCATTGGTTCGAATAACTTCCCCTGTACATTCCTTGGCATTACTGTCTGTTAGATCTCATTATATATATATATATATATATATATATATATATATATATATATATATATATATATATATATATATATATATATATATATATATATATATATATATTATGCCTTATTATGCCTTGAAAAAGACAGGGTTCCTGTCGAAACGTCGGCACAATAAACAGTTGTTATGTGAAAGCGCATCTACTTTCATATATATATATATATATATATATATATATATATATATATATATATATATATATATATATATATATATATATATATATATATATATATATATATAAGAATTTCTTCTGCTGATTCAGTGCTTTCTATGCGTGTAGAAACGACGGATGAACGTTGTTCATTGCTCATTACTTTGAACGTTTCGGCAGGAGGGCCTGCCTTCGTCAGGGAATACCCCCCTGATGTGGGGTATTCCCTGACGAAGGCAGACCCTCCTGCCGAAACGTTGGAAGTAATATACATTTTCGCCATCCGCCATCTCTCTCTCTCTCTCTCTCTCTCTCTCTCTCTCTCTCTCTCTCTCTCTATATATATATATATATATATATATATATATATATATATATATATATATATATATATATATATACAGAGAGAGAGAGAGAGAGAGAGAGAAAAGAAAGAAATGTATACTTAAGGGCTCATTTATCCGTGTTTTTGGCACAATAATAATGAGATCTAACAGAAAATAATGCCTAGGAAAGTATAGGGGAAGTTATTAGACCGAAATGTAATGTAAATGTGAAGAAAGAAAAGTGGGTGAAATGATAAGTTGCTTTGGGCAGGAACCGAACCTGCTACCTTCGAATAACGCATTCGATGCTCTTTTTTAAGACTTTTCAACCAGTGCAGCTGTCTGTTATTAAAAGTTTTGATGCGTCATTTGAACATATGTTCTCAATTTTTGTGCAGGCAACAAAAAATGATGGTAGACAAAAGTGCAAAGTAGAACAGTAGGTGAATAGTTGTTTGCGCCGTGTTATGTCCCATTCCGTGCGTTGGTTTGCACGAGTGCATCGAAGCTGTTCGAGGCATATCCGAGCACATCAGCGCTAGTTGTACAGTGTGCCGCAGTAATCACTCAACCGTGATCCTGACTCTTACACGACCAACAACAACAACAACAACAACAACAACAACAACAACAACAACAACAACAAACAACAAAGTACTTCGCCTGTGCCAACCTCATAAAAAGTCAAGCACGCTACGTTGCAAACGAAGAAACAAACAAAGAAACAAACAAATAAACAAACAAACAAAAACAGCTTAAAAATAAAGCAGCTTCGTAATCAAGCACTCTAACAAGCTTGCACGTAGATATCCGGAATAATATGGCGCAACGAAACAGCGAATAGAAAAGGAAACGGGGAGAGAGAAAGAGAATGGTCAACACCTCTAGAAAATCGAGAGGGTGTTGGAATGGATGCGTAGACTCGTACACTTTTTGCATTAGCTTGCATTAGCTTGCATTAGCTTGCATTAGCTTGCATTGTTCATATTTTCCCTCGGCTGCTTTTGTAATTCTGGCCTTATCTGCTTTCCTCTACATCGTGCTTTCGAAGACGCCTACTTCTGGCGTTTATCCAAGCTTTCCGAACTTATCAAAGACTACGTGAATATTCATTTATTAATTTATTTCATAAATAATTTCCTTCATTTCTTTTCAGTATCACGCATATTTTATTTGAATCTCGTACGATTACAAATGACAAGAACTGTCATCGCGGTTCATATTAAAATTATTCAGACATGCACTTAAAAAGGTTTAGCTCACCAATCAAACATCGACAGTAATATTTTAATACATCACTTTATTTTTTAAATAAAACACCTCAGCTAGTGATGGAAATGGTTTAGTCGAGCTACGCCAGGAAACAAAAACTGTTTATCGCTGAGGTTATCGCTCGTTCCCTTGGAAGTGCTACACTGCGATAATTCGGTTCAGCAGGTGGGGCATTGCCTGTCATTTTATTTTTATTATTTTAAGATTAAATTTTGCCCACACAAACTTGCCTGTCTGATGAATTTGGCAGCGTAAGTGTAGAAGAGTGAACTGAGATATATTCGTGATTTAGACTGAGAAAATAAACTCGTATGTGTGTATGTGTGTGCGTGTTTGCTTGTTCTTGGTTTGTTTGCTTGTTTTAAGATTTGGAATCAGGTAGCTTGAAACATTTGGGCGGATGTCTGGCACTCCTTACGCGATCCTGCCGGAGTAAAACGTTTCAAGCCGGATAGCTGTCGCCATCTAGTTTCTTAAAGTTGGACTAGGGCCGTTTTTTACGTGGGCTCTGAAGCGGCCCTGCGAGTAGCTGCAAACTTCGGAGGCAATGCTTTCTTTTTTCTCGTTCAGTGATTTGGTGCTGCCATCTCGCGCGCGTTAATAAACACTTGGAGAAGGTGTTTCGTTTGAACAACTCGGAGGGCGGCACATCTGTCAAACGGGCGTCTAGCTTTCATGGCAGGGAACTGTTGCCCATTAAGTGCCCCTCCTGTAACACGACCAATTTTCTCATTTAGTTCAATTGATTAGAAATTAGATCACATATAAGACGGAAGCGCTTATCGTGTGCTTTCTTAATTTCAATAAAACGAAATGTTGAAGGCATGTCCACGCGTTTTAGACACTTTCGTCCGAAGAAGTACATCAAGCCTTTATTTTCGTTGTGCAAATCTTAATCTAGTTTATACAAATTCAAGGCCTAAAGGCATAACTGTGTTCGTTACGATGGCTACATTTCCTTTGGATTGTTCAGCTAGTAAAATTGTTATGCCCTACCAACTGTGCTCGATCTCCAAACGTTGCGTGCTCAAAAGAGCAAATCATAAAGCTCTCTTCGTCTTAGGTATACTTCTCAAAATATCTCGAGTGCTAAGTTTTCCAGTGCATGGCGCTTAATTGCGGCAGAAGCACTTGTACTATTTCTTTAGACTCGCCCAAGGGCTCGAACTGAGCTGTGATCGCTGCGCCTTCCTTTCTTTCTTCTTTCAAATCAATGGAGTCACCATATATTAAGTGAAAATTTCCTAACCTACCACCTCTCTTAAGTGGGCTTGAATTACATACAAATTATTGCGAAAAACACAGCCACAAATTTTTGGTAAGTTTACGTCTCCTCATTGCTGAAAAGTTGGGTGGTGCAGCAGTGTTGACAGGAAGATAAAGCTATGAAAAGAACCTGCGCTTAGCTTTTTCAGCAGACCGGCGAATGTGCTCAAGAAAAATATTATACTGGCAGACGACTTATCTTGAAATTCACTCCACTAATAATGATCCCGCACTAGCCTGAACCTCATGAAAGAGGGAAAACATTGCCTTATGTTGAGTAAAAATGTAGGCCATTATCTTTCATTTGTCATTGAATGTGTGGTTCATAGGTGCAAACATTGGCTCATCAGGACCGATACACATCAAACGTGCACCTCCTAAGTGAAATGAGCTGAAGTATCATTAGGATCCGAAGATATTTCTCCTACACTGTATGTAGAACAGCGCACGAGTGCTGTGTAGCTTCTCCGTAGGGTATTTGTTCTGAGTTTCATTTGTCTTGCTATTGCGTTTTTCTTTGTCTGAATAATGTTGCCACATCAGATAGTCTGACTAGGCAACCTTGTAGAAAACTGTTTTGCTTGTAACTAACGAGTTGCAAACATGGGCCTCGGCAGTGTATATTTTGTTCTGACGGGTGGGACGGGTGGCGAAAAGTCATGATGCATCATCGCTGGGGGAGTTTAGAGTGCTGGTGCAGCTTGGGAGGCGGGGGTGGGGTTAGGGGGGGGGGACAACTTCTTGTGTGGTTTGACGGAAAGCAAGTGCGCTTTCTGCAGCCCTCCGCCTACGTCCATGGTTACAAGATACCATCGGTGTGTTATACCACAGTACAAAAATTACGCAAGTAGTTCTTTTTCGCAAAACCAATGAGCACTGCACAAAAGCTTACTTGTTTTTTTGTTTTTTTTTTTTGGAACGTTTATGGAAATTGTATTTATGTTCTACCACCGTTCACCTTTTGTTAAGTTACGTCTCGCCACTTTCTCACTGCACGCAAGAACGTGCATTATTTAGCGTCAACACTGCGAGCTCTGCAGTGTTCTTCATGGCTGCATTGAGCAGGCATGAAGTTTGCAACACGCTGCAGCTTTATTGAAGCTTTGATCAGCTTTTTAATCGATGCTGTTTAAAACAACTTAAGGAATATGTTTTTGCTGAGTTATTCACAATTAGGTGGACCCACACACCTTTCCTTCCCCCGTGGACGCACAAGTGTGGAGGAGAAGAGCTGGGGGTCTACTTTATATGCGTTTCACTACACTACTCAATCTTCTTACCGTTCACAGACACAAACATGTACACATAAAGACCCACGCGAAATCGCTGCCCTTGAGTGCTTTGCGCCATCTGGTTCCTTCCAAAAGATCCCACTTAAGTGATCTCATGGTGCCTTCTCTGATCTTGGAGGTTACTTCCATGTGCGTCAAACGCTGGCTAGGTGGCGCCACGTCACGCGTGCGCTTGAATACAAGAACGTTTATGAAATGAAGCTTCTTTATTTCTTGTGGTCATTTAGGCATCATCCGCAAAGTGTGCGTTTTTTTAAACTGCATTTTCAGAACGACACTAAGAATGAACTTTCGTGCTGGGTCTTTGGCGTGCTTGTGCGGCATTATTCTCCGGATTTCGTGCGTGTGCGGAAAAATATAAAGGGGGGGGGGGAGGTGTAGGAGGGGTCTACATTGGAATAGCCTTGGGGTTGGCATAGTGGGGAGAAGCTTCAGATATAAGCCTCCACTTTCCAAGAATATTTACATTTTATTGGTTCATGTATACGCGCGCGCATGCAAATACAAGTACAACGTACGTAATGCCCGAAGAAAACTTTGACTACGACCCTGGAGAGGTGGTGGGAATTCGTTACGAAATTGTGAGAGTGTAAAAAGGGAAAAAAAGTATTTCATCCCTATTACTGGTCTTCTGCTAAAAAGACGCTACAATTCACATCCGGTGCTAGTGTCGTTCTTGTGTTGCAAATGGTTTACAGTTCTAATCTTCAGGAATTGCAGCTCCACTACTAGGGCAGTGCATAGCACGGGCACAAAGCGATTCCCGTTCTGCTATTTTTAGTCTCTGTATTCGTATCAATGATCTCTCGCAGGAGTTCGCAACACCACTGCCGGAGAGGCACCGGTGAAAGGAGGGATCGCGAACCTGATGATGGCAGTGGCGCTCTCTCTTGGGCGTTGCTAGTATCAGCCGCATGTTTTTAGAAGCGTTTTAGCGACTTTAAGTTAATTGTAACAACTACTTCTTGGTAAATAATATTTTAACCCTGGTTCGTTTATTTTAACTCGGTTTCAAGCATTGCTGGCCTTGTCTCAGGCCTGTATAGACCGCTTCATTATGACTGTGACCACGCCAGGGATGGATCCGGCCACTCATTTTTAACGGGGAGGTGTCGCTTGATGTAAAAGGAGGGGGGGGGGGGGGGTCTTGCTGTATTGTTTTTGTAGTTGCTATCATGGTATCATTGCAAGACCCCGTACCAGCCAATCGCAGCTTCAATACTGTTCATTTGTGCTTTCAGTGGTCCCGCTCATTGGTCCTAATCGGTTATAGGTGCTCGACAGGCACTGAAGGGAAGTGGGGAACAGGGGTTGGGGGCTGTGACACTGTAGACTTTAGAGGGAAAATGATTGCCCCAGCCGCCACGCCCCTTTAGATCCGCCATTGGATCACGCCACATATACGATCTATGAATGAACAAGCTGGGTTCATATATGTGACGTATGATGGAATGAATGATTTGTAGAAGCAGATGAGGAACAAGTAACAATGGAATAAACATGGTGTATAAGCCAGGCCATGTCTCCCCAGTCATCTGGGCGTCACATATATAGTGCTGTGCAATTCAATGTTGGTGTGCTTAACTGGTGAAACTGAGGAAGAGCCAGAAATTTCTTTCACCTAAGTGGGAGAATACTTCAAGCACCCCTTGTTGTCTATGTTCGCGCCTTTGTTTTGTGCGTGCGTGTATAACATATGGAAAATGACAAATTCAGGGGAGTGGGGGTTGCGTCGACCTTGCCTCCCAACTGGTTACGCCAGTGTTCTGAACATTGTCCTCGGCGTTGTATTGACTACATTCCGTAAGACATCTGGGTACCGCCATCTTGGATGTTAAGCCGATGTTTTCTTGTTTTTTGTATGTCGTGACGTGAACCATGAGATATCGTACGCACCAACCGAACCGTTTTCATACGTATGCCTGTATTGTTTACACTGTTTGCTTAGTTGTTAAAAATATAAAACACAAAGGTTAACGGCCCAATATGGCGGCACTTAAGCCCATCCCTAAAACGCTCTATCGAAAGTCTCTGGAGGAGGAGGAGGAGGAGGAGGACGGTCGTGCAAAAGGCTGCTGTTGGAGGACATCTACTCTTCCGATATCAGAGAACGCCCATGCAAGTATAGGCATAGGTGCCAGTTAAAGCACTCATTTGTCCGTTGGCGTCACCGTGCTGCACCACGTGTTAGAAAAAAAAGACTAGAATGCTTCGAAGCACCCGGAAAGCAGCTACACTTTCCTCGGTCACGTTTTCGCCGCGTACAGCGCCGTGGCTTTTAATATGGACATACGTATGCGGATCCGGGCGCGTGTAGAATTTATGGCGAATATTTGTATGTGCTTCGCCGAGTTATTTAATTACGTCTAATTATAGACTTGCGAAAGTACCGTGCTTTTCCATGACTACGCTTACCGTATCACTGCCGCAGAGGCAACCCACGTCGTGGGTCGTTACCCATCTTCTCCCAATGTTGCTCAATTACCTCTGGCGTGTGCGTGATACGTCCCGAAAGAGAGGGACCGGCAGAAAGTATCACATATAAACGCACTCCCCCGAACGATTTCGGAATACTTTGGGAGCGTAAATTTTCGCAGTGGTCAGCGTGAGAACATTAGTTATGTAAAGCCAAGGCGGGTGCGTATAACTACAGAGTAATCGCAGTCGTTGCGTCACTGCCACATTCCTTGCTAGTGTAATAAACGTATGCGATGTCCCGTTTATACCAGAAGCACTTCTAACGGGTAGGGCCTGTGTAGCTTGGCAACGAATTGGGTTCTCTCCGAAGGCTGACCAAACGAAAGTAGTCAGAAACAAGAAAATATAACGTGGCGGCAGCTTCAGCTCTCTTGGTATCTGCACTCGCAGCATATCGCAGCATATCGAAATCCTTGTTGCTCGTTGCCACGACGCTTTCGCTGTCCTGTCAGGTTCTGTAAGGGTAGGGTTTTGAAGAAAACTGCTATGCGCTTGGGAACGAAACCAGCCAAAGAGCGGTACAGAAAGGCAGGCATTCCTTACAGCGTTGTGTGTTTTTCTTCTGGAACTTGGCTTCCCCTTGGAGGGGTTCGTGGAAGGTGGGACATGGCTGCCAGTGCCCTAGCAGGCAGCAACAGAATGCATGTGTGACACGAGCCGCCGACTTGAGAATTGCTTGATTATGCGACGTGACCTTGAGTGGTGTGACTCGTTGTCGCTTACGGGCTGCTCCCTTGGTTCAAAGATTTCGCGTAGGGGCAGAAACATTGTACGAGAAATTCAACAATTGATTTACACTAACTATGAGCATGTTGAAGTGATCATTGTTCCTGTCTCATTGTCGAACCAACCCAAAAATGTTTTCCCATACAGCGTAGAAGATACCTTAAAATTCACTTAGCGCTCAGTTGTTCAGCGATGTGGAGGTCTTAGCGTATAATGCAACACGTGGGCTTTCTGAGTAGTGCTTCTGCTTAAAAGACTTCTTTTGAGACTCGCAACAGCTTAGTAGCAGCTTTGGGAACTTCCTCTGGACGTCTGTGTAAATAAATAGTTTAAAGGCTTTTGATGGTACACGCGACCTCATTATGTTTGATACCGCGAAATGAATTCCTCTGTCACCATCGCCTTTTGCCCTCATAGGTCTGCACCTAGATCGAATCACAACTGCTGAACACAATGTGGTTGAAGTACAAGCAGCAAAGAAATGATCAATCAAGAAAATTGACAGAGTAGTACCGGGTTATGTATCATTTTTTGCTTAATCTTGATATTTTGTCGTCAGATGAACGAGAAATAATCACGGAGGCATTGTAGTTATCTATTGGCCTCATTGACTTGCTAATCTAAAACCACATAATTACGTTATAATTCGTGTTGCCACTTGCACTTCTCACAACTTCCACTAACCTCTGAAAATGAATCAATGTCTAATTCAACTTCTCGCGTCATAGTGGCCTATCGAAAGCGCTCCCTTCCCCCCCTCCCCCCTCTATTTCTCGCGCGTTTACTATATTGGCTTCGTTCTCCTTCTCATCTTTGTTCCCCGTTCCCTCTCCCTTTAGTGCAGGGTAGCAAACCGAATGCTAGAACTCCGAGTAACCTTCATGCCTTTCTGTCAATTTATTCGCTCTCTGGAAGTGATTCTCTCACAGAACGCTTGTGCCCGTGTCTCAGTATTTTCAATTTGTTTTCCTGGAAATCCTGGGAGCTGCCGCTCCCTCCGTTGCGGTGATGCTTCAGGACACACCTGAGAATGTTCGAGGCGTGCAACCGTTGCGCCGGGCTTTGTCGTCGAGGAAGCGTAGCAACGCGCCGAGCGACACGGACAGCGAGGCAACCGATTTGTACTCGGACGGCTTTGAGTCATCGGATGATGACTTCACGGTCGTCATGAATCGATCTACAAAACGAAGACTGCTGCGGACGGCATCGTCAGCAAGTGTTTCTACCGTTAAGACTGCACCACAGCGGTGGCCGCACACCATGCTGTTTGTGCCCGAAGACCCTGCATCTAACTTGCGACTCCTCAACAGGCAAGTTCTTTCTGTGCTTTTCGAGGAAACCGCGCCGAATGAGATCAAAGACGTAAGGATCAATGCACGGAAGAATGTCCTTGCTGTAGACGTTATGCACCGTAGCGCACTGCGAAGCCTTCGGCACATAACAGATATCGGCAACGTGAAAGTTCGGCCAATGGTCGCTACAGGTTGCAATGGCACTGTAGGCGTCATTTATGATGTGGATCTTTCCATCCCAGCTAATGACCTGCCAATACTAATAAAGCCAGCAACAGTAGGCACCCGCATCACGCACATTACCTGACTCGGCAACTCCCGCTGCTTGAGGCTTGTGTTTGAGGGAGACAGCCTTCCCTCGCATGTCAAAGTTGGCCATGTTCGCCACTCAGTGCGTCTATATATACCGAAGCCACTGCAATGCTACAAGTGCTTCAAGACGGGACACGTAAAAGGTGTCTGTGAGAACAAAGTTGTGTGTCCGCGGTGCGCTGAGTCTCACTCAAAAGACGCCTGCGGTGCCATCGTGTTACGATGTCCAAACTGCCACGGCGCTCATGAGGCCTCATCCAAAGATATCCCGCAGGTGCGAAACGAGCACGCGGTACTCAGGCGTATGGTGCGGGGCAATTCAAGGCACAGGGAAGCTGCCGCTACACTACGCCGACGACGGCATCGTGGGCGAAGACCATCACGGAAAAACTGCTCTACCGATAGAGATATGTCATCCTCTATCAAAGACGCGGACCCACAAACACCGAGCTCACTGTAGACGGATACTGCCAAACAGCAGAAAGGGACAGCAGTCGCACCTTCCGAACAGTGGCCCTCACTTCCACGAAGTCAACCTACTTCGGAGCTGCATCGAATCCCGCCGCCCTCGACGACCCCTCAAACCAGTGATGCGATGAATGAAGATCAAGTGATAAGCTTGCTGCAATCGCTGATGAGTACCATGCGTGTCCTATTGAGTAATGTGAAGACTTCGGCTGCGCAGACCGCAATGCATGTGCTGGACACCCTGAGTCCGGTGCTTGCAGCTCTTAGGTAAAACCATGGCCAGCGAGGCACCGTCGTTTCGAGCGGAAGTCAAGAATGCATCTGTCTTTCAGTGGAACGCCAGAGGTCTGAAGTCGCGCATGTCTGACTTTAGACAGTTCGTATTTGTGAACCGCTTCCCCATTATCGCGATTTGTGAACCTAACCTGTCTGCTTCAATCAAGCTGTCAGGATATGAGTGATTTATGTCCTCCACTCACAGAGACTGCAGCAAAGTTATTGTATTCATGCGCCGTGACCTCGCTTACGTTCACCACAGAGTCTCGCCTGATGAAGGGAATCAGTATGTGTGCCTTACTGTGAAGAAGGATAAGGTTGCTTTCCCGATTATCGGAACTTACTTATCTCCATCAAGCCACCTTGACTGCGAGCGCTTACGCGGTATTCTGACATCGACTCCAAGGCCATGGGTGATCACTGGTGACTTCAATGCCCACCATTTCTTATGGGGAAGCTCCAGGGTCAACTCCACAGGAAGAAAATTGGTGTCCTTAGCCTCGGAGTACGAACTCTGCGTATGCAACGATGGAAGCCCTACATATTTACGCAGATCAGCCTATAGCAGCTGCCAGGACCTTACATTGGTTTCTCGCTCACTTAACAGGAAAGTGCACTGGTTTTTGGATCTGGAAACGCGGGGCAGCGACCATATACCAACTTACCTGTGTATAGAAGGTTTCACCAGCTCCAAGTCTTCAAGAGGCCTCAAATACACCGATTGGCCGAAATTCAAAATGTTAATGGAAGACTACTGTACCGATAGCTCATCAAATAGCCTAGAGGACTCGATAAAGGATGTCCTGCAGAATACCACGCATTCACTGTTGACTAGGCACAAGCGCACCGGTTTCGACATCGAGCTTGAGAAACTTCGCGCAATACGCCGTCGTGCAGAACGAAGGTACCGACGGAGAAAGTGCATGGATGATTTGAGGATGGCTAGACGCATTCAAAAGAAAATACAGCAGCACATGGATAAACTGGCTAGGCGACGTTGGACATTCTTTTGCGAGTCGTTGGATCCACGAAAGCCCTTATCACTGATATGGTGAACTGTCCGGGGTCTTAGCACAACCTTGGGTCAGCGACACCCGTTTACATCTCTGGCACTTCACCTTCGATGCAGAGAGAATGACGTCGCAGAATTTTTCTGTAGAAGAATTACCGGTGATTCCAATTTTACAGTATAAGAATGGGAACATTTGACAACCCACCGCCCTCACGTGATTCCCGTATGGAATGCCAGTTTTCTATGGATGAGCTAGAGGCGGCACTAGCACTGTGCAGACGTTCTTCAGCACCCGGACCTGACGGCATTACCTATCGTGCCCTTTGTAATATTAGAGACGAAGCTCGGAAGGCACTCTTACGCCTATACAACAACTCCTGGCAGACTGGTACGGTTCCCAGGCATGGAAGTCAAGTCGCCTCATTCCACTTCTAAAGGCAGGTAAATCTCCTTTGGATATTGCCTCATACCGTCCTATCACACTTGCCAGTTGTGTGGGAAACACGATGGAACGAATGATTCTAACACGAATGGAGTGGTATTTAGAGCACTACGAAATCTATCCACTATCCATGACCGGATTCAGGTGCGGCCATTCATTAATCGACTACGTTGTTGATCTGGTGACATATGTTCAACACCAGAAAGCCTGTAAGAGACTGTGTGCCGCCCTGTTTCTAGACGTTAGGGGGCTTACGACAATGTCACCCATGAAGCCATCCTTAGTGCTTTGGAAACAGTAGGTCTTGGTGGCAAGATATATATGTGGGTGTACAGCTGCTTACAGCTGAGATCATTTTACGTGATGACAGCGAATGGCCCAACACCTGATTATTACAGCAGCCGAGGAGTTCCTCAGGTAGGAGTGCTAAGCCCTACCCTTTTCAACCTAACTCTCATTGGTCTAGTCGAGCAGCTACCTAGCACTGTAGAACTGTCTGTCTACGCTGATGACATCTGCATTTGGACATCAGGTGTGACAAGGCCTCAGATTCGCGCCCGCCTTCAGAAGGCTGCTACAACGACGTCATGCTACCTTCGTAAACAAGGCCTCGAGGTGTCCTGCGGAAAATGTGCAGTGGTAGCGTTCACGCGGAAACCAAAATCTGCTTACAGCATATCGATTAATGAAGAATGCATAGGGTTCAGCAGAAGCCACAGGTTCTTGGGAGTCATAATAGACAGAAACCTCTCGTGGACTCCACACGTGAACTATGTGAAGAAGCGGCTGATCGCAACATGCCACATGTTCGAATTCCTTGCAGGAAAGAATTGGGGAGTGCCCATACCATCCATGCTACAACTGTACAGAGTGCTGTTTATCGGATTCTTATGGTACAGCTTACCTGCAATATCTAACACCGGCAAGACCAACCTGCGCGCCATTCAGAGCATTCAAGCCCAAGCACTTAAGATATGCCTTGGATTAGCCGGCAGTGCTTCAACGACTGAAACCATTGCCATCGCTCAAGATCACTCGATAAAGACGCATATTATTACCGAGACAATGCGCATGCACCTCAGGCATTATGCCAAGACCCCTTCTCACCACCTGGCGAGCCTAGCTGCTGAAAGATCTCGCACGACATACGGCACTACTGTCTACAATTATCGTTCATCGTTTACTGAGACGTACGCACCTGCATCAAAGCCACTGCTTCCTCCTTGGAGCTTGAAGCGGCCGCGAGTTCACTTAATGATTCCAGTAATGAGGAGAAAATCGGACTTACCGACACATGCCCTGAAACAACTGAGTCTATTCCTACTGGAACAAAAGTACAGTAACCACGTGCACATTTACACGGATGGCTCTACTACGCCGTCTAGTTCAGGTGGAGCAGTGGTTATACCATCACAAAGGGTAACTTAGTGTTTTAAGACTTCACATGTGACGACGTCATCTACGTCAGAACTCGAGGCTCTGCGCAATGCACTGGAACTCATCAATTGAGAAGAAAGACTAGGTATATGGGCTGTGTTTTCTGACTCAAAACCAGCGCGATGGTGACAGCGTTACAGTGCCTGCTATCAGTTCTCCGACGCGGATGCCACGACCAGTTGACCTACCAAACCGTGAGACTTCGCCACCTTTTAATACAAAAAGGCCACGACATCGTCTTTCAGTGGTTGCCTGGGCATTGTGGTATAGGCGGCAATGATTCTGCAGATCATGCTGCTCGCACGTCACATGAAGAAGCTAACAGCGTTCCGATTCCGCTTTCAAGAGCGGATGCGGCGAGGCAGATACGTCAACTGGCCCGCAGTCTCACACTGACTGAGTGGAACACACCAAGTATACGACGTACAAGACTGCACGAGCTCGACCCTTCACTACAACTCCAGCCTCCACCCGGCCTACATCGACGTGCAGCTTCGCTTCTCTATCGCCTTTGGCTGGGAGTTGCCTTCACGAAAGCTTATACCACGTTAATTCGAATTGCTGACAGTGCAGCGTGCGATGTTTGCGGCACCGACGAAAATATCGAACACCTGCTGTGCCATTGTCCTCGTTTTGCCTCAGATAGACAAGTACTTGCCAACGCAATGTGGCGACTGGATGATCGGCCTCTTTCTGTGCAGGTGCTATTACAGCAACGTCCACATGCCTCGACAGCCCACAAGGCAGTGAAAGCCCTGCTGTGTTTCCTGATAAAGACAGGCTTGTGTGAACGCCTCTGACATGTGGTAGAATTCTACACGCTGCAGTGAAATTACTGTAAGTCTCTCTTCCACCCTTTTTCTTTTCCCTCTCTTCTCTCTTTCTCGTATTTCTTGTCCCCCTCCCTAATCCCCCAGGGTAGGGTAGCCAACCAGATGTCTTCCTGTTTAACCTCCCTGCCTTCTCCCTTTCGTTGCTTCCTCCTCCACCTATTAACTCTCTCTCTCTCTATCTTGCACCAAATCTCGAGATCGCGTCTAATTCAACGCATATTTCTGTGGCCTCCGCGTTTCGCTCCGGCAGTGCACTTGCGGGACCTTATGGCGGAGGCCACGTTTTTTCTTCCACCCTTTCCGCCATAACCTCTGTGGCTCTGCACTCGGTGTATCTCATAGTCGCTGTGGAACAGTACAACGTACAATGCCGCCCAGACTCGCCGACCTAGACGCGTCGAATCACCTTTAGGCTTTCGTTAGAAATGCGTTTAATGAATGATTACAAGCAGGACGTTGAGTCTTGGATTTGTTTAACTGTAACTACATCAACGACATTGTTACACTGCAAAAGCAAATATAATATATGGACACTCTCAGCGGATTTTCGCTGCTGCCGTCACCGTCATGTCCTGGGTACGTATACGTTTATATATGTGTGTATATAAAAGACACAAAAATAAATTGGACGCAAAAAATTCGAAGCACCCAACCGGGGATTAGAACCAGTGACCCATCGCTCCGTGGCCCGCTGCGTTATAGACAATGTTCTGCAGAAGGGCCTGTTCTTGGGCAAGTTGGTACTTGTTAATAATCATAATGTGGCGCGGAAAAAAAACGAAGGACACAACAGCACTTTTGATGTGTGTTTCCGTGGGCCAGTTGTGTCTTTTCGCGCTAAATTATCATTATTAACGTCAGACAATTCAACCTCGTGCTATACGAGCGCCGGAGTAACAACGGTGAGCTATTAATTCACAATTTTCCGCTGCAAGTGGGTTCGCGTATTTCGGAGGAGCTAAAGCGCGTTTTCAGTGACACGATGCTCCGACATTTCCTTTCAATTTGAAAACTGTCCCTGAGACGCGCGCAAGAAAGCAGCCTTTAATCCGCTCGTGATGTCTGCTGTGGAACGAAAAAAAAAAGCAGAGGACACCATTCACACCTCGAGCCAAAGGCCACCGTGCGGCAGGAGACAAAGAGGGGGCGGTCCACATGCCACAGTTTGAAGGAAAAATAAATATCTAAGAGCGTTGGGTTCTGCATTCGCGACACTTGCAGCGCTTTGCTCAAACACGACGGAATGACAACTCGGACAGTCGTTAGTTCACGCTTGTCCTTTGTACACCTGCGAGTTTTTTTTTTTTTTTTTTCGAGCGTCCTTCTTTGTGCTTCAGCGGCGGGCTGCAAATATCAAGCTGGTCGTAGTTCTTCGTTTGACATTCCAGTTCTTTACTATCGCATTCATTGATTCGCCCTTGTGGCGGAACTGTGACTTTTTTTTATGCGGCGATAGTCGAGCTCAATATACGTTCAGTCTTGGCGGATAGAAATACGACGATTTCTGGCTAGTTGACACTTGCGACGCTCTTTTGAACAGCAAGAAGGATGCATGAAAAACACAAAACAAATCGTGTCTGGGCCTCGAGAGCTGGTATGGTGGCGCTGCGGCGCTTGGACGGTGTCGCGAAGGATTCACGCGCACGGCCACTACTGGCGGCGCTGATCGAGCACGAATCGCAATAATAGTACGCGGTAAACAAATGAAAAGCGTCTGCTTACCTCGCACATTGTGCCACCCTTATCCATTGCTTTCATCGCTCGTACTCGGGAGCCCTCTACTCAAGTCCGCGGTGCAAGAACACTTTAGGTGAGCGAACGCCGCCAAGCGAGTGCTTGGCGTGGTCAAACGGATTATGTTCTCGTTTGCGGCCTGCCGATAGATGGCTCGCCGGACTGAGGACCGTGGCGGGCTGTTGGCGAATTCCGCAAAGCACATCCGACACGTGGGTGACAGTTTCCAAATGTGAGTCAACTGTTTATAGCGCGTCATATCAACCACACGATATGCATAGAGCGGTTGCGCGAAAGAGAGGGTGATAAGGGAGGTGGCTGATTGTGCGGCGCAGGTGTTAAGGGGCATATAAAGCCCCTTGATGGCGACAATAAATGAGTGCCGCTACTTTTCTGTGTCACGGGGCTTTCCTACACGGAAAGGGGGGGGGGGGGACATAGAGATACTGGATATGCTATATTTAGGTGAAGGAACATATACACTAAATCTACCTGGGCAAAGTTTGTAGCGCCATCTCTCGGGCTTCTTTCGAAGCAGAACATTATCGGGTAGCGGGTAGTACCGGAGTTCGCTCACCTAAAGTATTCTTGCACCATGCGCAGGTTCATACAATTTTATTTTTTGGCACCCTGACCGAATGCGTTGGTGCAGATATCACAGCTATACACGCAACACGCCGGTACAGTGTACTAGAAGAGGGCAGTGGAGTGAACGAGGCGGCCGCGCCGCATCTCGGCTGATTCTCCGGCGGGCGACAGTAGTGGCGGCGCTGTTGTCACATGGTACTGAAGATCTCCGGAGCGTTTGCATTGGGAGCATGGACACCGTAGCCTGCGAAAGCGTCTAATTGCTCGTTTTTCGCGCGTTTAATGAGTTTCTGAGCCTTTATCAGTGGACGCACCTGCTACGCGCCATGGTGCACGAGTGAATATGCAGGCACACTGAAATTGAGTCGATGCATTCATTTTATAAAGAGCCTGCCGACCCACAAAAAAAAAAAGAGAGTATGTCAATTAGAATTTGCACGGATCCGCCTTGCTTCTCACTCAAGCAGCGCTTCGAGCTGCGTTACATCATAAGTGGCTACAAGCGAACTACAAAGAGAGAAGAAGTATCAATACTGCTATTAAATGATACGCTCGTTTTGTCGGCACTCTCTCTCTACGATATGCAGAGTACAGTGTTTCTTATATGAGCCTACATGAGCTCGACCGTTTCACGAGAAAGCCGGGTATAAGTAACGCTGTTACGACATTTATATCGGTGACGACTCAATTTTATCATGCCAGTTTTGCGGAAGATAATAATTATTGCTTTCTGAAAGGCTTATTACATATTGAACATATTAAAGGAACACACAGGCGTATTAAAAAGTGCCAATTGTATGTATAGCCCGTCTGCTAATCTGCATAAATTCATTGTAACCAGTTCTCATTTTGTATCGATAGCTTAAATTCTGCTGCTTTACAAATAATCTATTGGCGTAACGCCATTGCAAGCCAGCAAATTTATGACGATGTTTTGTATTATAAGTATAGTTTTATTACTTAATTCTCAAAAGTGTAGGCAGGCAGTGGTGCATCTTGTTGTGAGAAATTTAATTTCTATATGTACCCACTAAACCCCCCCACCACTATATATATATATATATATATATATATATATATATATATATATATATGTGTGTGTGTGTGTGGGGGGGGGGTTCTAATGCTAGAAGTACGACCACAAACACTGCCTAAATATACTTTTCATTCACCATACAACTACAGAACAAGTGAGGAACAGTGGGAAAGAGGGGGATGGCTTACTTTCGCTCTCAGAAGCTACTTAAATTTAAAACAACCACTTACCTTGTTTGGCGGATGGAGAAATAATGTCTTATACTTACATAGAGAACGACATGGCGTCTTCGTTAGTGACCTCATCTTCTCGTTTGTCATATAAGCAAGGTTACCAAATGGTCCGAATTTAGTGTGGTCCACAGGTACTTTACCTAGGTGACTACACACATACACACCCCTTTGGCTTCGCCGCAGTACACGTTAGACAACACAAAAGGCGTAAAAAAACAGACATTTATTTCACGTACTGAAATATACATGTTCTACTCTTTTCATCACGTAAACTTTCGATATGCGTGAATATATCATGGGGGCAGTTCTTAAAACCGAAACATCTCTATATACATTTTTTTTTCCTCCAGACGTCTTCGCCTAGATGTAAAACTGAACATGAGTATATGTCAACGTGAAAGCCTGCAGCTGAGCGCAAGCAATCGTTAGTACAACACTTCTTTTCAGGATATGTCTGCTTTGGGGAGAGACAAGCGTTTTCTTTACACAGACAAAGAATCAGTGACACAAAATGCTTCACTGTCGAAACTAGGAGTGTCGCACCAGCGCAAAACATTACAGCACATATTCCGTTATGGGAGGTCATACGTTGCCTCGAGTAGCCCGCCATCAGGGCGAAGCCTAACGGCGTGCTGGTAGTTTGGATTTTGAACGACGGAAAAATAGTACAGCCTTATTTCTTTTGTTGGGTAATGACGTCTATGTGATCCCGCGTGCAGAAATGCTCCTTGACCGGAATTCGAATTGCCCGGGACCGCCTTGAATGCAGCGCGTGTGAAACACGTTTGTGCGTTTGTGCTGCCTTGGCACCGCCCAAAGCAGCGCGTTTGTGCTGCATCGAAGGCGGTGGAAAGTCAAATTCTGCATTCAAGGAGCGTTTTCTGAATTTGGCGTGTAACGAAAGTCGGGGCAGTCCGGGAAAAGTTCTTCAAACTGTTGCTCATGTGTAAGATCGAGATCTGTTTCTTCAATGGGTGCACAACGTCTATATATCTGCCTACTAACGGTGATTCCGATCGCGCAATTCCGCGTTGCACTTGCGTCATGATGCAGTGCCAACAAACATTTATGCGTATGTAAGTGGGTTGAGGTAAATATGCAGGCAAGTTGTAACCAATAATAATCATTTGCAAAGAATAATCATCCAACAACATTTACGTAGACGATATGCGTGCGGTATTTTGTCTTCCAAGCATGATATGTCAGAGTTAACAAGCTGCACCTTATGTAGAGGTGGAGGAAGGTGTACACTGGACATGCAAACTGTGCAGAACGCCTTGTAGTGGTCTTAGACTGATACCCTGAGGCGATAAAAGTGCATGCAGTTTGTTGTCGAGTGATGCGAGATAAATATAAACGACCTACCTGTTGTAGACATAAATGGTTGCGTGAGGTGTCTGGAACTTGCGACTGCAGATTGTGTGTAAGTGCGTTCATATGAAGGCTCCTCAGAATACCCTGTTACGCGCACCACTTTACAGTATGAAACGTTTATAGTATAACGGGATCGTATACTACGCACTTTCGAATCAGTTTCTTCATAGCTTTTGTTTCAACTATCATAAAGAAGGATAAGAATGCTTAATGAGTAGCGAAGAATTAGATTAATGTGTGCTGTAAATATGCTATTAATAGTTGCTTATTTCTAATAGGTCATTGGTGCAGCTTTCTATACCCATAGTGTGATACGGCAAGATGCATCGGGACAGTTACCTGATGAAGTATGTTACAACTACACTTGGAAAACAGGTCCACATTCCGTCAAACTTTAAAATGTTCTGATGAGTTCGTGTGCTTATAACTGTAGCAGGCGTAATAGCACGCAAAAAAAAAACAGTAAAACTTTCACAAGTGTTCTGCATAAAAACAAAAAATCTAAAAAATCTTCAACTGAGAATATCACATGTTGAAGTAATTAGCACTGTAGTCCCCACACAAAAGGTGTCGAGGAAGTATAGTTTGGCAGTCGTCATTCAGATTACACGGCTAACAATTTCCTCCTTGCGTGCGGACCAATGAGACAGATAAGCAGTTTTGAAGGAGCGCAGTACCACAGTAGTCTGCCACTGTGCCCGTTTGAAGTAAATCTTCACAGTGTCTGGCATGTGCGTGCTAGCTATCAAGCTTGACAACAATAACGTTAGGTTAAATAGGAAAAACTATACTGATTATCTTGCATGAGGCACACAGTCGTGACTGCGTTGAGAACATACTTTGTGCTAATTTGCTTAATTTGAGTGTGTAGAGTAACAATGTAATGTGTCAACTTTTTTTTTCTTTGTTTTTTAGACATGTACCCCTGCGTTGAAAATAGCATCGACCGTGCGGTCAGTTCTATTACTACGCACCTTAAAACGTAGACGTTGAAGCGGCACACTTCGTTAAGTTTTGACTACCACCTCAACACTTCTGTGGCCATTTGTGAATTACTGATAAAGCAGTTTTGAAGGTGAACGTGTCCATTTTTTTTTGAACTAAATAGCAAATACGCAGAGCGTTTCTGGTTTGCATATTAAGTATCGATTCGAAATCACCGCATTGTGTAACTGCGATTGCATGGGCTGTAGCTTGCGATGATGAGCTATACTAAAGGGTATGTATGAATAATTACATTTTCTGTACTTTAGCATAAATCTCCCTTACATTACAGAAAAAAAAAGTTGTGCAATGATTCTTGGAGATAGTTATTCGGTATCTGTGATATTATGCTTAGGACTGTACTGACAGACATCGAAGTTCGGAACACCAACTATTTATCTAACCGACAAGGTTGTTGTTGTATAGGCTTGCACAAATGCTACTATCGTTGCAAAAGCTTCAAACGTTTTTCAAAAAGAGCAATATGGCAGTGACACATAACTGAGCTACCAGACGATAACGCCCGATCACCAAGCTGTGAGCTGATAACCCCGGAGCTGCCCTATACGCTTTTGTGTGTGCAGTAGATGACCTCTTCCGCAACGCGATAAAGATGGTGTTTACGTATCTTTACAACAGCACCAAGCTGACTACTAGAGACACCATCGTTTCACGTAACCGAGCATAGTGACGAACCTTTGTGGTTAAGAGACCACACTTTGTGGTTAAGAGACCACGTGTGGTTAAGAGACCACACTATATGGTTGCTATGATGTTCTGAGAACCAGAGTTAGTGTTGTAGATATGGTGTGAAAGGTTCGATACGAGGTCACTTCATGAATTTCAACCCCGTTTGCTCGTGGTGATGTCCGAGAGGTGAGATCATGGATTTTAAAGGGCCAGTATGGAAACTAAGACATTGTATTTTTGTGTCAGTCTAGTTCGGGGCCTGATGAAATAGAGGTGATGAGCACTACATTTTTTCCCATTACAATATCACTTAGGCCTCTCTAATGCAATTAACATCCGTAGATAGTTCGGCTAACCACCATAACTCACAGGAAAGCACTGCCTCCAGCACTGATTTGCTTGGAAAATCTGACTCAGGGTTGTTCTGAAAATTTTTTTACAGCGTGCGGTTGATAGCAGCCAAATGTCTCGTGTTCTCATGTTTGCAAAACAAATGCCACCCAGAAAATACGAAAAGACAAGCTCGGCCAAGTTGTCAATGCTGCAATGACCATAAAAAGTTCGAACAATATTCAGACACACTGGCTACGAGCTCTCAACTATTTTCTGAGGCATAAAACGTCATGAGACGATTAAGCACTGTCGATGCTATTTGAGAGCCACTATTTCTGCTTGAAAGCAACTAATTAAGTTCACGTTTTTCTGTAAGGTGCCTGTACCGAGCTGCCGAGATAATCAGCGCATCTCATTTGCAAATATGGCAACACATTGCTGATATATTTCAAGGCCAAACAAAAACTAATGCGCCGGGGAGGATTCCAACAAGAAACAGATTATCTGAACTGTATTGCAGTGCTGATGATTGTGCAGAAAAGTGCTCAGGTAATTGCCGAATATTTTGTGTTGATGAACTGTCATAACATTCAACTCCACATAAATCGGCTAAAAATGTGCACTCTCAACTCAATTCTAATTCGCAATTGATATGTTCACAAATATTTCAGTAAAATTGGAGAACACTGAAGATTTCAACAAGGTTCCTTCCCTGTTACGTAAGTTTTGGCCACAACTATATGAACAAGCCATATATATCTAAATACTAACGTTGGCCAAAACGTTCGGTAGCATGTCCGCGTGCATTATTTGTGAGGCCACAACAATTGAAGAGGGAGCATGCCCACATCAGTGACATTGCCTCATTTTTTTTCTCACCGTTTGCCCATACTCCGCAGTCACAATGCACAAAGCGTAGTACATATGAACACATGGGCTTTTGTATCCCCTGAGAGGTTTAAATATTTTGTTTGACCCATTAGTCTTTAAGAGGATGCGCTTGATAAACGCACTCATGTGAGCACTCGCGTAGTCCGAGGAAGTCACTATGTTGTCAAAGGTTGCACACACGCGCAAGTCCAGCGTCGCTTTGTATTCACATCCATGCGCGAGCTCTCACGCCAACGACTGACTGCAGCGAGAGCTCCTCAATTTCAGCCGGGTAGTGCGATGTATGACGTCAGAATGTCCCTACACTGACGCGTGCACAGTCGAATCCGGATGGTCACCCATGAGAAGCCAGATAGTCCTGACCACCTGACGACGCTCGCACATAGTCTTAAGAGTTGGTCACAGAGCGAAACCCGTACTCGTCTTCCAACCGTCCTGCCCGGTCACCGGACCATTCCTGTTCGAGCGACTTCGATATGTTGCGCCTCTCCTCCTGGTTGCGTACAAGAGAGTACAGGTTGCTCCTCTGCTTGGGTCGGTGGCCTGGTTCACTGGGCCTCGCCGGAAGTGGCGGGGGCGGCCGCTGAAGCTCTGACGTCACACTCCCGGCCGAATTCACAAAGTCGTACAAGACCTCCTCGTAGACGTGGTACTCCGAGTCTGAGAGTGGCCTCTGTGTCTGCTGCTGCTGTTGTTGTGACTGCACCGCTGTGGGCCCTCCTCTGGAACCACCTATGTGAGTGTCCCGTAGAGGCTGCGATGCAGACGAGGCAGCTGTTGTAGCCGTCACGGACAGCTTGCTGGAAGAAATCTTCGCTGGTCGAGGCTCCGTGATCTTCTTGTGCTGAAGGTCCTCGATAATCTCGAGCATGCACTTGGCGACCTCGTTGAAGCGTGACTTGGCAGAGCGCATGATGGTAGGCTTGACAGAACACGGCTTCACACTGCCGGCAGCGGTCATGCCGTGAGTGGCTGTAACGCGCGGTGCGGGTACAGGGTGGCCAGTGACACTCCTCTCTGAGCGCGAAACAGTTGGCTCAATAGGAGCAATAGGGGGGTTGTACGTGCCCATTGCCAGTGGTATGGTATCCAGTTGGTGGTGTTGTGGCTTTTGGTGCTGTTGCCTACTGTGACTTTGAGAACGTCGGCTTGGTTCGGCTGTCAACGCTGCGTTATTATGGTCTTTGGAGGTCTCTTGGCATTTATCTGCGCATACAAAAAGCATACAAGGTGTTAACGCAACTCCCTCTTTTAATTGCGAAGCATTTTTTGCATACTGCAAGCACTTTTGGCGTATCTATCTATCTATCTATCTATCTATCTATCTATCTATCTATCTATCTATCTATCTATCTATCTATCTATCTATCTATCTATCTATCTATCTATCTATCTGTCTATCTATCTATCTATCTATCTATCTATCTATCTATCTATCTATCTATCTATCTATCTGTCTGTCTGTCTGTCTGTCTGTCTGTCTGTCTGTCTGTCTGTCTGTCTGTATGTATGTCCGTCCGTCCGTCCGTCCGTCCGTCTATCTATCTATCTATCTATCTATCTATCTATCTATCTATCTATCTATCTATCTATCTATCTATCTATCTATCTATCTATCTATCCGCTTACGTCTGGGTGTTCTCGTGATTACCCCCTTAACTTGGCGGGAACCAAAATTAGAACAGGAGGATAAGATAGTTCGACAAATATAGCACGCGGGTCAAGATATGAATAGTGTCACAATCACGTCACGTACGTCGTCAAGCACTTCCCGCCAGACAGTGGCACATATATCCACCCGCGGGCATGTGCCACTGTGTACGGGTATGTGCCACAGGTGATAGGCACTTAGTATCTACCGAGGAACGGTGAGAACACACATGGGTAATTTTGACGCGTGAGCATAAGGAGCAAAGTGACATCGGCATTGTTGACCCTACAAATGCAAAGAATAAATGTCACAGTGACAGTGTCCAAGCAGGAATCGAAACCAAGCATTCTGGATGGCAATGAAGTATCCCATTTTATAAACATTGCATACGTACTCCTATCACACAGCTGTCACGTCGAGCGAACGTCAATTGTCGTTAGGTGACATTCGCTGAAGTTGATTCATGTAGCAGTACCCAGGCCTACGATCTTCGCGAGCACTAGCGCTTCATATGAGCTTGTCGCTTCGGGTGTTGCTAATACTCATGTTCCAGTTGACATCGTTGCGCTAGTGGGAACAACTGCCTATGTAAGTATCTGCAAATGTTCAACATATGTCTAAGCGTGCAACATTTGTACATATAGTTAGCGTCATTTTATGTCGTGTTGCTCAATAAAAAAATTACGGCACAGTCAACTTCCCTCCACATGTTTCGCATAATGTCGATTCCCAAGGTACATACGTGGGATCTGTCGAATGTCTTTCTTTCCGTGATGGGTAGTTAATTATATCATTCATTCATTCATTCATTCATTTTGTTACCTCAGATAAATGTATAAATAAAAGGAAGAGAGAGGAAGCTTAACCTGGTAGAAGAACTAGTCTCTGGGTAAGATATTACTTAAGGAAGCATTCCGTGAAAAGGCTAACAGCATCATAAAAGTTGCCATAGGATGACATCAACTGCAGATTTGCTGGTATGCACTTTCTAATTGCATTAATATATAGTGCTTTTTTACTTAATCCTGACATTCAGTTGAGAAGCTTGATTCGTGAAACAAAAATGTTCTTTGAATTTTACTTCCTCGCCTTAAGAACTAAAATGAAGAATTGCCGATGTCGTGGCAATGGCTTACACATGCCAGCTGGTGATCAAGAAACGAGTTTAGCCGCCGGTGACTCACCTTTCAAGCACTTGACCTTGGCGACGCTGTATCCCGCGTTGGAGCGGTACTTCTCCTCAACCATGGTCACGTACGTTGACGGCGGGAACCGGGCATCCAGGTCGTAGTAGTCGGGTTTGCCTCCACAAAGGAGGCTGTCGATCTCTTCTTCCAAGGTCCCACCACTGTCGGGCCTTTCGAGGTTGGCACGTAGATTGGCGCAAAGCGGGTCCTTGAGGATAGGCTTGGCCCGCGTTCCGGGTGCCTTGGCCGGCGAGCACGAGGGCGCCGAGGTCAGCTTCTCGGTGCTGAACCTCACCGTCTTGTCACCCGCCGAGCCCGCACGGGGGCTGCTGCTACTGCTCTTCGGACTCACCGGTGACTCGCAACGAGCAATGGCCGTCAGCAGGGACTGGCGCAGCTGCATCAGGTGGTCCAGGTCGGCGTCAAGCTCCTCCTGCGTCGGCTTGTGGCCCTGTTGTCCTCCCGCGGAAGCAGGTGCTGCGAGCCTGGACGTCGCGGCGGCCGTAGAGGGTTGTGCCAGAGCGACGGCAGCCTTACTGGAAGATTTGGCCTCGGCATCGTAGTCCGGTATCTCGGGCGTCGGGCACAGGCTCTTGTAGCCGCTGTCGATAGAGCCCGCGTACGCGATGGACTCGCCGTCGCTGTGCTGGCGCGCCTGGCGCCGCTGTAGGTACACGCTGGCGAGGTCGTAGTAGTCGTCCGACTCGCAGCAAGGGTCGTACGTCATGGAGCCAATCGTGTCCAGCAGCGGATTGCCGGAGGAAGACAGGGAGCTTCGCTGCTGCTGGCTGCCGCTACTGCTACTACTGGTGCTGCTTCCGCTGCTACCGCAAGCAGCGTACGAGCAGCGCTGAGACATTGGCCTCTTCTTCCGGCGGGCGCCGGGCGACGCCGTCGGCGACGACGCGTCTCGCCGCACGTCGGGCGACGACGGGATGCGGACGGGCTTCGGCGGTCGCGGAGCGGCCGTCGTCTGTGCCGGGGTGGCAGCGTCGTCTCCGCGCAGGCCGCCGACAGCGATGGCGGCAGGAGCTGCAGTGTCGTCGGCTGCTGCTGGCGGTGGCGGTTGTTGACTCGGCGGCAAGGTGTGCTGCTGCTGTTGCTGCTGGGCGTCACCGGCGGCCGGCTGGTCAGTAGGCGGCAGCGTTCCTCCCACGACCACGTCCTCGAAAGTGTTGTACATGTGCCACATCTGCCGGGTGAAGTCATCCCCTTGCAGACTGAGTTCCGCCTGCGTCGTAAAAGAAGACAAGGCGCGAGAATGTCAGAGGCTGATTGAGGACGGCCGGACGAGGTGTACTAGCTGCTACTACCCCCCTCTGCTCTTCCTCCCCCTTTTATTTACAGCCGCTCATCAATACAACGCGTCGTATAACTTTCCCTCCTTCAACCTCATCCTCTCCACGTGTACCTGTGTTCACACACCGCTTTCCGTACGCCGCTGTCCGGCACAGACAGTCCAACAAAAGGACATCGCGGGACGCCGTAAAATCTTGGCTCCGCGAGACGAAGAAAGCGAGGAAAAAGCGGACGAGTCAAGTCTCCATGCATGCGGACCAGAATGCAGCAATGTCCTTTTGAGGAGGCGGCACGTGACCACTATGAACACTTATATACATCACCTTAGCTGCCATAGCTCCAACAAAGCGTGCCCGGCGCTGCGTTTGAACTCGCGTGGCGCATACGGTGTGCTTGTATGAAGACTTAGGAAGCGTTCAGCGAAGCTGGCAGATATAACATTTTGTGGAAGAGCACGCCGCATGAACGCACACCGATGCTTAACTCCCAATAAAGTGAAAAATGTTTCGGTTGGATTTTGATAAATATGCAAGTTCCAGTTGAATATTATTGATTACGCTACAATAAGGAGTTGATTTTACGGCAATGTTTTCGCGTGAAGGCGTTGCAGGTTACAAGCACTCCGAACATGGCAAAAAAAAAAAAAAGAACAACAACATGACTTCGTTGTTTTTTTTTTTGCGTGTTCTGTCATTGAGCATTATTCTGAATATCGCAAATAGTCAGAAAATTGAATCTCGGAAGTTAATAACGAGAGCAAAAACAACAAAGCCTAAATTTGGTAAAGAAAAGTTTGATACGGTTTTCTAATACAGCCAACGCTTACCCAGGCCGATATCTGGAAAGAATATTTATGGGCCTGGAGTCGAGAAGGTGAACGCAACACTGTGGTGTTGACTCGTGCGAGACTCGATCTCGTATACTGCTGTTTCCAAAGGATAAAGTTGTTAATTGACACTATCCTTGAATCACCGGCCAGAACTTCATCACGCCTCTGATTTTACATATTGGCTGTGCTCTGCAACTTGAAAATAACTGGGACTCCCACGCCGGAAGGTGCTCATTGCCTGTAATCGTGCCTGATGAGACCAGCCAGCTGTTCGCATCTTCTCCACTGATTAGGGTTAAATGACCCAGTCATCAACTATTCCTGTTGTGTTAATTTTAAAAAAATATCGTGTGGTCAAAATAAACCGAGTTCTGGTTCGCTGTTCTCTCTACCACGACATGCTTAATCGAACTTCTGCTCGTGTAAAGAAAGAAGCCAATAATCCGATGATCAAACCTCGACAGGGGCTTCCAATGCAACACATGTGGGCATGTGAAGTGTCCTTGATCTTCTATATTTCGCCAAGTATCGATGACACTAACCATTTACAATGATTGGCTAAAAACAAGAACAAAGCGTTCTAGTTGCTGTTCTGATTGATTGATTGATTGATTGATATGTGGGGTTTAACGTCCTGAAACCACCATATAATCATGAGAGACGCCGTAGTGGAGGGCTCCGGAAATTTCGACCACCTGGGGTTCCTTAACGTGCACTCAAATCTGAGCACACGGGCCTACAACATTTCCGCCTCCATCGGAAATGCAGTCGCCACAGCCGGGATTTGAACCCGCCACCTGCGGGTCGGCAGACGAGTACCTTAGCCACTAGACCACCACGGCGGGGCGCTGTTCTGTTCTGTATCGTGTCTTCAGAACCTAAAGAAAATGCGCAGCTGGGCAGCCTTTGTTTTTTTTTTCTCTTCTGTTTTCATTTTTCTTCCTCCTCTCTTTCCTTTATTTTTATCCTTTTGCGTTTTTTATCTCTTTTTATTTCTATTTATTTCTTCGTCTCTGTTCATCTACTTTCCTCTCTTTGTTGCTGTTTCTGTGTTTCTTTCTAGTTGTTGTCTTTCTCTCTCTCGTCCATATCACATTTGCTTCCTCTCTTTTCTTCTATTTTTATACGTGGTTTCGCCTATGTTGCGGCCAGTGCACTAGTTAGTTTTTGCTGCTGATAATAAATTATCATCATCAAGGCACCCGGACAAGAGGAAGAAAACTTCTCCTTGGCGCGAGCGCGTGCTAAATGTGCTGTAACACATTAAACGTTACGCCAAGCGAAGTCGGCTCCCCACTTAACCCCTCCCCCTTTGTGCTTAAAAGCTCCGTGCTTAAAAAGTACAAACGCGATTGTACCGTGCAACATGCAACAAAGCTAGGGGACCTTTAAGCTTCGCCTTCAAGAGTTAAACACGATAGCGATACCTTGTACTGAGTACGTACTTCAAACTCTTAGTGCATGAAATCTTTTCGAACCTGCTATGCGCCCACCATAGGAGAATGGGCGCAGTAACACGTGTGCCTTTGGTAGTCGTTGACCGGCTTCAAACCAAGAAGTCATTGTGATTGTCATGTTCTGACACCCGATGGCAGTGTGCGCTCGTACCTCGCAATATTATTGCGATATTTCTTGTTGCTCTGTGAAGCATGTATACGGGACGCGTGTGTTCGTAAATCATGGAAGTTACTTTCACTTTATTTCAAAGCTGAGGAAGTTATTTTCACTGTGTTCGGATGTTCGACGTTACAAGATGCGTATTTTAATAAACAACAGGACTGAGGGATAGCCCTCAGAAACGGCGATCTTTATAAGCAACTAAGGGCTGTCAAAAGGCCCACGAACGGGTGGCGGACCATGTTCTTCCGGCCCCAACGTGGGCGCGGCCCGCAACTATACGACTCTGTAGTTCCTTGAAACCCAAATAAGTTGGTTGACTGACCGACTTACTGACTGTAATACAACATTCGATTGCCGCGCAAACAACCCGGGTTTGATCTCTATTCGGACCGAAACAATGCGGGTTTGATTTCCACTCTCACTTAGAATTTGTTTTTATTATTTAATTTGCGTCGTTCTCAATTTTTTTGGTCACGCACAAGATGATAATTTTTCGCTTACTACCAACGACGCCGACACCGGCGTTTCAGCGAAACAAGGTTTTTAACACTATCACGTTAAAATGCCCCTAATGACTGCTCTTCAGTCATATAGCCAGACTGCAATTTAAGTGTATCCTTTTAAGTTCCAGTTATAACAGTCATAGTGTGGAGTGTGCACCTATAGACAATGTTACATTAGTCTTGAGGCCATACAGAAATCGAGGAGCAAGCATCGGCGAGAACTTCAATTGAAGTTAGTTCGCGCTTTAGCGGAATAAAGCTCCGTCGGAAAACTCTTCGAGTTGGAAATGCGACGTAGGCGGTAGCTCCTTTCATCGCAAGCGGCGGCTCAGGAAAGGCCCCATCTCAAAGACATTTTTTTTCCCCGGAAATCTGATTATAGAGCGACGGCCAGTCTCGCAAACGAAAGGTTTCCGAGCCGAGTTCTGTGCGGCTCGCGTTCGCAACCCTAATTACAGGGCGGCCATATCGAGAGAGGCTCTCGTCGCCGTCGCTTAACTTCGTAAATCACATTTGCTCGCGGACGCTCCGGACTTCGGTTTGTCAGGCCGCCTCTCGTCTCGTCTCTTGGGGGCACGACACGCTTGGCAATCCTAGCCAGCCGTGCACGCGAAAGGAAGCTAAGCTGCAGCTCTGGCAGTGGAGGCGGCGGGGTTCGGTCATCGCACTTTTGAAAACTCGTGAGCGTGCGACGCCACGTACACAAACATGCATGTCGCGCCTTCTCTTGGTTAGTGCAAAGTTGAGGTTACTGGCCCAGCTTTGACCGCTGTGTTTTGGAAAATATTGACCTAGCCTTTCGTAGGTGGGAAGTTGTTGCGCTTAATTTTTTTTCCTCTTCTTTGAGAAACGCTACACTCACGAGATCTATGTGAAATCAACGATTACGTTGTCTTTCGCGAGCTTCGTTAAGAAGTGTGGTGGGACGGTCTACAAAGACCATAACTATAATGAGGGGGAGGCTGATTAACAAATTATTCTTTACGTTCCTCATCTTCTGCGAGTGTTAAGGCCAGGACAGTGAATTAAGTGACATTCTTAACCTTGTGTATGGAAGTGGCCGAGTTCTTCGTTATAGATGAGTTTCGCAGTTCACAAATATTCCACCAACTTCCAAAGATATAAAGAATGAGGCGTCCCTCGCTCTCTTTTTCTCGAGGTTTGACAGGCTTTGCTTTCATTTCTCCTCGTCTGTTAGGCGACACACGCCGTGCAACCCCCCCCCCCCCACAGGTGTACATCGCAGTAGATAACGTGTGTTATCTGGCGCGCACATTGACAAGACCCTATACTGTCGAACAAAAGCTGAACTACACACGTACGAAGAAATCGCATGGACATCGCTCCTCTATCATATCGGTGGCACACCACGTCAGCGTGTGGGAACCTAATCCACCGCGGACGAAGAGGAAGAAGAAGAAGAAGAAGAAGAAAAAGAAAAGAAAAAGAAAGAAGGAAGGAAGGAAGGAAGAAGAAGAAGAAGAAGAAGAAGAAGAAGAAGAAGAAGAAGAAGAAGAAGAAGAAGAAGAAGAAGAAGAAGAAGAAGAAGAAGAAGAAGAAGAAGAAGAAGAAGAAGAAGAAGAAGAAGAAGAAGAAGAACCGCACGTTTCGCAGGGTGCATCTCCCGCGGAACCGGTCATTCGACGCTGCATATAACCGGACACCCCCTCTGCTTCATCCGAACGCCAACCTCCCTCCTGAACGACATTGGGAAGGCCGTGCAGCCGTCGGCGGCACTTGGCCAGAGACCACGTGGCTTGGAATGGGCGAATGCGTGTTTGCCCTGCGGCATTTCCAGTGGTGAAACAGATTGAAACAGATCACACTCAAACAGATTCCTTCTTTGTGGTGTTCCTTCTTTGTGGTGTCCTTTCTATTTCAGCGCAATTTTTACCTGAATAGAATGAACCAACTAGCCCCTCAAGACGTCCTGAACGGAGGGAACCACCCTAGAATTCCCCTTTTGATTCGAACCTCTGTTTGTTTTTTTCTGCGTTGAAATGAAGAGCCATGAAATAAGGGTCGGTGCGCAAGGACGCTGCTGTAGAGCATAGATCATCGCGTATCCATTAATGTACGGGGACACCAGCGCTGCCAACACTGCTTCGGTTTTATTGCGGATTCCACGTCGCGCTTCACTGTAAATGAACAATGCCGTGCAGAGAAATTTATTAGACAGCCCCGCTGAGTTTGTGAGTCACACAAAAAGCGTGCTGGAAGCCATTAATCCTTGACGATCGCTATATAAATGAGCTTCTTCCTAAACATTTTAAATCCGCTATCTGGATGTGATGCGCTAGAGTAGGGGCGTGGCTTATTATTTCTAATTCACTCCAGTTTGTCTTAAAGTGAGGCGTTCCTCAGCCGGTAACCGTGTTAACTCGCACACTACCAGCATTGTCGAAGTCTGGCTCACCATCGCTTTATGTGGTTTGGTGTAGGTTAAGTGATTGTCAGTGTTAGCTGCCGTGAGCTAGTCTGAGCTACCTATTCGCTGCTGTTTGTTATCGGTTGTTATAACAGTATATTTACCTTAATTCAACCCCAATCCAGTCGTTGACCTCTTTACCAAACTTTTTTTAGGGGCGCAGCTCCTTAAGGCGTGGGCTGTGCGTCCCCTGTATGTAGCTACCTCTCGTTTAGTTCTTGCAGTGTTCACTAGATGGCGGTACATGTAGCTGTTGATGAAAAGATGCAAGATGTTATGAACTAGACGGCGGTACTTGTAGTTAATGACGAAAGATGCGAGATGTTATAAAATAGGATTTATGTCTCATATGGCGCGTGTCATTGGTGGAAGGCAATCGTTCAATTTAGTCGGCGACGTACGCTAGGGGAAGCGTTGTAATAAAATCGAGTGGGCAAAATGTACGGAGAATTCATTGTTCACCAGGCCCCGCCGTGGTGGTCTAGTGGCTAAGGTACTCGGCTGCTGACCCGCAGGTCGCGGGTTCAAATCCCGGCTGCGGCGGCTGGATTTCCGATGGAGGTGGAAATGTTGTAGGCCCGTGTGCTCAGATTTGGGTGCGCGTTAAAGAACCTCACGTGTTCGAAATTTCCGGAGCCCTCCACTACGGCGTCTCTCATAATCATATGGTGGTTTTGGGACGTTAAACCCCACATAGCATCATTGTTTACCAGGTTTACCTTCGGAGCTTCACCCACTCATCATCATTCACTTCGTAGATATGGCGGCACTTTTTTCCTTCTCTGTCTGTGGCTGACTCAACGCCAGCATAAAGCTTTCGCTACACGGCATTAATGAGGCGAAGCTGATCTTGACAGCGCGCATGAGAAAGGATCCGCATATGCGGGGACACCTGGGTAAAGGCGCATTCTCGCTCACGAGGAGGCCGGATCGAGTTAATCCACGTCGGAATGCGCACCCGCGGCATTCTCCCTCCCGCCGAGCTTTTCGCCACGCGCCGGCATCCGCCAGCAGGATGCGGAGGGGCCGTGACCTCGCGTGTGACTGCTTGCCACGGGCACAGCAAAGGCGAAGATGTATAATAAGAAATAGTGGGGACAGAGCAATCGGGCCCGTTGGTCTGCTTGGTTGCCACTGCTTTCCCAGGCAGGGATAGTGTAGACCTACACCATGTTTGTAAACAGCGGTAGGCGCAATCACCGTACTGAGGAGCTTGTAACGATGTCGCGAACCACGAGCGTTGCCCAGCCCCAAAGTTCGTCACCACTATACAGCCACTGTACAGCTACTTTATGATAGCGTGACAACTAGCACTTCAGCTCCAAAGCTGCGTCGTGTCGGGAGGCTCTTCCGCGACGCGTTGTGCTCGGAGGCAGTCCTACAGCTGCTGTACCAGTTGTGACGTGATCATAGATGGTGGTGGCGAGCTTTGGGCTGGGTCATGAGCTGGGTCAAGCCTATGCACGCCGTGCCGTCGCTACAAGTACCTCAGTATGTCGACGGCGCCTATCGTTGTTTACGAACATGCCATAGGTCTATGACACTATGTCTGCGACGAGAGAGTCTATACAGAAGTTTTTAGGAGCACTCGAGGTTCTGTAAGCGGCAAACTGAAACATATTGATCTAGAGTGAAATATAACGACTTTCCTGTACTTTGGAAACCTTTTAATTGATACAAGATTTACAGTGTACGGTCAATCTACGAGTGAGCAATGATGCTCACTCGTAGTGTGAGCTAGTGTGAGCAGTGATGCTCACAATATTTGGTCCTTCTTGTTCGGGCCGGCCGCGCCTGTACTCAGCTCACTTCTATTTTAATATTTTCAGCCATTTATCCCATCCCCGAGCACATGCACGGTAGAGAACCAGACGTGCGTTTGGTTAAAACACTCGCCTTGCTTATCTCTTTTCTTTTCTCTCACACACACAGGCACGCTGTGTGGATAGGGCACCATATTATCAGTATACATGTTAAACTTACAAAAATTCTCAGTTTCACCTGAAAGTGATACATTGAAAGCAACATACGGCGTGCTTAGCGTTGCGCTTGATCTTCTTACGTGGCGATACAACAATTCGATGAAGCTATGTAACAAGTTGCACTAGGTGAGACAACTGCTGGTGTCAAAAGCGTGTGTCGATGCCGATTCGATCATGAACTCTGGAAGTAGCGTCACGGCCATCGGACTCTGGTGGCACTTCAAGTTTACTGTGCAATGCGTACTGTGGGAATCGTAACACCTGCAAGAAGGTCTTATTGCAATAATTTCAAGTGGCCCCGTCCTACGTCACCAGCTTATAGCGACGGCTTTTCTGGTAGTGAACGAAACAGGTCCCGACGCTTTGTTCCGTGGACTGAATGCGCCTTTCAACGGAGACGCCCTTGGCGCAGCCGTAATTCTTTCTTGGCTGTTTATAACATGCGCCCCCCCCCCCCCCCTCTTCCAAAATTTGCACTGCCGAGGCTATGACGTCACATTTTGTACTTGCGTGAAACAGCCCAGCAATGCGGTGATCCCTCTCTCCATTTATTTGTTTGGTTTTTTTATTTATTTATTCATCTCTTCAAATTACCTCAAAGGTCTCGCATGTGAAATTATATGAGGGGTGTGCGAACAAAAAGAAAAAAAGCTAGCCGGTCAGGTTAGGTAGGAAAGGTGTACACGCCGACGGCAATTGAGGATCCGGAAACAGTCGCCACGTTTCGCACAGCACCTGTCGCTATCACGGCGAAATAATCAGAACGGCACGAACACTGTTTTGCCGGAGGCGAAGCTTGGAACACCACCTAGGTCACGATGTTGAAAAACTCGAAGGACGGAAGTGCCTAGCGTGACTATTACGTGAACGCCTGCGTTTGTACGTTGAGCGTGGGGACGAGCAAATCATCTCTCCAGAGATGTGCGTCTGCACTGCAAGCAAAGCAAGCCAGCCGCTCAAACTCGCCGCCAGTTACGCAGCCACGAGCCTGGCCATATTAGACCGCGCGCGAACGCGCGAATAACTCTCGACTACGCCGTTCCGGAGTTCACCGCTCAAGTTCACCGCCACGCGTACCGCAGTTCTTCGTCGCACGACACGTGTGTCAGGCAGTCCTGACACCTGAATAGGCCATTACGTGGCCGAGCGGACTGCCGCCGCTGCCCCTGCAGGCGCGGCACGTCGTTTTCGGAGTCGATCGTGAACTGTGCGTGCGTACGTACGTGACGGCTTCTATGCCCAACTCGCGAGACGCTGACACGCGATTTCATAAGGCTTCGGACACGAAAATTGACCGAAACTGCTTCCGCAGCACCCGTTTGCCGAGTCTCTTCGTACATGTTACCGCAATATCTCGCCTGCAATGCGAGCCCCAGTGAAAAAAAATATTACTGTAGCGCGGTTTTATTTGGGCGATGTGACGAAATAAAGAGAGAGAAATAAAGAATGAATGAAATAATGAACGTACGTTCGCCAGTACAGCTTGCAGCGCCACTGTAGGGAAGCTCCCGAAGCTGATGTGTGTCTTTCGCTTACATTCCCGCTTCGAGCTTAAGCAGATTCACGTCTCACTTTGCTTTTCCCTCACAGTTCTTTTTTATCTCAGCATGCAGAAGCAGCCGTTAAGCAATGGTTCAGGAGCATTGCAAGTGACCTTATAGAAGATACGCGGACCTCTCAAGTCGCATGAAAGCAAGGAACCAACTTAAACTAGCCGCAGTCCGGAGCCTGACAATCTCGCGTTGCAGCACTCGAGACCTTACGGTACGCTCCGCGCTTTCTGTGCTCTTGGTGCTGTAACACTGGCTACTGGCAGGGACGTGCGTGAGCGTCCGATGCGACTCCAGAACCTGTGCGCGCAAAAAACAACACGCCAGCCTCCGCCAGGAAAGGCAGCACGCTTAGAGTGCGAGCTGGACGGGCTGTTTTCCTTCCAAACACCTGCGGTGTCTATAACATCCGCACATGCTACTGGCAAACGACGTCCCGGGAGTTCGCGGCGTGTGGCTTTTTTTTTTTTTTTTGCAGTGTTACAAAAGCGCACTGCTCCGCGCTTACCCTTTACACCGCGGTTCCCGCCGAGACTGGTATGTCGTGAACAATGCACGCCCTCAGTTTCGCGAATGTTCGCGAATGCGGTGAAGTAACGGCCCCCGTCGCGGTGAGTCCGGAAAATTGGCTCATTTTCTCGCGTAATTACGACGCCCCTTCCCCCTCGTGGTAGAGGCACTAGAGGGAGAAGACTCTAGGTTTCGCGTACGCGAGATACAGAGGCCCCGCAGAGCCAGCCACCGCTTCGCTGCAAAACTGCGCACCCTTTCCTTCGACTCCCGCTACAACACCCACGTCGTTGTCCCACCCCGACACCCCGCCCGACGTTGCTCGCCGAGGTTGAGAAGAGGGCACGGTACGCATTCTGGACGGTGATTAGGAAGCTTGACGCTCCAAGACTTCCCAAATACATTTCTTTCTTTCTTTCTTTCTTTCTTTCTTTCTTTCTTTCTTTCTTTCTTTCTTTCTTTCTTTCTTTCTATCTTTCTTTCTTTCTTTCTTTCTTTCTTTTTTTTTCTTTCTTTCTTTCTTTCTTTCTTTCTTCCTTTCTTTCTTTTCTTTCTTTCTTTCTTTCTTTCTTTTTTCTTTCCTTCTTTCTTTCTTTTTCTTCATTGTTCTCGTCATCACAGCAGGATGAGGACTGAATTCATCGGAACTTAAAGCCTTTAGTGGAAGCCCTCACAGCATGCTTGCTTCTTTGCTTAGGAATCTGGCTGCATCAACGCTTGCCAGGTTTCATCCCGGAATTGACCTATTCATTTGTACACTTTTCTATTTATGCCCTCTCTCTTTATTTGTAGTCTCTCTCTCTCTCTATTATATTCATGAATGGTTTGGTTTTACTTGTCACCTATTTATTTATTATCTTGCTCCTTGCTTCCTGTCAACACTTTGACGCCGTTCACGAACACGCATGGAAACTGCTGACGCGACACGCTTGCCTGTGTTAGCATCTTGTCTTCGGCAATGGGACGCGGCGAAACAAGCCGGACAAAGCAAGAGACGCGCGCGCATGTCTTTGGCCGTGCGCGGGACGGCGCCCCGTGGTGCCAGAAATCCCTTCTTGTCCTCCTCGTTCGCATGACACGGCAGTGCGAGCTGTCATCGTTGCCGGTGTAAGCTGTAGGTCGGGCTGGAATCCGAGACAGTTCACCTGCCTCCGGTCGTGCGGAGTGTGCCAGCAGCTCAAGCGAATAGCACGGGAGACCGGTAGTTCTAAAGAAGATGAAGAACTCGTCTTGGTAGTTGCGCTGTGCATCCCCACCTCGCCAAAATTTTTACGTTGCTAAACTTTGTTGAAGGTAGGTTGATAAGACAGATGCTTGGGCTAGTTGGTGATTGGAAATCAACATATTTGCACAGCGCAAGACTATGAATAGTTACGACGTAACTACTCGTAGTCTTGAGCTGTGCAAATATGTAGAAGGTAGGACTTTTCAAATGTGTTTTCAACACTTCAGAGTTTTTTCTGTTTTTTTTTGCAAAATCAAGGTAGACTTTAGAACACTAGAAGAAAATGTTGGCAAGGTCACGAAGCGCACCGAAGAGAACATGTGATAGTAGCATGACGTCCGCGACGTGGTTCCGGTTCCTTAACTCCAGCATGATTACTTGTCTAACGAGCGAACTGCTTTCACAATCGAAGCAGTCTTTTGAGGTCAGTTTATGGTTAGAAAGAAAAATACAAAGTTGTGAATGGATTATAATAAAATATAGAATCTAGGAATAGGAAGGTCTGGGAAGTGGTTTGCATTGTTTGTTTTTTTCGGAGGTGGTACATTTCTTGCATAAACAAGGAAATAATTTCGCGATTCTTATACATATACCAAGCACTTGCTTCCGCCGCGCTGTTGCATAAGCCGAATTCATGGGGGTTTTCTTTTCGTGAGAGACAGAAAAGAATTTCGTGCAAATATTATCTCAATTTTCTCCTCTTCCCTAGCGCGACCCGAAGTAGCAGTCATGACGTTAAAGACGAATCAACCTTGGAAAAACACCAAGCTGCGCTTGCTCATAAGTATTCATTTTCTTAAGTATTCATTTTCATAAGTATTCATCTTCATAAGTATTCATAAGTATTCAATCTGAGTTCGTCCTTGTGTCTGTGTTTGCATATCCTGTCTTTTAGAATGAAAACGAATGACAACGCCAGCGCGGAGCAGTCATCAAATCACCTATAGGTTTAGAACCGCACCGGCGACCTTGCAACTACAGGTCGTCCTTCCGGTCACAGTGAGCGTCGACACGCTGCTGCCGTGACAACGCCCGGTGATGCCAACAAAAAGTTCCCACGAGGGGGAAAAAACATAAAAAATGAAACGTTGCTTTCCCCGCATCACTCGGCGGTTGGCGCCCGAAGTCCAACCACCCGCCGAAGGCGGTCGCGGCTCAAAACGACTCCACCGCCTCTGCCACTTGGTTTTTCCCACGTGGTTTACAGTAGCGTGACACCCCCGCGTCCGCCCGAGTTGGGTCACGCAGGGCGTGCGATTCACCCGTAATTCCAGCACGCCTATTCATCGCGGCCGCCGCCTCTAATGCGACAGCGCCGTGTATCGCTGGCGCGAGCGAGTTTCGGTTTGTTGGCCTTCCCGTCTGTCGTGGTGTATATATATGTACGTGCACGTGAACGCTCCTTCGCGGTGAGCCGGGCGCGAAGGCCTCATCTGCGCAGCAACGAAACCGTGACGCCGAAGTGAAGAAGCCGGCGGCCGTCGAAAGGAGAAGCTGCAGAGCAGACCATTCGGTCTGCTTTGGTGGTCGCCGCCGCTCCTGTGTATGTATACAGGAGCATTTCTCAATATTGAAGTGCATGTCTGTAAGTTGCCTTTGATGTACACCAAGAAATACAAAAAGAAGATCTACGAAAAAGGACGAGGGTGTTTTGTATCGAACTACTGCTACGAAAACAGATCGCGAACTCCCTGTTCACAAGAACGAGTAAAGCGTTGACTGAACTATAGGTGATAGTTTTAAGTGATATGCGAGGTTGTCAGTGGCAAGAGGAAAAAACTTAATTTTATTAAACAACCAAGTGCTTTCTTGCTCATTTATGGCAATAAATTGAGCGGCCGTTCCTGGTGACCATTCGCACAGCGCATCGTTTCGGAGCTGCTTATTCGGACGCAAGCACACCAGGTTTTCTACACAGGCACAAGCTTCCTCATTTGATACCAAGTGAGCTTGTGAGGCACCGTCGACATACCTTTATCTTTATCACCAAAGGAAAGAAACCACGTCCTACTATGCGCCTACTGAATGTACTCACGCATGTGCGCGGGACTACACTGCGTATTAAAAATTGAAGCGCCTTCTATTGCATTTTTTTCCTAGCATTCTAGCACAACTGTTCCAATACTGTGCAGCAGTGCTTCGTATGGCTGCCAAATAGGGTACCCGCTCATGCCCAAAGTTTAACGCCCTTTTAACGAAGAGCGTTAGCACGCGCTGATGGTCATGAAAGGCAAAACGCGAATATCTCGAAGATATTAGTGTATGGCCCAGTGGCACATTGTTTAATTAAAGTTTAGCCCACCAAAGCACTTCTGACAAAGTCTCGCTCTATGAGAGCTAACAGTGACAGAAAAAGAGAAAGGGAGATTAGGTATGTGAAATGCATGCGAGGATAATCAGGAAAAATTTTTTCCAGTTTGCTACCCCGAACTGGAAAATGGGTAAGGGGACGGAAATGTAAAGAGCGAAAATAAAGAAGAAGGATTAGAAGAAAAAAAAAAAACAAAAGAAAGCGCGCGCACAGTCAAGCATGGATGTTTCGTAGTTCTTTGACGAAGTCGGTTCACCACAGAAACTCCACTAACGCCTTTGTCGCTTTCTCCTTGGAAGCTCAAACGTCCCGACACTTCAAAATTGATTGCTCGTAAAACTGCAGGTGGTCATCGAGGCGCGCTGACGTTGTTAAAAGGCCCATGCACTGCATGGTTCAAATTGAGCTTCGGACACGCGAAGCTATTGACCGCTGCTGTCTACATAGACGCATATTTGTCGCGCACATCCGCAGTCCAGGTATACTCCGTAGACAGGTCAACAAGAAACTAGGCGTACGCCCGACCAAGATGCAAAGAGGGTGCCGTTATAACAGCGACCTAGTGAAAGTCGCAAGACGGCGCACGAATGTGCCCCGAGCTATGCACGAACGTCCGGTTCACCGACGACCCAGTTCCGGCCGTTATTAATATCCGGCGCCCCGCGACATGCCTCTGCAGGCTTTCGTCCTGCGACGTTATTAGAGAGTTTTAGTACTGCGTACGCTGCGTACGTGGCGGCGTTGCGTACGTAAGGACGCCACGTTCTGCGTATTACGCATGCGCAGACCGCAACGCGCACGTATCGCGTTACGTACGCAGCCGCTACGTACGCACGCATGAGATGCGTGCGTGCGTACGTATGAGGGGATCACGCCGCTCTCGAACAAGTTCGCGACAGCGCGAGACTTCGTTTTGCAAAATGGCGGCATCGAGGGCAAGCACCGACCGGCTCTGTGGTGTGGCTTAAAATATGGTTATAATCTGGCTATAACACTTGGATTGCCTCACATTGGCTGCCAACAACACGTGCTTCTATTTATTTCTACCAGATGGCGCAACACGCTTCACGCTCGTTACTTACGCGGTTACTACGGCGTACTAAAAGCCGATTAGTGGCAAAAGACGCCACGTAACGCAAGGTAGTTGCGTGATGCGTACGTAGCACCATTCCGCAGTAATAAAACTCTCTATTGCCACCCTGCGTGCCCCACGTGCAGCGATGACCGAGAAAGTTACCGTGTTCAGTGCAAGCTTAGCGCGCAGTCTTGCGAGGCACGAGCTTAAGAGAAGCACTGAAGTTGCACTTGAAATATTTCGATAACTATCCTGGCGTTCACCGAAGCGTCAACGGCTGAAAAACAAAGTTGGGCCGACCTGCCTTTTTTTACACTAGAAAAACCGTGAACACTAACATTCGAGAACGAATCTAGTTTCTCCATTGAACCAAATACCCCCTGAATAATGATCAGCCAAGCCTGTTTAACAACTAATGTAAAACATTGCTTCCTGCATAAAATTGAGCATCATCCCATTCGACGTGCGGGCTAGATGCCTGAATTCTACTTTCTACCCCGTTGCACTGAAGACCCGTGTTCCCAAGCTTAGGAGGGATAATATGCTCACATCCTAGAACAATGCTGAACAATCGCGCGCTAACTTGCACAATCACGCGATAAAGAGCATGTCCTATTCCCTAACTTTCGAACGCAATTTTAGCATCCATTTGTTACATTGTACATTGTACAACGTGTACACCTTCTACACAATTTTGATCTTGCGCCTTGTGCATAGCAGTGTGGCTGGCTCGATCTCCTTTAGTAGTCGTGCGCCGAAGATTGTCTGTGTGCAATTTTATGCAATATATAAGCAGTATTATGATAGTAGAACGCTATACTGCACGTGTTCCGTTTGACACACTCTTAACGTTCAATCTTGTTCACGTGGTATCCGAATAAGCGCCATCAGGCGTGGTCAACGCGCATTGTGGCTTAGGACTTGGCGCCGCCATCGATGAGGGGAACAAAACGAGGCTCGGAGCCGCTTGCCGCTGTGCAGGAAGGTATTGATTGTTGCAAGCTTGAAACCTCCTTTCGCAACACGTCATCGCGTTCACGAAAAGGACAGGCCTCTTGGCACAGCCAAAAACATTCGGGCGGAAGGCAAACCGGGTCGTCGGCGGCCTCCGAAGTACAAACAATAACACCTACTATGCACCATACGTAATAGTAGCACGGCTTCTTGTCTCTCACCCTGCTGACCACCTCTCTCTCTCTCTCTCTCTCTCTCTCTCTCTCTCTATGATCACGACCGCTGTTGCCTCCGGATGTGTAGCAGCTTGGCCTCGAGCAGCAGCAGTAGCCTGGGAGCAACCACGCCGGCCCTCCCTCCCCTCCCTTGCCTCGTTTGAAACCACCACACCTCTCTTGCGCATTGTGATCCCCGCATCCCCCTCTTCCTGTACAACCTCGGCCGTTCCGTTGCTGCTGTCTAGAGCCTCCGCGCGCGTGCTGGTAGCTCTTTCGCGCCGTCCACGGCGTTCTGCAGCAGCGTGAAGAAGGGATGGTGACCGGACCTGCCGACCGGCATCCGTAAACGGCCACTGTAACGCACCCGGCAGCTCGCGCGTGCGTGCGCGTTCTCGTTATGCACGGATGATTGCTGAGCGGCTTTTATAAATTGGCATTCCTCAGATGCGGACCCTCGATTAAAGCGCGCTCGCCCGCTCGGCTTCCGATGGTCCGCGTATACGTGTTGTTCCCTCCCTCTTTCATCATATCGTGTCCCTTCCCTGCCACTGATCGCTCCCGGCCTTCACCGCTGACGCGTGCATTGTTTGTCTTAATTGCCGGCTCTGTTCGGGGCTGACCTCGTGAGTTGGCGTTGTTTGCGGATGAATGCGTTCTCGCGGGTGAACATATAATGTAGATTGTTGGTTGATTTGGCAGGATTAAATGGCGTATTTCTTGGCCTGCCATGGGCACCTTGTGTGTGCTGAAGTCATGCCGGTGCGTCTGTTTGTAAGTTTTGACCTCATACGTGACCGCAGACTTAGCTTTAGCGTGCGTGATCACGAGAGCATCACTTACGAACTCACCTCGATAAACTGCATACATACTCTGCTCTAAACTGAAAAAAAATATATTCTTGACACCAGACTACAGTGGCGGGGCTCACGAGTACAAAGGGCAGTTGAAATTGTTACTCAGAGAAGAAAGAGAGAGAAGGAGATGAGCAAAGTAAAGAGAGCAAAGTTAACCAGAACAAGCATTCGGTTTGCCAACCAGTGGAGGAGAAGAAAAATAAGATAGGAAGAGGCCAACGTAGAACCAGATTGCATACACACAGTCACTGCTCGCAAATCGAGGAGAAATTTGTCAGTACCTTTTAGAGTTCGTTGTTCTGGCTTGTTTTTTGAACTGCAATATCGCATTCGGTGACCCTTGTTGTGACGAAAACAAAAACAAAAGAAATAAAAAAACAGCTTTTGCTTGAGTACATATATGACTTGCAGTGACGTCACCAAAAGGGCACCACGTCACTAAAACTTGCATGTTTCAGTAACGTCAATCAACGCAAAGTTTGTGATGTCAAGTCAACACGAATGGCATACAGGTCCGCTATACCTTCACAGAGGCCATTGATGCAACCAGGTCTTAGCGGCAACGTTATGTTCCCTTTCCAGCATCAATAACGCCATCATGGAGTACCAGTAAGTTTGAAGGCTGCATCCGTGACTTCACGTTCAACGACGATAGTTATAGCGCTAGAACAAAACGACGACACAGAGACAAGATGGACACGAACGTCGTATTGTTCTAGCGCTATAGCTATCGTCATGCCATACCAACTAGCCCAAGCTGCCACACTTCACGTTCAAGTTATCTATAGGTGCGCCGAACAAAGCGTTAACACAGCTCTACAGTCGAGACATCGGATTTCTGCTGGTCCGTCTTTTCCTACGCCGTGTGCACCATTCCTATACAGGCTGCCCACAGAAGCGGGCTAGCCTTTCTGTCGCTACGGGCGCCCAACAGGTCTTTCCGTATCTGCTCTACGCTCGAGGCTCGCCTCCGCACTCCGACCACCGCAGATAGACGGCCTGGCTATATAGTCATGGACGCCCAAGCGCGCGTGGTTCCAGGAAGGCAACGCCTGTGTCCGGAATCTCGCAGGAAATTTAAATGCCGAACAGCATGCTCCTCCGCGATAAGGGATCGATTTCAGGATCGACTGCGAACTGCGGTGCCACGAACTTGGAGAGCCGCCAGATACGTGTTTTGCATCGACAAGCGAAAACCTTGGCACAACCAGCTTCTTATATATACACGGTCGGTCGTGACTTCGTGGCGCGTCCCCGCGGCACCCTCAATTACGAACGACTACTCCTGGTCGCAGCTGGGCAGGACCTGTCACCGACTGCCGAGAGAAAGATATGCGCCATTGCGCAGGCCAGCGGGAAAATTCCAAGCAAACAGATATGGTTGGAGGGCGCTTGCCGCCGGAATTTTTGTGCTCACAGGAATGACGTGCTCACGCTGCGCAAATCTTAAATAGACAAAGGTATGGTGACTCAACAGGGCACATGGGTTTGGTTTGTGAACGCATGACAACTTCGTGATCTTTTTTCGTAATATTTGCTTTTTTATGTCGTAACTAATGCTGCTGCCACAATAAACGAATTCTGCTACTACGGTGAACTAATAACGTACAGCTCGTTACGCGACCGAAATCTCTTTAATGAAACGTAGCGACCCGTAGCTATGTTTCATTAAAGAGAAAAACACTACGCATAAACACTACACATCCACGTCATAAACACTACACATCCCTGTCGACCTGATATTATGAATCGTTAACGCCCGCCGCTTAGGAGGCACAACGTTCGACAAATGGACTTCGTTCAGTACTCAGTTGCCAGGTTCTCTATGTGCCATGCTGAAATTCCCTGGCGCCAGGCTACAAGGATGCACTGCGAGAATCGTTGACGAATGTCCATCACTGAGGCTCAACACTAAACATACTCACAGAGAAGCACGGAAGCGTAGGCGCGACGCTAGAATTTTCTTTCGAGGGGCGAGGGCACCACCTTGATTTTGGGAGGGGCACCCTCTTAAAATGGCTGTTTTTCGCTTTCTATGCCATTGCGAAAAAAAAAAAATGGGGGGGGGGGGTGGCACGCGCCCGGTGTGCCACCCCCTGGCTACGGCCCAGGTCTCTCAGCATTCACCCAGAAACCGAATGGGTCACAACATTTCTTGAAAGCCGAGGCGGGACGACAAAAAGAGTATTCTTCATCGTATAATGTAAATAGTCAGGCCGACGAGTGTTTATGTGGCAACAAAGAGCCGTAAAGAAAACGAGAAACGAAGAAACGAAGAACTGTTCGGGCTGAGTGAGTCGTTTCACTCTCGTTCGGCGTACGGTGAGAACATCTGCCACACCGTGCGCCTCATGGTTCTTCCGACGCCGGCACCCCTCGACGGCAGCGACTCTTCCCCACCTGCCGTGAAAGCCACATGCGTGCGGATCAGGCCCTGTTGCACATTGTATGCACCGCGGGGTTCAAAAGGGCCTCCCGCATGCACACGCTTGCTTGCTTCATACGAAGGTCGACCCCCCCCCCCCCCATTCACCCCCCCCCCCCTCCACCGCTGCCGATGTTGGGGACCATCGAAGAAGAAAGACTGCTGTCGACACTCTCCAGGTTCCACGGGTTCGTCGGCCGGGGTGTGGACGTCGAAGGTAGAGAATGCCACGCGGCCTCCTCCTGTGGTCGTTCGCGACGACCGCTCTCTTGCATTGTGTCTTGTGTATGGGTAACTACCGTATGCCGCACTACACCCTACTCGTCTATTTGATAGTATCGCCAAGCCATTAAGGTCCCACCGTGCTCTGAGAGGTCTTGATAAGATCTCGCATAATTACGACGTGCTAACGGCGACGCTAGATGCAAAGCCTTGCTAGCACTTTGAACAACTATCTGGCTGAAATTGTAGGCGAACGAGCAGCAGCAGCTACAAGACGACAATTACCTCACCGGAGGGATTCAAGTCAGACTCACTTCGACGCCATAACCAGAGCCAGATGTCATTGCACCAATCTACACCGAGATACTCCCTGGATACTGTCTGCATAATTTACGTTACATGACCACGTAGAATTTTGAAGGACAGCTTAGCAGCCTGTCGTAGAAGGGTAACTCGAAGAGAATATATCTATTTCCCACAGGCGCACATGCAGTGCACCTGTTAGATGTAGTTTAATAGCTGTTTTGAGAACAAACGCAAAATTAAATGGTCCCAAGAGTAAACTGAAGCAAGGAAAGCTTGCAAGACAAAACTTTGAAGTGGTAAGCGATTGATGAAAGAACAGCCCAGCAGCCAATGTTTCAACAAGGAGGCCATTGCACGTCGGAGTACTTCTCTTCGTCAGTCATGTTACAGGAAACGCACGCTGCATGAATGTTGCCTCGCTTAGCCTATCATAAAACACAACCGCCTATTATAAAATCATCGTCCATTAAGGCGCAGACAACGAAACACACGCGAATTCTGTCCTTAAGGACACTCCTTTGACGGCACCTGCCAACTTGGCTCCCCAGAAAATTCATTCCCTCTGAATAGGTTGTTCCTGTATGGCAGCAGCGCTATGATTTCGTTTTACTAAAAATATATTGCTCTTCGACTATTTGTTTTCTGCTATCATAGCTGTCAGGTGGTTGCGACTGCATTTGTGATGTCACTGACTATGCAAGACGATTCTGAATGAATGAACCATGAGTGACTAAGTATTGATCAATGTTCTACGTGGAGCGCGTTGGTCAAATTTCTTGCCTTCATAACAGAAGGAAGGTGAGTGGGCATGCACCAGAGTTTTGGTAAAAAATAAAAACACGGAAAATATTAAATGCATCACCGTACTGAACCCCGTTAATATTTCTGTGGAAATTTGTCACTTGTGTTCCCCTGAGATGCCCCGTGACGCGGACCAAGTTCAATCGCGTTTATGATCAACATTATTTAACAACAAAGCTGTTCTTTGTCGAGGCTTTTTTGTCGGGATCCGCCGTAGATCGTATATCGTATATATATAGTGGGATTCACCCGCAGAACTCGCCACTTTAATCCCACTTCATCTCACTTATCCAACACACTTCATGCCACTTCCTTCCCACTTCATCCCACTTATGTACAGCACCTTATCCACTTCATTCGCACTTCATCCCGCTTATCCAATCCACTTGATCCCACTTGCCCAAAGCACTCCATTCCACTTCATTCCCACTCACCTCACTTATCCACCGCACTTCATGATACTTCATTCCCACTTCATCCCACATATACAGCCCACTTCATGCTACTTTGTGTCCACTTCATCCCACTTGTCCAACCCACTTCATTCCACATATCCGACGCACTTCATGCAACCTCTTTCAAAACTATTGCAACCATCTTCGCTGTTTCATCGTTGTCTGCCAAGTGGAGCCGGCTGAATATTTTTTGTTTATTTAGCACGTGCGTGTGTTGCCCTTACAAAGCCACCTGAAGATGCTGTTGAATGTACACGCACCAGAAAAAGGAATCGTAATTTGCGATAACTCCCGGTGCTTCTCAGTCGACGTTTGCCCGGCCTTTTTATAATTTTTTTTCGAGGGAATTATGCCAGCGTATAGCCAGAGCGCACTGCAGAAAAATGGACGTGGGAATTTCTTACGAAATCAACCTTTTTACGCGTTCTTCGTTCTTTAGCTTTACGTTTGGAGCCGCACCTGCTGGTGCATAGCTTCCGGGTTGAGGACAGCTCAAATGCGAGTTCATTTTGCAGCCGAAGAACAGCATTCCGACCACATCACACGCCACGTATGCACTCTTGCCAGCAATCTTATCGGCCTCTGCGATCTACGAAGCGCGATCATCTGAGCCAGGAATCCGTGCACTATCTTACGGTGGCAGGTGTAGCGGTGTTCAACTGACGCAACCACCACTGCCCTGTCGTGTAAGAGGCAGACTTTGTTTCCCCGAAGCTTCGAGAAAGTAGCCTGCGACTTATCTTCGGTTGCTGTGGTGTACAGGGATGAGCAAGCCTTTTTATGTTCATCGCCATCGCCGGCGCCGAAGACTTCGATCGATGTACTGTGCTGGTTGGCGGGCTCCTTGAGGCGGAAGCGAGTGAGTACGCTTTGATTGCCCTTACTGCACGACGGCAAAGCAATCAGGTGCGCCTATGGCCTTCGTCTCCTATGGGATGCGCCTGACCGAATCTGTGCACTACAGTGCATTGTGCTTTCTAGTCGCGCGTGCACCTAACCATGGGCGTTCGTAGAGAAAACCCAACTGCCTTCTAAACGATCACTGCCTGGATGTTCACGGGGCATGAAATTGCTACACGAATGAATTGAACGCCCGCCGGATAGCTCTATAGACTTCCTTCGGTATATGGGCGTGGTTCGGAATAGGGCACGCATGATGTCCTGAGAGAGGTATAAACAGAATAAAAGATAAAGGCAGGGAGGTTGCGCAGGTTGCGCCTGGTTTGCTACCCTGCACTAGGAAAGGAAAAACGGGGTAGAAAAGGGTTCTGATGCTGCGATGTAGTTCAGGGTTTTGTGATCTACTGTGTATGATATTTATGTTTGCCCTCATTTAACTTGTTGATGAGGGGCCTTATGCTAAGCAGGTTACCTCGTTGTTACCACGGGCAGTATCAAATGTCAATAAAGAAGAACTGGCAACGCAGTATGCGGGACCATTCTTCTGAGAGTATAGAACGTAGATGCGCTGAACTCGAGCATATTGCCCCACCGCAGTGGTCTAGTGACTAAGGTACTCGGCTGCTGACATCCAGGTCGAGGGATCTAATCCCGGCTGTGGCGGCTCCATTTTCGATAGAGGTGAAAATGCTGTAGGCCCGTGTGCTAAGATTTGAGTGCACGTTAAAGAACTTCGGGTGGCTGAATTTTCGTAGCACCATATGGTGGCTTTGGGATGTTGAACCCCACATATCAATCAATCAACCCGAGTATATCGAAACGCTTCAAAATGGCGCGGCATTGTCAAATAATTACTATCAAAGCATTGCGTATATTTGAGGCAGTGGCAAGAGAAGCCCCTTTTAGACGTATGTAGAGTAGGGTGCTTCGTTTATGTTTCCTGTGTCTTTTGATAGATGAATGACGGAAGGAAATTTTGAGGTTCGTTTCATTGTTTCGCACATCTTTAATAAAACCAGCTGACGTTCATTAAGTTTGATAGATGAGTTATTAGAACAGAAAAAACGTGCTCTTTTTTCAGTAAAAAAAAAAAAAAAAACTTGATAGAACTGTCTCTCTGCTTGACTGTTCAGGCGTAGGCATACCGGTGTAACACGTTGTTGGACGAGTTAGTGCAAGGCATTGAGCAGTTATACCGTATTTTCTCGCGTATAACTTTCACTAAATGACGGTAAAATGTATATCAAAAGAACATTTCTTGTTTTCGTCTGTTTTCGGCTGGGTGTATATCTCCTCAACCGGCACACCCTGTAGAGTAATGTAAATACCTTGATTTCTCAGCAAGCCGACGCCCACTGCGAGCAGCTTCGACAGCGTTGTACGGTTTTACAGAGGCGGCCATGGAACATAAAGACGGCGAGCGGGGAGGAGAACGCAATGAAGGAGAAGAGATTGCAAGAGAGTGCGCAGGTGGGGGAGGGCTGAGCGGGGCGCATCTTGATTGCGGTCTGATGCCGTGGCAAGAAGGGGGGCTAGTTGACGTGAGGAATGCGCCTGTCGTGTCTCCCGAGCGCTCATCTATAGCGGCACCGGCTTGGATTCGTGCGTACTTGCTACCATCCGCGCTCTCGTGGGTGCTTGATGGGCCCACGGCAGGGCGACCTCGGGGCGCTGAAGTTTCTTGCGAGGTCGACGCTCGACCGCGTCAGACAGAGCGCAGCTTACAACAGTCCCCCTCGTTTCCTTTCATGGGCGAAGCTCTTAAGGACCTACCCTTGCCTTCCGTTGTGTAGAACGATTGCTATGGTCGAAACATATTTGAGACAAAGAAAATGGTTTTACAATAGACTTCAACGTAGACATAGGCTAATTATAAGTTAAGAGATCAATGTTACCGGCGAGAATAACCTAACGAGAGGAGTATTGATGACTTTATCTCTACTAAGAGGCTTCTCAAAAAAGCATCTAGCACAAAGGCACACATGCAATAAGGCACAGAGACACACACGTCTGTAACACAGAGGCATACTACATGCCCCAGCAAATTAACTATATTAAAATGGTATTTTGCCACCGCTAAGATGGCGGGTTCTTGGATTCACTCTCGAGGTATATCATTCGCTCCCGCAATTTTTACATCCCCCTTGAATTACTTGAGACGACTGGAAGGCGAAATAAGTTCACATTTCTACATCCACTTTCGTCACTCAATTTACATGATATGGGGCAATGCTCGAGTAATGTACAGTCACTCACAGAAATCCTTCTCAGAGCTTCGTCCACTCGTCATTATTCACTTCGTGGAGGTTTTTTTTCCCTCCTGAAACAGGAAAAGTAACCTAGGGCGTGAACACGGTTGGTGCAATCACTCACGTGTCAACGTCACAATATGACGCTACCGTGACGTGACAGATCGTAAAATTTCGTGCCTTCATCGTGAACACCACGTAAATGTTTCATGGTAACGTCATCAAATGGCATCGTCACTTGGTTACAGGGGAGTGGGGGCTATCCCGGATGCCGGCAAGTGAAGAGCAGAATTAAAGTCTGCAATGCGTGCGATCTTGGAGGGAATACAGAAATACGCTAGCTTCAGGAGCTTTCGGGAAGGTGGGGGGGGGGGGGGGGATTAGGCACTGTAATGAGAAGGCAAAAGAAAAAAGGCGATGAATATCGCCTACGAGGCATCTTAGGAATGTGCAAGAAACCCTGCTAGATCTTAAATGTGATTTATTTATTTATTTATTTATTTATTTATTTATTTATTTATTTATTTATTTATTTATTTATTTATTTATTTATTTATTTATTTATAGGAGTTTTAATATTAAAGCGAACAAAAATAATTTCACAACTTCCAGCTGTCACCTGAGGCACCGCCATCATCATCGATGGAGGGTGGGACGGGACAGGGCTCGCCTCACCCGAAAAAAACTGCCGGTCTTTAAATAAAGTTTATTCATTCGTTCTTTACGGTAGTATAAAGGTGATTCCTCAACTAATCATCTCCCTTCGCCGGTGCTTTCCTATTGATGAAAACTCGAGGGTGAATGAAAATGAAACGTTCCTGTACCGTGTTTATGACGTGAATATTTATTCTCTTCTGTTTAGAAACCAGCGAGAATATTCGGTAAATTTTGAAATGTCTCAGCTGCTAAAAGTTCGTATTGATGTGTTTAATGAAATGGCATTCGTTCTCAGCATTTCTTAACAATGCGGACAAAAAACTCGGGTTGCCAAGCACCGAATTCTGCGACGCAGCTGCCGGTAGGCAACATAAAAACACAGTCCCTATGCACTGAGTTGCAAGCGGCGTGGAACACATATCACACGCAAGTAAGCCGTTCCCGCTACGTTTACCTATTGCCACGGTTTACGAATTCGATGCAGTGCGCGCTTGACGAGGATACCGAAGTGGGTTTTGAACGGCCAGGAACGTGGTCAGGGCGGTAGCGAAGGATGTCACTCGGCGCACTATAGCATGCCTCTACGTTATAAACATAGACTGCAGTGAAAAACATCTTGCCACGAGAGCGGTGGTAGAAAACAAAAGGCTGAATAGCTGAGCTTCAAACACTCGGAGAACTATGCTGGCCGGGTTTGTTTGCCGTCGCGCAGCAACCAACGAGGCTTCTTAGCGCGACCCTGGCTTCCGCAGTGCTGCTCAGAATTAATGGCACCTCGAGTCACGAAGTGGCGCGACGCGGCGACCCTCTTACGTCGCCGTGACATTGATGTGCGACACCTTCGCTCCCCCGCATACAACGCCCCCTCGTTGTGAAGGGCTCCGCACGGTGCCACCACGACGCATGCACGGAGACTGGATACGACTGTGCACAGGGTATTTTTCTATGTTGCCCCCGTCGGTAGTTCCATATGCGCCGACCCCGCTTTGACACTCCGCTTCAGCATCATGGTTTGTTTCGAGCTGAGTCAGCCTCCGTGGGTCCTTTGCATACGGCCATACTGTCGTAAACACGAGGAAAATATGTATGCAGTCGCTACACTAGCGCGTTTCGTTTAATTCCTCTTCTAGCTTTTCCGTAAGGAAAGCTATATAGCAGCTGCCAGTGGCACGTTGAACTGCATGGAAGTGATTGGCATTATCTCGACCTTCGCAAGTGTTGCTCTGGGCTACCTTGTAAGACGACACATTTAGGGAATGTCGAAGCACGCTCTCAGTGATTCGACTGTTTCTCGAGGTCGAACACAGATCCATCGCAGAGAGAACTATAGACATGCAGAAACTTTAATTGAGTTGCTTACTCACGTAACCTTTCGACGATGATGCCCTACCGTGCAACCAACTTTTCTTTCAGGCCAACGCACTTGTGAAATGTTAGTGAATGTTGGTTTCCAAAATCATAACATTGCACTGTGCGTGAAAACGTCCACAAAGGACAGAGAATTGAAGTTGTAAGCCAAGGCTGTCGCCGTAATTAGCGTGCGGTGTACAACATGTTGCTGCTTGCCTTCTCATTCGTAATTAATAAAGGGTGACTCGCTTTGGCGTTTTCTTGTCTACAGCGAACTGCAACAGCTGTGGTGATGGTGGCCGTTGAAAACTAATGCGTTGCCTGAGATAGCGCTGCTCCAAGTGCCTGCGCTCTACAGCCACTTCGAGGAGCCGTTGGACTTGGGACCTAACGGCTGCTAGAAAGCGCCGCCTTGCCCGCTGCTTTTAATGGCCGGATGCAAATCAACGCAACCGAACCTCTAACGTTAGTGCTTGTATACTATGTGCACGTTTCCGGCACCTGTCGTTTCGTTTATGCCCCAAGCCTGTTGGAAGACGCATTTTCTGTCATTGTGTTCCAACGGTTGAACCTGAAAGATTAAACCAGGGAGCAGGAAAAAAAAAGGGGGGGGGGGAGCGAAGGGGCGAGTGATCATTTATGCTACGCACAACGGTTATACGTTCACGAACTAACCGCCGTCTCATTGTTTCTTTAAAGGCACTAGTAACAAAGAAAATAAAGTATTATATATATACACACGTCTGTCGTGCTTCAAATTGCCTGAACAGCTGTCGTTCGCCCCATTCATTTAGGCCAAAGCAGGGCCACTGGCTAATGCATTTAGCAATCACGTCAAGCTTCTGGGCGTGTGCGTGGTTGCGCTGGCACAATTAATGCCGAGGCAGGTTACGTCTAAAAATTCTTTTTTTCTTTATCAGCCCTTCAGTTCTATCCCCCCTCTCTCTCTCTCTCTCTGTCTCTCTCTCTCTATATATATATATATATAATGAGATCTAACAGACAGTAATGCCAAGGAATGTACAGGGGAAGTTATTAGAACCAATGGAATGTAAATAAGAACAAAGAAAGGTGGATGAAAAAATAACCAGCCGTGAGCAGGAATCGAACCTACGACCTTCGAATAACGCGTTCGATGCTCTAACCACTGAGCTACCACAGCGGCCTTCCCTCCATCCCCTTTTTTTGGGGGGGGTTTATATGTAAATTTAGAAGTAGGAGTGTCAGTCAGCGCCATCTATAAGCCAAGCGACGAGTGTGAAACACTCTTTTATGCCCATGTTTGGCGTCACGTAGCACGTGAACTTATTACGAGCGGGCAGCTGATTAATAGTCCCTCGTATACAACCTAATGACACCAAGTTTGCCAGTACGAGGCCCTCGTTTAATGAAATAAAGGAAAGTGGTGTATAGCTAAGGGCTCGTTTTTCCGTGTTTTGACACAATATTAATGAGATCTAACAGACAGTGATGCCAAGGAACGTACGGGGGAAGTTATTAGAACCAATGGAATGTAAATAAGAAGAAAGAAAAGTGGATGAAGAAATAACCAGCCATGAGCAGGAATTGAACCTACGACCTTCGAATAACGCGTTCGATGCTCTAACCACTGAGCTACCACAGCGGCCTTCCCTCCATCCACTTTTTTTGGTTTATATGTGAATTTAGAAGTAGGACTGTCAGTCAGTGCCATCTATAAGCCAAGCGGCGTGTGAAAACACCCTTTTATGCGCATGTGTGGCGTCACGTAGCACGTGAAATTATTACGAGCGGGCAGCTCACCAATAGTCCCTCGTATACAACCTAATGACACCAAGTCTGCCAGTACGAGACCCTCGTTAATGAATAAGGGAAAGAAGTGTATACCTAAGGGCTCGTTTTTCCGTGTTTTAAAACAATATTAACGAGATCTAGCAGACAGTAATGCCAAGGAATGTACAGGAGAAGTTATTAGAACCAATGGGATGTAAATAAGAATAAAGAAAAGTGGGGAAAAAAATAACCAGCCGTAAGCAGGAATCGAACCTACGACCTTCGACTTCCTGCTCACGGCTGGTTATTTTTTCATCCACCTTTCTTTGTTCTTATTTACATCCCATGGGTTCTAATAACTTCCCCTGTACATTCCTTGGCATTACTGTCTGTTAGATCTCATTAATATTGTGTCAAAACACGGAAGAACGAGCCCTTAGCTATACACTACTTTTCTTTATTTCATTAAACGAGAGTCTCGTGTTGGCAGACTCGTTTTTTTGTGTTTTGACACAGTAATATAGATGAGATCTAACAGACAATAATGACAAGAAATGTATAGGGAAACTTATTAGAACCAATGTAATGTAACTAATAAGAAAGAAAAGCGGGTGAAAAAATAATTTGCCGTGAGCATGAATCAAAGCTACGACCTTCAAATATATATATATATATATATATATATATATATATATATATATATATATATATATATATATATATATATATATATATATATATATATATATATATATATATATATATATATATATATTGACTATACTTCTGATTGATTCAAATATACTAAAATAAACGTAATTCAGTCCCCGGATCGGTTGCTCGCGCTATGCGAAATCGCATTTTCACTTTCAAAGGCGCACTTTACTGCCAACATAAATTGTGTAAGGTGCGGAAGGAGGAATGCAATAAAGAACGAGGAGAGCTGCCGTATCCTCTCATTTACACACTAACGCAGTATGACTTGGGGACCTTCAAGAGTGACCTCTCACGCAGGGTTAGTCAATCGTGTAGTACCATGGAAACCCGATCAAAAAAACTATGCCATGGCATGGTATACAGAATAATTTTGTTGATTTATGGACGTCTTTACTGCACAAAACCGGCGCCCTAAACGTCGCCGTACGAAGTATCTCTTTACTTGAATGACTTGTTCCAACACGTTGCATATTTCACACTCCTGAAACGACCGCATTTCGTTGTTACGCGTCAAATGAAGCAACATTGACGGCAATACTAGTGCGCAGATCTGTTTCTTAGAGATTATACTTGAGGTTGTTGCATGTTTCTGTGTGTTTCGCGCGCCTGTAAATTTCTCATTTTGTCACAATACCGATGGCGTCAGAGTGTAGCCCTAAAACTCCTTGCTGTTGTACTCTGTCACAAACGACTCCAATTTTCGGAGCATCCGCGGGCCCCATCTTCCAAGAAAGGGCGTTTTTGTGTTGGGGGACGACATCCGGCGACTAACGACCCAGCGTGGCGCCGGCTCGTCTACCCTGACCTGTACCGAAAGGGGCACCAGCGGTTGAAACAAGCAAAATTACCCCCAGATGGGACGGGAGCACGTGTACGCCTCTGAAAACGTTTCGACTGCATCGGAAAAGGCAGTTGACGTATAGACAGCAACAAGTGCGGTCGTCGGTGTCGCGAGTCTCGCGTAGGCGGCGAGCACGGAGTGACCCGCGCAACGTATTGAGACGGCTACAATTCCGGGCACCCTCGTCGTCTACCAAGCCGGCGAGACCTTCAGCGGCACCCGTCAACTCCCCTACGTGCACCAAGGGCTGGTTTGGTCCGTATGGAACTTTTTATTGTGACTTTTTTGTTAAACCGTAAACTTGTTTTAACCAGCCTTTTTTTTTTTAAATATTTGTAGTGTGCGCTGCGTCGCACGTTTAAATTCTAAAGCGCCACCATGATCATTCTGTAATTAATTTCTAGTGTCTCTCTCCTTTGATTTCCATCTTGTTGTTATTTTATTAACGTTCCGCGTATTTGTCTTTAGCCTGTATCTTTTGTAGTGTTTTTGCCCATTTTGTTATGTAGCTGTTCTTTCTATCGAGCGTATCAGTTTTCCTCCTTTGTTATTTATGTAATCTCCTGCCTTTGCCCCCGTTTCAATTAAATGCTTGTTCGTTATGTGTAATCAAACTCCGTGTCTGCTCTATGAGTGCGTCGGTCAGGCCCACACATCACCACACGTGCAACCCCGCACGGGTCGGCCAACCCGCAAATAAATTCGAAATGTGCCACTTCGAGGCCTTTCAGGCGTCGCAGGCCAAAGCGTAAAGTGGAAGCCTGCGAGTCTGCCGCACGTCGATGTTGGATCGGCGGGGCCTCACCCGAAGTGTGTGACATACTCCAAGCGTTGCGATTGATGCCATAGAAAAATGGCCCCCGTAAGTGTACCCCAGTGGTGCATCTAACTCGCAAGCACGCGTGCTGTTATTTTCGCGAGTCTTACGGTTTTTTCGACGAGGATGTCGGCTTTTACAGTCTCACTATGGTTTACGCGCACCTTCACCTTGCGTGGTGTACCGTTTGTCGTTGTTTTGTTTTGTTTTGTTTTGAAAAATAACGCTCGAGCGAACCCAGACACGACCTGCAGGACAAACGGTCCCTGTCTCGAAGAGTTCGCCGGAAACGACAGATGTTCCCGAAGCGGCGTAACCGCTCTGATCCCACTCTGCCTCGCGCAGACGGCGTGCTATCCATTTCGGGGCCAATGGTCCCTCGTTTCCTTTGTCGCGTGTGCAGGCCGAGGCGCCCACCAGGGATTCCGCCACATCTCGAAGACGGGCCGTATCCCAAGACTTATCCAGAACAAGCCTGTCAAGAGACATGCGGTATAGGTGAGGGTGTCGCATGGCGCAACCATTGCAGGGGCAGACCGCTGGCTGCGCGTTGGAATTGCTTGTTTCGGCGGAAAGCGGCTACGTGACATCCGTCTTTCTGCAGAGCGGTGCGGGCTAATACCCTGATCTGATGTTTTTTTTTTTTTTTGTCCTTTGTGGTTGCTCTTGTTGCTGTATTCTTAAATTTCCGTGCGAGCTGTTGAGTAGTTGATACCCAGTTGTACGTGTATTCGTAGGCCAAGCGAAGAGAATGTGTGGCTGGGACTCAGTGGGCGAACAGGGCTTTTTTTTTTTTAATTTCTAAAGTTGTTGCGTGAAGCGAACAGCCACATTCAGGAAATACGTTTACGTTCTGAAAACTGTTGTCACCTCGATGTTATCATTCTCATCATCCTATTGGCTACGCCCACTGCAGGGCAAAGGTTTCTCCCATGCTCCGCCAATGAACCCGGTCTTGCGTCAACAAATTCCTTTCTTTCTTTCTTTCTTTCTTTCTTTCTTTCTTTCTTTCTTTCTTTCTTTGAATAGAATGACATGCTGTATATGGACGCGAATGCACATATTTAGGCTTGCGTCAACGTTCAACAGAACCTCTCAGCGTAAGATTTTAATTCTGCCTATGTTTTCACTCCTTTATCCCTCCCTCCCCCCCCCCCAACTGCAGTGTAGCAAAGTAAACGTGCGCCTTGTTAACTCCCCTTGCTTTGCTTGCTCCTCTCTTTCTTCCTCTCTCTCCATACGACGTTAAGCAAGCTGAATCTGCGCGGTGAATCTGGTGTCTACTTCGGCTATTATCTCAATATATTTGACATTTGCTCTATAGTGAGTGATTTTAAATGAAAAGAAGAGAAAAGTGAGCCCCACAACTGCCTGTCAGGGGGAGAACACCTCAACAGTGGCTCACGAGGGGAGGGGGGGTTTAGGAGGGATTAAAAGAATAAAATTAAAAGGTAAATATATAGAAAGGAAGGAGATAGCGAGGCGCCGAGACGGCGAACGACAGCAAACGACGGAAGTAAAGAGGAGATAGGAAAGGTGGACACGGTCGCCGGAGTCCGAGGACGGGGCACCACTCGGCGAGAGCTCTTGTCGGCGTCAGGAGATGGCGTAGGGCGAGCCCAGTCGGCCAGAGCTGTGCTGTCCTCGGATATCGCGGGGGGCACGAACGGTCGGCACGAAATCCACAGAGCGTGCCGCCCTATAGCTCTACGAAACGTCTTATAGGCATTTTATGTATCTTCCCCGAGTTTTCTCTCATCTTTTATCCCCATTACCCCCTTCCCCAGTACAGGGTAGCCTGCTGGTCTGAGAACTGGCTTCCTCTTTCCTCTGTCCTTCCTCTTTCAATCGTCCTCTTCCTCCTTCCCCGAGTTTCTCATCTCTTTCTTCGCAACGTCGTGCGTTTCTCTACTAGGCTGTCCCGTAAGAGAAAGATGCATCAGGTTCGAACTCGGGTAAAGGTATATAAAAAAGAAAGAAAAAAAATCGCCCATACTCTCGCACACGCACAGCACGAGTCTGTGCTGCTTGGGTTGGCCGTTGTCACGATGGACGCGGCGCCACGGCATCGCGAATATGGTTTCGTTTTCATCGCAGCCACAATATTCTTCCTGGTTCACGAGCGCGGGGATTGTATATGTATGTGCACGCGCGCGCATGCGTGCTGTGCATCCGCGGCGCGCCATCGGGCGCGTGCTTTTTGCAAACGAACGTCCGCGGAATACGCGATGTGGCGTGAGCTCGGGTAGCGCGGCTAAGCGGGCCCATCCTACAGACTTCTATAGCCGCGTGCTTTGGGCGCGTTCGCGCCCGCAGGTACATATATAATACGGGCGAAGCCGAACCTGACGCGACCATCGCCATTGCGTGCAGAGTGTGCGCATGCCGCTATATATGCGGCTTCTCGTGAATGGCGTACATATATACGCGAGAAGACATGGCGTGCACACGAGCCATATAGCCGGGGCTGGCTGGATACACGCGGTCGAGCCGAGACAAGCCAGGATTGAACGAAAGGGCCAAGCCATTTCCTGCTCCCCGGCTCTGTCCTGTACACACGCGGGAGTCTATGCGTGTATACCTTGGGCTGTCTGCGTGCGCGGATGGAATCTGCAGCGCCGACTCCAGCAAGCAGCGAAGGCCCGTCAGGGATCCATCACTCTCTTCCGCGCTCGCGAAATCGAAGCTGCTGCTGCGGCGGCCACTGACAGTGCGTGCTGGCTGGCTGTACAGTGGATCCCGGCGACTCCCTGTAGCTTTCTTTAATTTCTTTTTCTCTACTCTCTCTCTCTCTCTCTTCGCCTGCCGAACTGTTCATCGCGTCGTTCAACTGCCTGCTTTTGCTGTTCCACGTTTTCTCCTTATTAGCGTCCTTTCTTGGCTCGATCTCATCGTCCTGTCGCTGATGTTGTCTTTTCACCTTTCAACTATCCCTGGCGCTGAGGTCGAAGTCAACTTCGCGCGAACTTTTCCTTCAGTGCTTGTCGTATGCGCGCATATATATATATATATATATATATATATATATATATATATATATATATATATATATATATATATATAATACCAAAAACAAAAGTGATGCTGGGTCCGGGAAATATTATTCGTATAGGAAAGAAGACGCACGTACGAAGTTATTTTATTTGACGTTTCGGCCGTGGGTCCGGCCTTCATTCTGATGAAGGCCGGACCCACGGCCGAAACGTCAAATAAAATAACTTCGTACGTGCGTCTTCTTTCCTATACGAATATATATATATATATATATATATATATATATATATATATATATATATATATATATATATATATATATATATATATATATATGCGCACTAACGACAAGCACTCAATGCGGAAACGTTCGCGTGCTTGACTCGCGAACAGAAAACCAAACGAAAAAAAAAACGGAGGGAGGAGCCAAAGACTTGGCTGAGTGATCGTGCACATAGTGTGTGTTCGACATAAGAAAGAGCGAATTGCGGCGCGAAATAATGCATCTGGTCAAAAAGTAATAACGCAACGAAAGCAAGGAAACTTGCGTTGCTTTGTTACATTTTGCACAGGATGGACTAACGAGCCTAAGAACATGTTTCATTGTGTTTTTGCGACCGAATGACAGAGCTAGGGTGCCACGCGAGGACCTATAGACTTTTTTTTTTTCACTGTAGGCTCCTTGGGGGCCGCCATGGTCCTCTCTGGGCTGTTAACTTCAGTGAACCCCCAATATTGCATTGCCGAGGCAGTGACGTCGGCTTTTGTGTTTCCGTGCAATAGCCCAGACAAGAAGAGGATCCTCCTCTCCGTTGAAAAGGTTGATAGGTCCTTGTTACGTCACACATGCTGTGCACCGGCTCTTTCTGGCATGATATAGATGTTCGCTCTGGAGGCAAACTTGTCGGCTATATCACACGGTGTAGCCATAGATGGTGCTAAGATAAGAAATAATTGATGATTTATACCACAAACGCCCCATGAGAGTAAGCTCTTCCGCTGCTCCCCCCACACTGCACCTCACTTCCTGTTTGTATTCTTCCAATGTGCAATCACGAGAAATCACTGAACAAGCTATTAATATGGCTGGAGCGACCGTTTCCACAAGATGGTTTTTCTTCGTCGGTAGAATACGATATAACCACTGAGCTGTCTACACCCCCTTCGTATATGTAATGTCGGCTTCAAGAGTTAAGGAGCTTCCGATAAAACTAAATTTCCCACTATTTAGTGAACATGCCCATAATGATACCATTGAACTGGGCAAAGGACAAGCGAAATGACGAAGGTTCGTTCTGTGACTAGCATTTGCGCTCAGTAACATCATGAATGACGTGTCGCAATTTGCTCAACTAGCAACCTTTTTGTTTAGAAAAAGTTGTTAACAATTTAGAGTACGAGGTGCTCTACTATGGGAAAGCATAAAGCCGTCCCGTAGGCCTCAAACCAGCCTGTACAAGGCTCTGCTAATACCAACCTCTGTGGAAAATGCTGTAGCGTAATGTACTCGGTCGAACTGCACAGCGCATGGTACCGCGTTTCAAAACAGGCCCAATATATAAACTCAAGGCTCACTGCCGAAACACCGGGGGCGTTCAGCGTTATCTTGTGTCTTGTGCTTCTTAAACTACTGACGCTGACTATAATTAGTTCGCAAAGAACGAATGAAGGGAATGTATGAAGTGCTCGTTTTCTTTGTTATGTTCAAGCTAACGAAAGCCACGGACAATGAACCGAAGCAAGGTATACATGCATATTTGCAGTGTTTAACTGTAATGTGGTAAGCATACTAATTCTTGCAATGTGAATAAAGTGGAGGAAAAGGCATATTTCCGCTGGTAAGGATCAAACATACAACCCGCAAAAGAGTGGCTATACTTGGGCTGGTTTGTATTGCATTTTTTAAAGAAATATACAACCTGCTCATAAGGTATAACGTTCGCATATCGAATTGAACACATTGCAGTCAGTGGCGTAGCCAGAAAAGTTTTTTTTTCCCGGGAGGGATTCCAGTCCTATAAAACAGAAGTGGAATACTTCAGGACCCCAATAAAGTTTTTTATCCATCCGGGGCTGGCGAGATAGTACCTAACTATATTTTATGCATTTCCATACATAAATTTATTTGTGTGCTCTTACATATACACATGCAAAGGTGAAAAGCTTCGGGGGGAAAGGAGAGTTCAAGCCCCCCTCCCCTTCTTTTTTTTTGTTATGTCATTGATTACAATTAGACACTACAAATAATGCGCCAGTAGTGTCCTCGGTTTAATTGTGTGTTGGTTTGATTACTACGGTAGAAGGGATTTCTTCTTCAGCAATTTACGAGCAGCATCGTTAATGCCTGTCGCGGGTATTTGTAAACAGGCTCCTTCCTCGAAAAACAGGTCCTGCCAGCTTCACGAAGCCCGCGATATAAAACTGCAATCCCCCACTAATAACGTCTCCAAAGACTTCAGATTTTGTTTCTTCTATTTCTCTGGCTTGCTTTCGTAGGAGAAAAAAAAATAAAAGTAAACACAGGACGGGTGGTGTTGAACGCTGGTAAACGCAGCACGGTACCTGCGTGCCAGATAAGCGCGCGCACACTGCAGGCTTGTTCCTTGCGCACGTCCGACTTCTCGCTAAAAGCGCGCCGATCTCCCGCGGAAATCGACGAAGTCCATGTATACAGCCGTTGTTCACATCTCGTTTGAATGGAGACGAGGCGTGCGTCGCTTCGAAGCGCGGAACGTGATTTGAGTGCCGAGTCCGGAAACGTCATCAGATTTTTTTACGTGCACACGGTCGAGGGACGATACAGCTCTCGCAGACGTTCCTGGGCATGCGATAATTCGCCGACGATCTATCTATCTCCGCCAGTGATCTAGCAAAGCAATCGTGACGCTATGCACGGTCGGCAAGAAATCAGATACGAACGAGGAATCATCGCCGAGGGCGAACGATACGCTAACAAAAATATTGCGTAATGTCCAAATGAAAGTTAACGAAAACTAGCAGCGTTCGGTTTCTGCTAGTGTATGGCTGACCACTTTGCTTTCTCCCCATTCAGATCACATATATAAAAATACACCTAATACAATTAAAGGTCTTCGTACATTTATTGGCTTTGTTATCTGCTCTTTTTAATTGGGCTTTCTATAGGGATGGTATATACATGCCTCACACCCCGCTGCGGTGGTCTAGTGGCTAAGGTATACTCGGCTGCTGACCCGCAGGTCGCGGGATCAAATCCCGGCTGCGGCGGCTGCGTTTCCGATGGAGGCGGAAACGTTGTAGGCCCGTGTGCTCAGATTTGGGCGCACGTTAAAGAACCCCGGGTGGTCAAAATTTCCGGAGCCCTCCACTACGGCATCTCTCATAATCATATGGTGGTTTTGGGACGTTAAACCCCACATATCAATCAATCAATCAATACATGCCTCACAGTGAGCGCGCGAGCATAAATCATGCAAAAACTGAGGTCCCGGCGAAAACGAAGGAAAACAAAAAGTGGAAAGAACGTATTCTGACTTGCCAACTCGTCATTTCGCATTTGAAATTGTCCACGACGTAATCTTCTGTTCGCTTATCAATCGTCCATGTATGTGAACACGCCGACATTAACATTGAGGGCAATCACTATTGCAAAGTGTGCGGAATTGCTAGCTTACATGGGAGAGAACGAAAAAGCAAACTCACAGGGTCCGACGATGTCATGCGATGAGATCATCATGTGACGTCATAGTGATGTTATTATTGCGCCGTAATGGCGCCGCAAATTTTGTCGATCTGCAGCGTAATGCAATGACATCGTAACGCGATGATTTCTTCTCGCATCACTTGTGCTGACGCCGACACCGCGGGACGCCGACGCTGGCGGTTAACTTCTGGGCTCCATGAGGCTCGAAGTCACCTTAATAACTACAGAACGAATCCGCGACAGGAGTGGCATAGATGGAACTACGTTCAGAAGGACCGATCGCATAAACAGGAACGAAGCAGAAAAAAAAAGGCCCTCACAGCTTTCTACAGCGTAGACCGCGGCAAGCACACTCGCTTTCACTCATACAGGAAATAAGATCGATACGACCGGAGTCGCAATTACGCCGAACGCCGCCGGGCAGCGTATAGCGGCTCGAGCATACATCGATCGTGTTCGTTTATTCTCTCAGTTACTTCGTCTTTGCCTCCATCCCTGAATACACGCACCACAGCTAAGCTTCGTTCCCAGGAGGAGCAACACACCGTCACTATACTAGGCCATACAAGTGCTGGAGTTTTGCTAGCGTTCATGTATATGCGCGTATGTATATATACCTGTTCTCGTTACGTTTAGCGCGTGTTGGTTTTGCTCCGCGTGGCAAAGACCTTTTCTATCACTCGTTCTTGTTGGTGATGCCTTCGTCTCGTCGATCCGTCATATTTGCTGAAACGTGACGCCGGAAAGATCTCATGTGGCGATATATATATATATATATATATATATATATATATATATATATATATATATATATATATATATATATATATATATATATATATATAAATATAGCTCGATGAGATTGCACGAAGGAGGGCAGGAAAGCGCAACGGTGGACATGAAGCGGATGGGGGGGGGGGGGGGGATTTCTACATCCACGACATATACAAGGCCCGCCTTCAGCAGATATATAGTTTAGTATTTCGCGTAAAAGAAACGAAAAAAAAAAACACGCAGCCTGTGCTTTGAGAGACGAGATGTCGGAAGCGCAGATGAGATCTCCATATGCTCCTCCCTCGCCCGTGCATCTTACTCAACGCAGCAGTGCCGCCACCCACTTATGGTGTGGTTACCTCGGGGAAAAATAAAGAAAAAAAGACTAGTTCTTCGAGCCGGGTTTGTTGCCAACCACTTAGTTAACGTCGCTCACGTCCAAAAACGTCCCCCCCCCCCACCCCCCGCGAACAGCGCAGACGTCGCATGGAGAAAGAAAAAAAAATCAATGAAGTCGCTTCGCCTTATTCAACTGTCCGATGAAGGGCTAAGTAAATATTAATGTTCTAAGTGTCTTCGATGAAGCTTGTCCTATTAATTGTCATCTGTAACTACAAAACAACGCTTCGCATCGTTCTGATACAAGCGCACGAGAAGATTATATATATATATATATATATATATATATATATATATATATATATATATATATATATATATATATATATATATATATATATATATATACAGAAAGAAAAACAAAACACAAAGTGCACGAAAAACAATATATATATATATATATATATATATATATATATATACATATATATATATATATATATATATATATATATATATATATATATATATATATATATATATATATATATATATATATATATATATATATATTCCCCCTTAGAGTCTGGGTGTGATGGCATAAACACCATTGCACGATCTGCAGGCGAGCAGCGTTGCACAAAATTTACTTAAGTGAATTATGGGTTTCTAAGCATTGTTTGCGTTTGCGTCGTAGAAAAAAATTTGAAGAAAACGGTGACAACCAAAAAAGTGTATGAAAGCATTGCAACGACCGCGCATCTGCTATACCTATTCTTCTTTGTCATTTTTTTTTCATGATTTCGTGTGAAAGATATCAAAGTGGCGTATATATATATATATATATATATATATATATATATATATATATATATATATATATATATATATATATATATATATACGCCACTTTGATATATATATACGCCACTTTGATATATATATATATATATATATATATATATATATATATATATATATATATATATATATATATATATATATATATATATATATATATATATATATATATATATATATATATATACATTTACTTCCCATTCATGTCTTTGTAGTGGAAGAAAAGTTTAATTTGGCCCTTGCGCCACAAAACATCAAACATCATCAGAAGAAAAGTTTAATTCACGTGTTTAATTTTCACAGTCCTAACCGGATGAATTTTGTCGAAATGCAGGCAAGCCACGGAGTGCCGGTACATCATGACGACATGGCTACGCGTTTTGTTTTTCTTTTCTATTTACGTTTATTGCACTTTGCGCGATAACATTTTTCGAGAGGGCAACAGTGAAGTTTGGTGTCAATCCTACGCCATGTTTAGATAATCCTGCTGTATAAAAAAAAAAAACTTACAGGCTCTTTCCTCCTTGCACGCGCGCGACTACTGGATGCGACAGCCATATCAGTGTCACCATTCTACCACGTACTTTATGGACGCCGTTTTTTTTATTCGCTTACAGACACTCGAATTTCACTAAGCGAGCTCGCAGCTCGTGCACTTTGTGAATCGACACTTACGAGCGGGCATGTCCCTTTTTGAACCACGTATACGCGCCGGCTTTTCGCCCGTCTCTGTATCTATATATTTTGAACGCCTTCACCTTTAACAAATCGCGAAACCCTCGTTTCACACGTAACCGCCACGTTGGTCTATATGAGATACGGTGTTTGATTGCTGACCGGCAGGTCGCAAGATCGAATCCTGGCCGTGGCGGTTGCATTTCGCTGGAGGACAAATCCTATATAAAGGTTCCTGTGCTTAGATTTGGATGCCCATTAAAGAACCCCAGGTGGTCGGAATTTTCGGAGCGCTCCACTATACGGCGTCTCTCGCAATCGTATCTTGATTGTGGGGCCTGAAACCCCGATAATCATAATATGAAAAAAAAACCCGTTCAGTGAAGCCTCGTTCCCCTCGGAAATTTCCGTGCTCTTGTTCTGCTTTTTCACACGTTTGGCCCGCGCCCTCTATATGAAACAAATACTACCACGGTCCCTGTTTTGTTCTTGCTTTTTGCCCGGTGCCCATTTCTGTTCTTGACAGTTGGACTTAGCGCGTGCGCGATTTATATTGCCTCTAATGGCAGGCGTGCGCGCGAGCAAATGAATTTTCCTCGGATCGCTGCTCCGCGCCCGGGCATGCTCGTAACCAGTTATGCGTACGCGCCACTGCAAAAAGAAGGCCGGCAAAAGGCGGAAGGAAGCAGAGGACCACGACGGTCGTTTAGATCGTTGGCGGCAGCAGCAGCCATAGCCGTAGTCGTTAGCGCCTCCCTGCTTCATTTAACACGACCGGCATGAATTTAGAGCCGCTGCTGTCTTGACGCGGAACTTTGTATCGCCCTTGGCTCGGCTTTAGAAAGCCAAGCCTGCAAGCTGACGCCGCCCTTACAAGCGCTACATCTTGCAGTCCGGTAGCGCGTTTAGCCCAAGTTATCTACGTGTGAATGTGTGTAGGAAACGATTCCTACGCGCACACGCGCTGGTCGTTGGAAACAAATATGAGGGTGAACACATTTTCCCCTATGGACTACTTTATTTAACGAATGGATTTCTGTGCTGCATTATTGGGCTGCTAACCTTGTTGTTTTAAATCTTTGGAAGTGTTACGGTAGGTGCATGTGCTTGGAAGTGTTTGATCCAATTAATTTGCCTCGCGATATACGAAGCGGCAAGGAAGTATAAAAACATTCGTTTAACGACCAAAGGTGTTGCCACTGATGCGTTTTACATAAAATCGTGCACATTCTGTCGATTCATCAGAGCAGTAAGTGTGCTCGTGCCTTTACCTCCACCCACCCCGCTGTTTTACGTATGAGCATGCCCGTGAAGGTCTGATTGATCATTGATGTGTGGGGTTTAACGTTCCAAAACCACCATATGATTATGAGAGACGCCGTGGTGGAGGGATCCGGAAATTTCGACCCCCTGCACGCAAATCTGAGCACACGGGCTTACAGCATTCTCGCCTCCATCGGAAATGCAGCCTCCGCAGCCGAGATACGAACCCACGACCTGCGGGTCAGCAGCCTTAGCCACTAGACCACCGCAGCGGGGCACCTGTGAGGGTCTGAACGCCGCTTTACCCTCTCTTAGCCTTGTTAAGTAGGCTCGAAGAGGTAGCCTATTTAACAAATCAATGACGCGGACAGCTTCGACGCCTGTATTTACATTCGGGATCTTTTCTCGTTCATCAGTTTTCCTATCAAGATATAGCAGTAGCACCTTTGATACAAAATCTCATAATTTATTTATTGCAGGTCATCGTCGGTATTGCTTAAGCATACATAAAAGGGGCAGCATTGAATTTCGCTTAAGAAAAAACTAAGAAAAAAAGGGATCTCTATTACATGGGCTCTGGTCAGCGTACGCGGGCAGTTCATCGCACGATGAACGGCTTTCAGCGAGATCTCAAATACCGCGCGTGAACTGCGCTCCGAAATCTCATATCACACTGAGTCAGAAAATAAATAGAACCCGCCGGCGATAGCGGTCAGATGCAGACAACCCCCAGTGTCCGATCTGTGCTTCTGAAAGCTCGTATACTCTGCGCGGCAAAGAAACGCGGCCGTGCTCATATATACTTTTTCTTCCCTTTCTTTCTCCTACATGCATTGAAAGGTCCACTCTTGCGCCTTCACGGTTATCACGGCGCCATCACATCTCATCAAACACATAACCAAATGGAGGACACTGAAAAAGGGGCCTTCGAGAATCCCGCCTGCACCGTGCACATGAGGGAACGTCGTGCGCCATCTTCCGGTGAGGAGAGCACTTACTTTCCCTGCGCACTCAGTCAATTATTGCGCGCAACGTTAACGACTGCGTGTTCTGCGCAAGCTCGTAAAAAAAATACAGAAAAGGAGGAGTATGGAGACTGGCGTTCGCGTCGAAAGCTTTCTCCCGGCCAACTCGTCCGACGCCACGCAGGGTGTGTGCCCCCCGAACCACCCTCGCCCACTCTCCTATCCCATCCCATCTCGCTCGGACAGTGAAGGGTTGTAAAGTACTTCCCGGCTGGCCGGTCAGCGCTGCTCGTGTGGACTGCGCGCGGCGAAAGTGTCCGCGAGCCGTAAAGCTCTCTCGCATCTACTCGAAAGACGCCGGTTCTAAACCACTAGAGTCAGCTTGACTCCCAAGCGCGCACGAGCACATACACGCACGCACGCACAGACCCCGTGTGTGTGCCCCGGTAGAGTCAACAAACTCCCTTGAAGTCGCACGTGAACCGGATTTGAGGTCGCCCGTGTTTACCTTGCCATTTATTCACTCTACGGTTGCCCATGCACTTCCCTCGCGATCAGGTTTGCTCGCCGTGGGCTTTTGTTTGACGGAGTACGTCGCGGTGCGGGGAGTACTGTTACGGTGCGGTATTTGGTCTGCGCGCTTTATGCGTCATCGCCGATCCTGTTGCCATTACAGTAAGCACATACAAGTCGAGCTCATTAACGCATTCGACACTGCCGCTTAGCTTTTGCGCCGCTTTTTTCCTTCTTTCTTTAGGTGGGGAGGGGGGTGGGGGGTGGAGGGTGCACTAGGAGGTACTTAACATTGATTGATATGTGGGGTTTAACGTCCCAAAACCACCATATGATTATGAGAGACGCCGTAATGGAGGGCTCCGAAAATTTCGACCGCCTGCGGTTCTTTAACGTGCACCCAAATATGAGCACACGAAATATGAGCACCCAAATATGAGCCTTGTGCTCACCCAAATATGAGCACACGGCCGCATTTCCGCCTCCATCGGAAATGCAGCCGCCCCAGCCGGGACTCGATCCCGTGACCTGCGGGTCAGCAGCCGAGTACCTTAGCCACTAGACCACCGCGGCGGGGCTAGGTACCTAACATACATACATACATACATACATACATACATACATACATACATACATACATACATACATACATACATACATACATACATACATACATACATACATACATACATACATACATACATACATACATACATACATACGTACATGTACGCCCCTTAGACACTTTGTCATCCATGCACGCCAGAAAGTTGTGCAGCCAGTAATACGCCTGTATGCGCCGTAACCGCAGTGAGGCAACGATGAAACTAAAGTGTGAATTTGAAAGTTGAGAGGAAACAATAAATATACAAAACTACTGGAGACTAATTTCCCGTGACCTCTCTCGAGATGACGTGCCGTGTTGAAACTTTATTTCTCCTAATGGCAAACATGGCGCACGCCTCACTCTCCCATTCCTTATCCTGGGAGCACAAGAAAGCAATACGATAACATAAATAGAACTACATGCCGGCAATTTCACGTCCACGTCTTTACTTAGACGACCTGGGTATGCTAACGAAACAAGTGGGAGTGCTTCATGAATACGAAAACGGGGACACAACGCCCAGTGTCAACAGTTGACATAAACAAGCTACAAGACGTCCTAAGGCGGACTGAAATTATCTCGCATTATGTGATGTGCTCCCATGACTAATGCAAAGTCAATTATGTAACGTGCTCAGTCCGACAGAGTGCCTGTAACATGTTCGATCGCCCAAGCGAACAAACTGAAAATGAAACTTTGCTTCGCAACGCATGCAATCAGCCTTGCCGCCGGAACGGGTGAAATGGAGAGCCGTTCTTCGAAGAGTATGGAATTGAAAGAATGGGGAAAGAAGTCAAGCGCATGTTATAGCTCCTGTGTTCTCAGGAGCTTTCGGCATTATATACCGCTTCTTCCCGTGGAGGTGGTTGGCAATGTGGTGGCGATCTCTACTTATCTTCTTTTTTTGTTTCTTTCTCTCTTTTCTTCTTCAAAATTAACATTTGACACTTGTGCTATTCATTTTTTTTTAATTTGGTAGCCTTCAATACTTCAGTTTAGAAGCCAGGGCATTGTTTGTTGTTTTATTTCCATTATTTTAAGATTGATTTTTGCCCACACAAACCTGTCAGTTTCTACGGCGCACATGCACAATGCCATAAGCGCTAAGATCTTGCATGTTATAGTATGGCTTTCGTTACTTCCGCGACGTATTATTCGACAAGTGGGTGAATGCCGTGCTAGTGCGAAGGTGCGAACTGCCACGGAGTACACGGCGAAATGGCGCCGCCTCTTCACGGAGAATCGTTTTCTGAATATTTGATAAAGTCGAAAAGAAACGGGTGGCGCGCCAACCGCATCGAATACGGAACTATACGTAACCGACTCTGTCCGTGCGGCCTATTTTGAATGCAGAAAAAGTACCCCTTTTTTTCTTGTTTTGATTGTTTCTTTCGGCCTGCATTGCCTGAAAAACAGCAACGCTTAGCTTCGCAAACGACGGCGGCATACCAACCATGCGGCGCACGCAAAAAAGCATTCCGCGGCATATTCTCACAAGCCACCTGCTCAAAGGCCATGCGGCAACCAGACTATGCAATCTCTTTCTTTCTCCTTTGCTCCAAAGCCTTATATGGGTTCCTCTTCTTTCTTTATCGCCTTCCTCAAACACTCATCTGCTGTCGCACGTATGCAGAGACGGGTTACAACTAGCGTTTACAAGTCTGCGCGCAATAGAGTCACCGGCTTTGTGGACAGTGGACGCATAGGGAGTATGCGGGACATGCTGTGCATTACCGAGACGACGTCCAGCTACTCCTATATACCCCTCAACTCTTTTTCTTCTTTTTTGCCTCCATCGCTTTTGGGATTGCTGAAAAAAAAGCAAAGACAAAAACTCCTCGAAGAACGGTTCAGGAAAGACGACGCGCAGCCGGTGCCAAGCCGGAAGCCCAGCCAAGATCAATGGTCTTTACTCACCGCAAGCGCGCATGCTTGGCAAACAAGAACACTGTGTGTCTATATGGAGAGGCTCCATACGGCTGACGATGAGCTGCGTGGCTTAGCCGCTTGCAGCGGCGGCGCCCATTTCATTAGCATTTCGGGCACGGAGTTAAGAAGAAGTGCGCAGACGCTAAGACACCACGTTGTCGTCGTCGCACGACTTCCCGCTGCGATCAATTTTATTGGCTCTCTCCAGAAAAAAAGAAAAAGCGCGAAGGCCATACGCGATAGGAGACGAGAGGGGTCGAGCGTGCTGACTCAGTAAACAGATATAGCTAGCTCAACAAGAGTTGCTTGCCGGCTTACAGCCATCTGCGATCTCCAGGGTACGCAACGAGTGGTATATTGCCGGGAACAAAAAGGATATCCTTTCGCTAAAGGAAAGAGAACAAGTGCCTGCGCACTGTTTTTGTTTGTTTCTGTACACTCATGTTTCGTCAGCTTTGTTGCACTGTATAGAGGAAGGTCTATAGGGCTCCAGTCAGCCAATGAGCGAAAATCGACTGCGTCTACTCGTTTGAATGGCAAGCGTGCTCGCCCATTGCACGCCACTAATCCTTTAGTAAAACTACCATTTGATACGGTATCTGGCGATCAATAAACCCACAGTGAAGGAGCATCTCTTTTTTTTCTTATGGTCTCTCTTGGTTGGCTTACGAAACCCGCACCGCACTCCAAGAAATTCGGTGAGATGATCTGCCATCTTTTTGACTAATTCTATACCATATCCGGTATTGCAGACATTCCCGACGAAGAGCCAGTGCTCTTGGCAGTGGCCAAACTCTAGTGCAAGCGTATGTGGGGATTGATTAACATTTTCAACGACTATAAAAAATGTCTGCACCTTCCTGTCCTTTAATATTTTGGAACACTAAGCAGTGGAACCTGCGCACAATGTCATGTGGAGTTCTTGAGATTCTATGTACATCGAGAAGAATTGGTCTAGAAACTTTAATGTGAACTATAGCCATTGCAAAGCACGTGGCATGTTCTACCAATGACAAGTGTGGAATATTGCAGTGCTTTCGAAACCCCGTTTGGACAGAGGTGAGGGTTTCATTTTGCAGCCACAAGCACATGCGCACCTCCATATTGTAGGCACTGCGCCGTGTCGCCTGTAGGCAGACAGAAATTAGGTGCCTTCTTCCTTTTTCTCATGAACCACTAACAACAACATATTGACGATTAGAAATCCTAAAGTGCGGTTGCTGCACGTCGTATTCTGCAGCAACCGAGCTTTGGGACTGCCAATGTGCTGCACCATACAGCGTGCAGCACATTGGCAGTGTTTCAAGAAGTAACCGGCAAAAACTTCTTCTTAAAAAAATACGACAGTTATACGCTTACAAAGTATACCTCGCAGGACACCCGAGGTGTCCTGTGTTTCCTGAAAAGATTCCTAGCCAAACCGGCCACGCGGTTATACGGAGTTTCACGCAGCCGATAATGACGATAGTTACAGCGCGAGAACAAAACGACGACACAGAGACAAGAAGGACACGAAAGTCCTTCTTGTCTCTGTGTCGTCGTTTTGTTCTCGCGCTATAACTATCGTCGTGCCATACCAACTAGCCCAAGCTGCCACACTTCTAAGCCACATTTCACGCAGCGTCGCGCTAAATGAAACGCGTGTGAGAGCTGGCCTGTCGGTCCGAGAAAAAAAAAAGAAGAAAAATATAGCGTCAAGTCATCTGACTTTGCCGCCGACCCGCTTACTCGGCGGCGTCCATTCATCATGTCACGTTCGCGGCAAAACGCCGCACGTAGGCCCACGCTCTACAAGGCACGATAGAAATGCCGCAAAAAGAACAGATGCCGGCAAACGTAGACATAACTTGCACGTGCAACTCCAAACAAGTGGTCGTACCGCGCGACGTGCTTCTTCGCGAAAAAACGGGCGGGCTCACGCGATGAACAGCACGAAGCTGCGGATATGAGGCGCGCCCGGAAACGCTGCTCTGTCGCCACAGTCGTTTCGGCGCGTCGTTGTCTCTAGCGAGAGAAAACGGTCTTCACGCAGGCACAAAAAACACGTGCATACCCCCCCCCCTACCCCCACCCGTCATTTTCCCGGACCCTCATTTCGTATTCCTAAAGGCGCGCCCGGGAGCTGCAACAACACGTGCACAACTAAACCCCCTCTCGTTCTCTCTTAGACCTCAGCCATTCCACGCTGTCCGGACTTGTGTCTCTTTTGTTGTTGAGCGTTTAACGTGTTCGTTGGCCCCGAGCGAAACGCCGCTTTCGTCCCGTTTGTGCGCCGACGTGTGGGCCACACCACAGTGCCGCACAAGACGACGTGGACCTGCAACCCGTCTCGAGTTGTCCACGTCACTTGGCGGTATCTTAAGTGCAATCGCGGTCTTGCACGCGCGTTGGTCGGTCGGTCGGTCGGTCCCTCGCGCTCCCCACCATCTCCGTCCCGCGCGTTTTGCACGTGGCGCGAGATTGCCGCAGGTGTGCACGCATGCAGGCTGCGTCTTTCCTGACGCCTTGCACGCGAGGCAAGCACCGCTGTCTCTTGCCTGTGGTTGGCTTGGAGGCGTCGTTGGCGAATACAGGACGTGCTGTGAGAAGGTTTGCACAAAAGGACCGGAAGGAGATATGGTCGATGGTTCTCGGTATTTCATGTGCGCACACAAACACGCAAGTGCACAGAGAAAAATGGTGAGTGAGCAGGCTGACAATTTGCCTACACCTTTGGGAAGAATTAGGAGAAAAGGGAAAGTATAATAACACTAGAACAAAATTGTATAAGCGTGCAAGAGAACCTCTATTAAAGCGTGGCCAGACCAGTTCATAAGTGTCAGTAGATCTCAGTCGTCATGGTCACGTCGCCCCGCCGCGGTGGTCTAGTGGCTAAAGTACTCGGCTGCTGACCCGCAGGGCGCGGGTTCGAATCCCGGCTGCGGCGGCTGCATTTCCGATGGAGGCGGAAATGTTGTAGGCCCGTGTGCTCAGATTTGGGTGCACGTTAAAGAACCCCAGGTGGTCTAAATTTCCGGAGCCCTCCACTACGGCGTCTCCCATAATCATATAGTGGTTTTGGGACGTTAAACCCCACATATCAATCAATCAATCAATCAATCAATCATGGTCACGTCAAGCGTATGTGAGCTAGAATTCGTCACCATGTTAGGTGCGCGGTAGTGTCGATTTCGAGGGCCCGCGAGGTAACGTTAGCTCTTAGGGATGACATCGGGGGCAGAACATTTTGTGCTCGAACTTCAGCATGGTTCTGCAGCGAAATTTGTGTAACTCCACCACGAAGATACAAAAAAGCAGTTATTTGGGCAATAATTGGCAGTGGCCGCTTAAGAAGGCGGCACTTTAGTATTCGATTCTATGGTGAAATTAATTACCCCAACTGGTGTGATGTGTACCTGTTCTATTGGTGGCTGATTTTTTTAGTTTGCGTTGTTTAGTGTTTCTCTTTCATTTAAAAATATAATTTCGGCACACGCACTTGTCATTTCCCTACTTTACTCTAAGTTCCTTATCTAGATTTTCAGTACGCAGTTGGCGCTTGTGTAGTCTAATTATTTTCTCTTGTGTCTGTGTTTGCACATTCCTCTTTCGCAAAAGATCTACACCAACAAGCTCTATTTTGTTGAAAGCTCGAACACCCACAAGAAATCTGTAATAAATATGTTTAATGAAAAGAAGTGGGTGCCCTGCAGACGAATTACTCCATGGTGATGCCATCACGGCAGATTGTGAAAGTCATAAATTAGCCTCGATCCTCACAAAATGATTTATAAGTTGTGACCATGCAGCAAAAAAAAAAAAAAGGATTGGGCGCGCGAAGGAATGGTTGACTTCATTAATTGTCTATTCAGTCATGCACGCCTAAAAATGTGGAACCCGCTTGAAAAATGCAAAATCTTTCAATAAACTTTCCCGCCATAGATGAGTGTTGGAACGTGTGGTCGGAGGAGGTCGGATTACTAAACACATGTCGCACTTCACCACCCCTTCTTTGCTACGACTTCATTTTTTCTGTGAACATTATAACACATAAAGTAAACGTGTTTCTAACGAACGAATGCTATTCCTGCACTCGATTACTTACTGCCATAAGAAACTGGTTACTATACGACATCGGTTTTCTCCGGAGGTGCGAAAGTTGCATAATTAAATATCACGACATCAAAGAGTTTGCTTTATTGACGTTTAATCACGTTCTTATAATTGAACGACTGGATCTCCGTTTGCACATCGGTCGATTTATGGGCATGTTAACCAACCAATCGGAACTTGTTCATGGTCGTTGGCTCTTGCTGTATACGCAATCTCCCGCTTTGTGTGCAACTTTAGCGGCTATTATGTCATACAGTCGCCTGAGGTCCACGTCAGCGACCAGTCACGTAAACTGTCGGTATAGGCTAGCGCTTTTCTGTTGACGTGGTTCAACGCACACTGAATTACCAGCGTGCTTCTGCGAAAACACACCACGTACAGCGTCACGGAAGCGTCCATTAAAATTATCCAAGCCGCTGCTCGAGTGGCTCTAGTTGTTACCGAGCCATACTGCAGTGTTCCCTTGAATCAACTGGAGCCCTGGAGTATAGTGCTTTTCCTGTCAAACTCAAGGACCTTGAAGCAGTGACAGCTCCACAGGGGCGTCAGCACACCGGCAGGTCCATGCAGCTGTGGCAATCATCACATGCGCCATGCTTCACCCTGTTATACTGACAGTGAGTAAACGAAGAGCACGTGCACTCAGCAGGGCGGCTTATTTGTGCAAGCTCGAGCCAATACATCAGCGCCGGCGTGCGTGATGCAGAGCGTGTCTTTCTGTGCCTTCTTCCACGTTTCACATTAACGCCGTATATGCCTAAGACTAAGCACATACAGTACGCGCTTTATTGTACGCCATTAAGCATCGGCCGGGAGTATCACGTTACTGTGACGCAATTGGTTGATTAGGTCACCCCCTCCAGAAGGATCTTATCACGCCCGCGCCCTTGCGCGCACCGACAATGTTAAACCCTTAAGCTTCCGCCGACAGCCGTTAGCCCCTTAGAACAATTGGCCCTGGTCTCGTCAATGCTTGTGTCTTCATTCGCGTGGAAATAAATCAAGTGTTCCTTCTTCTAATGTCTATCTTCGCGAGTGTGTGGGCAAAACGCTGAGCGTTAAATCACTTTTTTTTACGCTGGAATTCGCGGTGCTATTGTGTGTATGTGCCGTTCTCCTGTGTACCCAACATTTAGCGTGTTTTGTTACAGATATAACTGTTTAGTTAAGGCAGTCACTCGCCGAGCACACGAACTGTGGTTATTTATTCGTACAAACAGCCAACTGAAAAGGAGTAGCTGATTCCAGGAAACGGCGTAAATATAATGTCTATAAAGATACACGAATAAAGGACAAAAATAATGTTGGAACGGAAATAAAGCGCAATAAGTAGTTGCTATCAACACTCCGGTTGTCGCCATTGTCCTGTAAGAAGCACTGACCTAGCCAGGAAGCGGGGAATCCAACCCCCTGCAGTTTTAATTCAGTTTCGCAGACGCACACATATGCGCGTAAAAATATACTTGATTTATCCTTGTCCCCCCTTCCCCATCTGATGGAGATTTTTGTCTATATCGCAATAAACCCAAAAATCTGTGTTGTACCAAACACATTAGCATGCTTTGCTGAGAAATTCGCTTACTAGTGCAACGCTTATAAACTTCACTTAAATTCACAAGATATCTGATAAGAGTGACCGTCTTCCAGATACGCTTTCGATAAAGCAGGCTATCAATGGCAGACTTACCGACATGTCGAGAGCGTCCCAGAGACCGGTGAATACTCCAACGTGCTACGCCCATCGCACGGAACGAAGAAGTCAGCAAATCACCGATGCTTGCGTATCCGGGAGAATAAAACGAAACAAGAAAACAAGCAGATCAAAACGTCGTGGCAAACCAGTAACCAGTGGAATCACAGCACGTATCCAATCAAGAAGCCGGTTCCTCCATTAAACGCAGTCGACATGGAGAACACGCACGTGAACACTTTGTTTCATGATCAGGAGCCTGGACAACCCATAACGGGAATAGTAAATTTCTTCAGACCGTGCTGGTTCCCCTCAGTGCTCCGAGATGTCAGACAAGTAGATAAATGATGGCAGTCCTTCCTTATTCCTGGTTTGGGCACGGCACTGTGCAGGTCAGTGCAGCTCGACACCGGTGCTCATGGCTAGGCACGTTAACTTGCGGAGTTACCCTCACGCTCGCGTTGGCCAGTTCGGTGTCACTCGCCGATTAAGAGCATCCTGCAGGGACGAAGACCATGGCCGGGTCACGGGATTTGTCGATGACGTCAACCGGCTTCTTTTCCGACCATGCGGTGGCTCTCACTGCTCTTCCGGCAGAGGACGTCACGCAGACCTTTGGATCGTCCAAGAGGGACCTCCTGAGCTGCGAGGTCCAGAGGCAGGATACTTCGACAGACGCCTCACCGTGACGATGACAGGTGAACGCAGAACGCGACGCTACCCAACAGCGCTTTTCTTTGCGTCGTCGCGACACCCACTCTGGGCGTCCTCTGCGCAGAAGGGACAGCCGGACTCGGTCGTTGATTGGCGTCACGCGGGGGCCCCGAGAGACGCCTCCTGAAGCCCGCGGAGTGGAACGGCAGCTCCAGAAGCCACGAGGAGGCGAGCGAGCAATCGAGCGGCGGCGGCAGTGCAAGCAGCTTTCACGTCGACCCGTGCCCCAAAGTCACCCTGCCTACCTGCTTGCCGTGCTGTCTCGCTTGCCTTCTCACCGGAGTAAGCGAGGGTGAAGCGTCCCCACGTGACGTCACGTGACGTGAGAGAGGATGTCAGCCTACCTATCTACCAACCTGCCTGCTGCCGCTTGCCGCTGCCGTGTTTCTGGAGTGCATGTTTCGCTTTGCATTTGGCTGCCTTATTTCCAGGCCTGCCAGCATCAGCGGTGGGGGCACTCGCTCGGCTCTCGCCCCCCTCCCTGCGGCGTCCACCCTCCTCGACTCCTTTTCCGCAGCAGCTCGAAGGCGGCGGCAGCCACGCCATTCCGCTGTGTATACCTCTTGTGGCCTCCCCGTACTGCCGGCTGCAGGAGCATTCTCGGTCGCGCGATTATTATTATTGATAGGCGACGGGCGAGAGAGAAAAGATCTGGAGGAGGAGGAGGAGACGCTGAGCTGCAGAGGTGCTCCTGCTGCCTTTTGTGACTCTCTCCCCCTTGCCGTCGTCCATCGGCGGCATTCAGGATCCTGGGATTCCTGCCTAGGTGTAACATATTTGCGTTTGTTTCCTTTTCCCTTAGAAGGAAGGTAGCGCTGTTTTGTAAAGAGCGTCAGGACGAACGTCGGGGGCCTGGTGAGACCTTATACATACTCGACTCGAACGCGATAATCGCTTCTTCTGTAGCTCTCTGCAGAGCATTCCACTTCTGCCAGCGCATCCACGCTGTGAAAGTGGGTAAAGAAGCACAGATAAATTAATTAGATTTTTCACATCGGTTCATGGTCACAGAACCAGCGACAAGAAAACAGGCCCTTTGGTTACCAGCGGCGAATGACTTTCATAGAATTCATTTTTTGACATGGCACACTTCGCCTTGTCTCGGGGAGTTCAACTGCCAGCCTTGGGACTCATGTGACAAATCCTGACATGTTTCAGTTGTCTGGAAGAAACAAAAACTACCTTATTATTCAAAGAATACAAGCATGGAGACTAAACGTACGCGCAATGCCGAAGCAGCGCGCGACATCGTCAGACGTCCATCACATGGACGCGTGCTCCTATCGTTTCTGAGCAACTGGCACGCCTTTTGCGCGAAGTTAATTTAGCAGTACTGACCTTTATTATTTTGGCGGAGGCAGATGATACAAGTATAGGAACACGTGAGGAATATTACACCCCATCCATGAGTCGACGGTATCACCAACCAAAACTGTATTGTTCTGGTTAGCCTCTGTGAAGTCTAGCTCATCGAATTAGTTCGCAAGTGTCTGCGAAGTGACAGCTGTACGTAGGCGGGTCATAACTCAAAGCAACTCCGTTATTGTGGTTTACAGCATAACAATTCGAACGCCTTTTTCAGCGAGTAATGAGGTAAACTATCAAACCTCATTTGTGTTCACCTCTATCCTTCGCTTACTTCGTTACGATTTTCATCGTATAGCGAAATCTTAAGTGGTGAGGCGGCACCTGTACATCTAGTGCAGATTCCGTCTCTTTGCGCAAAACAATCAGTTTGCCATGTATTTTGCCTGGTACTGCATATTGGTTCAAATGCTAGATTGAGAAGAGGGGCCATAAGAGTTATTGAGGGTCACTGACACTTTGGCATAAATGAAGCTCCTGGAGATGTCTGCAAACATGGACGCAACTGAAGAAGGCAGCAGCGTTTGTGTTGTAATGTTTTCTTGTTCACCTGTGTCGGTGTTTGCTGGCATTACCGTCTTCCCCGATGTTGATGATGGAGACGAGTGCTTCCGATTTTCACCTCGCTCCACTATGTTGATACGGCGAGTCCTTTCTCTCTTTCGCTCTCTTCGCTCTGTTTCTAGTGGCCTTCCATCATCATTGATTCCGTACGGGTTGTACTCATCTGGGTTAGCATCCTTGTCTTTCTCACTCTTTTTCCTCCTGATTTACAGGCTTGCTGAAGATCGTACGGTGAGCTACAGAGATGGAACGTGTGTAAGGTTAATAGATGTGCAAATATGACAGCATATACTGGTATTATACATGAAATACCAGTACCTGATAGTGTAGTGAGAGATCGAGGTAAAGGATCGATGTTTAGCGTGTCACGTAACGTTTTATAAACAGACGCTCAGTTATAGAGTAACAGAACGGGTTACTCCCAGGGAAGGTAATCGTAGGAGGGGTGGTGGCGTATATTTATTGGAGAGAGGAGGTCAGAAAGAAATTTGTCAGCCGGGAATACGAGAACGGGCGCTTCACGTAAAGTGTGTGCAGTTTAGTATGTGTAGTTAGGGCTCTCCGGAAAGAGTTTGGATCAAATTAGGCTAGATGATGATGGATACGTTGGCCTAACAACGTCGGTCGGGGTGTCCGCCTCTTGGTTCTCAGCAAGAAGGATTAAAAAAAACTGCTGGAGTGGAAATGATTGTCCAGGAGTGAAGCCGCGCCTCTGGCAAGATGGCGTCTTAATCATTACTAGTTTTGCTTAGTGGGCCTCTAATTGGAGGAAAAGTTCTTTGGAGATTCAGTCACCCATACTCGTTTGTGTGCGTTATTTCGTCGGGAACAACTATCTTTTAATACAGGACTAACGTATTATTTACATTAGCATATCAAGGCCACTTGATCTTCAAGTGGGCATTACGAGAAAAAGAGCATCCGCCATCTTGGCAGTGGCAATTAAAAGCTGGCTTCACTTCTGCTGGCAAGACATTGCGGGAACTTACACTCGCAATTTTTCTTTAATCCTCCTTTGTTCTCAGGCGTCCCGCATATAGAGCACACAACCAAGGTAGTTTTCGTGCGTCTATTTATTTTAAATTGTGAGCACTGACTGACAACACGTTACTAGGAAAAGAAAGAAAATGGCGTGCCTGGTTAATAATATCCCGTGTTTTACGCACTGAAACCACCAAATGATTGCTAGATGTATACGTCGTAGAGGAGGGATCCGGAATTATCGAGCATCTGGTGTACTTCGACGTCCTCCTGAATTTATGTACAAGGGGCTCTAGCGTTACGCCTCCGTTGAAATTTAACTGCATACCAGCTGGTATTGAACCCGCGACCTTTGAATTAGCAGCCAAGCACCGTCACCTGTGAACACCGTGCCGGCTAAGTGTGCCTTGTTCTGGCGCTGTTTCAAAAGAAAACTCACAGGCCCCTTTGCATTCTTGAAATGGCTTGGAAGGCAAGAGCCATCTTCTTTTTCACTTCAGCCGATGTATTGAACCGCCCTCCCCCTCCCCTCCTTCCATTAAAAAATGTTTACACCTAATGATGTTTCGCACGGCGTCCGCATTGCACGGAAAGCTTCAATTCTTGTCTAGTTGTTACGGCATTGCAATGTAGTTGAGCTGAGCGATATGCACAAGAGGACGACAGGACACGTAGTGGTGAACATCTCATTGTAACGTTGCCCTCGTTATCTTCAATGTCTTCGTGTATATCTTTGGCGTGCTTTTGCGAAAATGAATAGTTTAAAGTCTGCGCACCGCCTGTCCTGTCCTCTTGTTTCGTTCAACTCGTTTGTGCATTTCGCTCACCACAACTACATCACAATGTATTGCAAGTGTTTTGCGCTTTAACCGACTTTGCATTGCCTCCGCCATCGGACCACCTTTGATTGAGAGACGGTGTCGTGCAATGACGTCTTCATTTTACATCGTGATAATGTCACAAAATTTTGCGATCTGTGACGTCTTATGGTGACGTCGCCAGATGGTGTTTTTTTTTGCATAACATTGCATCGCATGATGTTGACGTCTACACCACCGAGGGATGCCAACACCGACTACGACTACCACTTTCTAGGACAGATGCTGCACGAAAGCTCCGCAGGCTTGCTCGCCAGACCACATCACAATGGAATCAGCCACACTTCAAGCATGCCCGACTGTACTCGCTTGACCCTACGCTAAGTCTTCAAGTCCCGTCGAGGCTTTGCCGAGCAGACCAGACCCTGTTATGTAGGCTGTGGTTGGGCGTTGCATTTACTAACGTTGCATTTACCTACCCTTTCCGCATTGGGATGGCTGACACCACAGCCTGTGGCCACTGTGGCAAAGAGGAAACAATCCAACATATTCTTTGTGACTGCCTAGCGTATGGTAAACAACGACTATGTCTTCGCAAGGAACTCAACAAATTAGATGATCAATCTCTGTCGGAGCAGGGAATTCTGCAGTATCGACAGCATGCGACTTCACAGACGAGGGCCCTGAAAACGCTACTACACTTTTTGCGATCGACCGGCCTTACTGAACAGTTGTAGCTAGGACGCCCTTCCTGTGTGTGTTTTCGTTTTTTTTTATGAGTGCGCGTGCGTTTTTTTCTCTATCTACCCCCTCTTTCTTGCCCCTACTTCCCCGCCCCCAGCGCTGGGTAGCAAACGAGATGCCAATATCTGGTTAACCTCCCTGCCTTTCCCCTCTCTCTCTCTCTCTCTCTCTCTCTCTCTCGTTAAAATAAAGAATGACATTAAATATGTTAAAAATTGGTGAGGGTTATATTATCTCCAGCAAAATATCTGGGGCTTGCATGTTCATCAGGAAACGTATGGATCGAGGCAGTAAAGACAACTGTTACAGCATATCGGCGTATTACTGTACCTCTTGCATATCTTAGAGTGATGGAAGTACCCTATACTTGACTACTTGACAAGTCCTTGGCTTCGGGAGCTCAACATGCTACGTCAACCTCTCTTCGTCTATCTAGCTGTTTTATCGAGTCACTGTTCATACCATTACACCGCCTTTATATTAGGCATACATTTGCTTACGAAACAACGCATCTGCGGGTGTATAGCTAGCATTTTATTTTGGCCACTCACTGACGTATACAGTATACTGTCTTTATCAACCCATTTCTTCTCATTTGTCTTCCCCACCCCCTTTTTTTTCTGCGCTAGAAGAATGACTTCATTGAAAGTTATGCTAATATTCCTTTCTAGGTGTCGGCTATGAGCCCTCAATTGAGCTCTGACGGCTTCCTTTATACCCTGCTGAAGAGGTCAGAGAGGGTCTTTCGAGGGCGGAGCTATATATGTCAGATTGAAAAATTAACTTTATTTTTTTGACGTAGTAATCAGAAAATAATGAATGTGAAACTGGCTTGCTCCCTTTTCAAGGCAGTTAGAGCACAGCACGTTCAGCAAACTCTGCGCCGGACATCGTTTCTGGGGCCGGTTCTTTAGCAATAGGCCGCCATTTAGTGCGGGCCATTTTCCTTGTTTGGCCTTCGTCATCCAGATGAGCTGCCAAGGAGAAAGACTGACCGACGTAGTTTATCCCCTTATACGTCATCATCAATCTCATTAGGCAACTTAAGAGACGGAAACGCTTCTCGGAGATCTGCTATACTACACCTCCTCCCATGCGCCACGGCCACCTTATGTGATGCACCACAGTTGAAACAAAGCCGCTTCTAGCTCCATCTTTCCATATCACTTCCTTGACGCCCTAAACTGCATTTAATCGTCACTTGACAGCCATTCAGTGAGATTATTTTTCTATTCAATGTCTATAGTATACTACGTGAGGACCCTATAGGTTCAGGCCTTTCTCACCACCTGTCGCTAATCGATGTTTCCTGTGTAATGTATGTATCTGTCTATGCATTAACCCTATATCTTTTTCTTTCGTCGGCGCAGCATGCTATGTCTTTACCTGTCGTCCGTGTGCTCAGATTTGGGTGCACGTTAAACAACCCCAGGTGGTCGAAGTTTCCGGAGCCCTCCACTACGGCGTCTCTCATAATCATATGGTGGGTTTGGGACGTTAAACCCCACATATCAATCAATTTACCTGTCGTGGCGACGCAGTGGTTGCAGTTCTCGCAACTAGTATACGAAGACAATTGTTTAATTTCTGGCTATGGTGAGCGCATTTTATCGGAATATGGAACTACCTTAACTGATGTTACGCTAGATCACGAGTACAACTTCTTTGGCTCCCGACATGGTGGTATAGTGGTTATGGGGCTTGGCTTTTGGCCTGTAGGTTGTGGGATCGAGTCCCAGACACAGCGGCCCCATTCCGATGTAAGCGAAGTAGGCTCTTGTGCTAGAATCCAGTACACCAGGAAGCCGAAATTTCTGGTGCCCTCCAAAACGTCGTGTCTTATAGTCATGTGGATTCAAAAGATGAAACTTCCACAATTATTCTGTTACAATATCCGTGGCCCTTCATTGCATTGGTGTTCGTACCAGTGGAAACGCATGCAGGCGTATACACAACAGCCCTATAGTACTCCGAATAAAAGAAAACACTTTCCTCTTCGTCACACTTCATTGATCGCGGTTTCCAGAAGCCATTGTTGCGGTTAAGCGAACAAACCTCGAGGCCTACATTCCTTTCATAGATTCAGCTTACGTAACAGAAAAAAAAAAAAAATGAGACACGAATTGAGCGTCAAGCGTTGGGGCGTGTTTATGAGTGTGGATGAAATACAGGTGTGTAAGAAAAGAAAGGTTGCAGTTTTTTGTTTGTTTGTATGGTCCTGTGATCGGTTTTCTTCGTGGACGAGAAGGTTTTGGGGGCGGAACATTACGACGACGTGTGCGCGTTTTGTACAAATCAGGCACGAGCGCCAAGAGGCTCGCGATACTTTTCACGCTGCTGTCGGCCACCTTTCAAAAACTCTTCGGAGCTTTCTTTGTACAGGCGCTGTTTCTTTACAAGTCGTGATGGCTGTTGATTGTGTTCGCTGGGCAGTACAGTGACGGCACGGCGAAGCGGAATTCTTACCGCTGTGAAATGGGGCGAAATATTCTTGCGGTGTGCGGAGAAAGAAAGAAAGAAAGAAAGGAAGAAAGAAAGAAAGAAAGAAAGAAAGAAAGAAAGAAAGAAAGAAAGAAAGAAAGAAAGAAAGAAAGAAAGAAAGAAAGAAAGAAAGAAAGAAAGAAAGAAAGCAAGCATGCACGGTGTTAATATTATCGTGCGTGCTGTGGTTTTTCAAAAAAAAAAAGAAAGAAGGAGAAGGTTCACGAACAGTTTTTGAGTGAGTTCGAATGATACGAGAGATCAAAGAAATGTGTGTAGTATAAGTGAGCGCATTCTTAGAGTCGCACAAAGGGAGAATTCTGCGGCGAGTGTATTATTGTACCGAGTTTTGGTTGATGTGGAGGCTTCTCAATTCGGTGGGGAATCACGTGTGGCCCCCTTTCAAGCCATTTTGAAGCCGGTGGTCTGACCAAAAAACGGTGTATTTGGAACGTAACGTCGTATACAAGTGTGTGAGTACCCAATCGATCGCGAGAAAATGCGGCGCCACTAACTTGTTTTGTGGATCAAGACGGTTACAGCATTGCAGCATGTCATGCGCTCAAACTCGCCGATATGCAGTATGCGTGCCCATGAGTGGTCTGTAGATACGGTGCTCATTGTAAGACTGATTCTAGTGCTCTTCAGAACTATACATGCTGAGATGCCGAAAAAGCGCAGCATCGCTTTATACAGGTACTCTAACTTGGATATATTATTTGTGAAGTATTTGAGAAAGACTTGCGGTGTACTGTGTTAGAAGAAAGCATAACGCAGTCCAACCGGGTTGCGGCATTGCATAAGAACTTGCAGTGTGTCTGTACACGTGCACAACATTTGGTCATTAGGCGAGCACCATACAGTTCATCCATGTGTATTTCTTTACTTTCTCTTCGCAATGTGAAATAGGTTAGTAAATTGCTGTTCGGGTCTCTGCGTAGCATCCGTCACATATAGTGGACACGTCCTTCGTCTCTTGATTGATGGAAATCACAGCTGGTGCGGACGGCAGCTCCGCCAGATAGTTAAAAGTCTCCTATATGATCTCTATCTATTCTCTCATCTACTTCCGTCCATACGGTGCTGAGCAATGTCCTTTTATGGGCTGCATTGTATGGTGCCACGTTAATTTTCTCAACAGTAACCACGTGCATCCGCAGCACTTTTCCTGCTGTTCCTGTATAGGGTGTAGACACCTGGTGCCGGCGACTCTACATTAAACTAGGAAGTCATATATATAGAAGCACGCAGTAGATGAATCTAAATAGACGTGTCGTAAGCACGTGCATTCTATAGAAAACGAAGGCCTGCCTATTACTGCAACCATCCTGTATTGTGCGGAGCTTGAGCTAGCAAATTCGGAGATCCTATAGACCACATGCATGTCCTCACCACCCGCCCCTTCTGACATTTTCTTCAACACAGGTCGCCGAAATTAACGGTACTGACCGAAACACATTGACTAACATTTTTTTTGTTTTTTTTGTGCTATTACTTAACAGACTCACCACCACAGGCTCCGACGGGTTTGTAAGCTCATCAAAATTCTACTCAGCCGGGCACGCTCAAGCTTTGACTCGAGGGTCGTTCAAGAGTGAGCCGACAAACGAGGGAGTTTGCCGAGCTATCTTCGTTCTGGGTCACGCCCCAAGACAACTTCGTGCCAAATTACTGTATCTTCGCACACTGTTGATAAGACGAAACCAATTAAGGGAGGCGACGCACGCGCAAGTAAAGCGGATTCTTGCCGCACTCTCGGTGCCAAATTACGTTGTCATCGCCACCTGGGGAGAGTCTTTTTAGCGGCTTTGTTGAAGTATGCTAGAAGCATGTAGCAGCCACACGTGACGGGGCGGCACAACGGTCTCCCCGAGCTATCAAGATGCGTTGCAATTTCCGCCATTATCGTGACAGATAAGCTGGCCGAAAAAAGGGAGCGAAAGAAACAGGACGCAAAGATGAAGCAGTCTTCCCATCACGGTCTAATGGGCACGTAGTTCTCAGCAATGGGAACATGACTGGGAAACGAGTGTATATACTCTCTTTTTCACACCTTAATTCCTTGAGCGATGGTCTGTCTACTGCTGTCCCTCTCTTCTGGCAACATTATAAGAGAAGGTATGCGTAAACACAGTGACGTGCATCTCGTGTGCACTTTGGACTTTTGTATTTCACTTAATTTGTTTTACTTTGGGCGCGGCATGGTCCATATAAGTATGGGAAGATTAAAAAGAATGGAGCAAAAGTCTTCTCATGTGCTATCGGCAGCACATCTACCTTATTTTGAGAAGGTGGGAGCCTTAGATGCCTCAACAAACGCAAAAATTAACTGTCGGTGACGGCGGGACCACAAGAGATAAAAAAAATCACCGGATGACGTCATTATGACGTCACAAGCCACCAGTGTGACGTCGCTATGACGTCACATGATATTGTCATGATAAGGTAATGTCCCTTGATCAAAGGTGGAACAGTCACGCAGGCAGTGCATGTCCAGGTAAGGGCAGAAAGCACGCGATGCCTCCTATCATGGAGGCTGTGCTAAGACACATTATTCACAGAAAGCTTCGGAGGGAAGTGGTATAGCATCGATAAATACATCGTATGAAAAGAAGAAAACAACATCGCTTTCGACTTCGAGACGTCTCAAGCGGGCGCATAAGAGACCCTCGGGAGCTTCTTTAGTGCATCTGTACCAATTGGGTGAACTTTCTGTCGTTCTAATATTCTGGCAAATCTCACTTCATGTGCATGCCAGTGTCACATCCTTCTACGTGAAGCGTTAACTATAAGAGGTGCGTATTAGGAAAGAAAAACAGGAGAGACTTGCATGACACGGGCTGTGTTCCAATACTCACCGTAGACGGCTAAATAGACAGCTAAATGGATGGCGACCATCTTAAGTCCTATTTCAATTCTCGCGTAGCCGGCAAAATAGACAGCTCCGAGAAGACCGCGTCGAAGACAAATACGACGCAGGCTACTTTGCTGTCTAAACAAGATGGCGGCACAGCGAATCACTCAGATAGATCGGATATCGTCGGATCGGTCGTCTGCACACAAGCTGACGCTTTCCCAGACGCTCAAAGTGAGTGACGTTTATTTGTTTTTTTATTTCAACACGAAATAAGCAAAAAATACAACTGTTACGTTTGGTTATTTTATCTTTTTTTTTCTCAACGCGAGGTGGCGCATTGTCGCGTAAAAGCTGTCTAATTGTGTTTCGTTTCACGGACAGCAAGGGCACGATGTTGTCTTCTAAGCAGTCTTCGTAGACGGTCTACGTGCTGTCTAAGAAGTAAAACACAGCCACGGATGAGCATCACGCAGTGTAATACATGCAACCCGTGCACGGTCCATGGCGTCCCGCTCTTGGAGACAAGGGGCATGCGCAGGCGCAGTTACGCAGGCACGCGCGCCAGCGATCATGTCGTTATCACATTCCATGCACCCGCACAGCCGTTGCTCATCTCCGCGGGCCGGTTCAGCATTAGCCCGCCGCGCGTCAAGAGCAACCACATAAAGGCGGACGTCGTTGCCGTTGAAACGAAAGCGTAGCCACAGGCTTTTTTTTTTTTTTAATTGGAGGAGACGAGTGAGAGATGTCGACGCCGGGGATGGAATGCGAGGTGTGGGAGATAAGAAGGAATGTTGACGGAGAGAGAAAAAAGGAAAATTTTTCCGAGGCATCGGCGTCGTGTTTTGCTCGCACGAAAAGGATAAGACGTGACAGAAATGCGAGCACGAACGCGTAGTGACATCGGAAGGGAAAGTGAGTTTTCTTACAGTTTCTCACTTGTCCCAAGCCCGAACAACTTTATTTTTAATGTTTCTTGCTGTTGATTGCCGTTATCACGCCTGCTGCCCTTGCCCTTTGTGTTGACCGCCGCCGCCAGAAACCCCGCGGACCAGCTAAGCGAGCCTGTCGCCGAGACAGGTATGTAGCGTCGCAGGGAAGCCACCCCAACCGCCAATAGCAGACACACAACGTTCAAGATTCAGCTGCCCTCCTCCTCTGTAAAGGAGCAGGCTGGGTTCGTCCTTTCGTTCTCCTTAGCTCATTTTTTTATCCGTGTGCTCACATGTATACCGTCTCGTATAATCATGTCTATAATTGTGATTAATTACGTGACGGGCTGAGTTGTTTAGACGGAATGACTGCCTCAGCTTGCTCGACTGTACGTTCTACATCCATTCTTTCTACCCTCTCACTGTCTTCTTTTGCTTATGCCCGCTTCATAACGCCTCTTTTTTTTTTCTTTATACCATTTAGGAATTTCTCTCCGCAACAAGTACCCCCTCCTTCCCCCTTTCTTTAATCTCACTAATTCTGTGCATCCGGTACACAAAGAAGAAGTGGGCACGAAAAATAATTCGTGCTCGGCCAAGACAGATGAGAAGGAGTAAGGACTTCCGACGAGCGATTTGTAAGTCGTTAGCTTAAAGCGACCCCTTTCTCGATGGGGAACAGTGGGAGGAACGAGAGACGTACGAGCGTGAAAAATGTGCGAATTATTTAGGCACTGAACGAGGCTGCATTACGAGCTTTATTTCATTTTTTTTCATTATGCTTACATCGAAGGCTGCGTTTCTGGGAGCGGTGGCGCAAAACTCGCAATTTTTCAATGTTCAAGAAGTGGCACCGGTACGACAGTGCAGCACGTTCGCTTTCGTTAGTGAGCACGCTTATATATGGTGCATACGGTGTTTTCGTTCAGGAATGATGAGAGGACAAGCGGACCGTGTAACATGATGCCACCCTGGATTCTCTCCGTCTATACCCTTCTATCGCGTTTGAAGAACGGACGCTTACTGTAATTACGGCGGTTCCTATTCACGTTGTGGGAAAGGTATTAGTATGAAGCAACGTCAGTTGTTCATACTAATACCTTTGTTGTTGAGTAAGCAATAAGAAATACACCTATAGAGAGAGTGAGAGATGAAGAAGAGTAGCCCCGTCACGGTGGTCTAGTGACTAAGGTACTCGGCTGCTGACCCGCAGGTCGCGGGACCAAATCCCGGCTGTGGCGACTGCATTTCCAATAGAGGCGGAGATGTTGTAGGCCCGTGTGCTCCGATTTGGGTGCACGTTAAAGAAACACAGCCGGTCAAAATTTCTGGAGCCCTCCACTACGGCGTCTCTTATAATCATATGGTGGCTTTGGGACGTTTAACCCCACAAATCAATCAGATGAAGAAGAGTATTTGCTGAACCGTATGCGCTGTCGAGGCCTAATCTGTGGTAATTTGATGTGACTTCGACTCGTGTTAGTACGTGCGATACGCGCGCATGGTCTATATCCAAATAACACGTGTGCGTTCCATATTTTCCAACTTTTGGGAGAACTGAAACGCGACAGAAATGCGCCCCGCGCTGCACTTTCTAGGTCAGGCAGTAACTTGAGCTAATCCCAGATCAAGGTGATAGGAGCGCCACGCTTACGTGCGCTGCTATGGCATAAGCCGCTCCCGATGAACGTTCTTGCTTGCAAACGGCTACCTCGCTTACGAAAGAGTATGCGCGAACGCAGTCAGCAGGCAGGTCGGATTATAAGCCCGAGCTGTCGCCTATCCTGTCTCGTACTTTGCGTAATGATTCATGCAAATTGTGGGGAATAATCTGCCCCGTTAACCTCGAACCCCGTTCTCGCGTTTTCCTCTGATCTCCCCCTTGAAACCTGTGCCGCCGTGGAACATAACGTTCCGAACGGTTCAGCGCTACGTTGAGAGAGCTTAGCCTTTGAAGGAGCTAACCAGGAAAACTGAAGGCACTGCCCTCAATGCGCCACGTGGTCTCGCTCCACGTGCGCGCACGATATATATATATATATATATATATATATATATATATATATATATATATATATATATATATATATATATATATATATATATATATATATATATATATATATATATTGTGAGCACTGACTGACACTCCCACGTTTAAAATTCACATATAAACCCAATAAAGTGTCTGGGGGGATAGCCGCCACGATAGCTCAGTGGTAGAGCATCGAACACATCATTCGAAGAGGTCGTAGTTTCGATTTCGATTCCTGCTCACGGCAAGTTACTTCTTCACTCCCTTTTCTTTCTTCTTATTTACATTAAATTGGTTCTAATAACTTCCCATATACATTCCTTGGCATTATTGTTTGTTAGATCTCACATATATATATATATATATATATATATATATATATATATATATATATATATATATATATATATATATATATATATATATATATATATATATATATATATATATATATATATATATATATATATATATATATATATATATATATTCAGAAACACATATTGAGGAGATAGCTGTTTGATTACTTGAGGAAAATAGATGCGGTGCTAAAGTGACGGGGGCGAAGTGAGGAGTGAGGGCACTAAGTGATAAACATGGACGCCTAGTTCCAACTGTTTATCAACAGAAACCACGCTCTATTATGCGAGCTAACAAATTGTCCTGACCCCATCTCGTAGAGCCCAAATACGTGCACCGGTGACTGCATTACCCTGACCTGAACAATCGCGCGGGCACGCAAGGACTACGTGTCCATTACGCGACCGACATCGAGTGATAGGCAATGCTGCCGCGCGTTTGTCGGACCAGATTTATGGTTATAAGAGGGAAAAAGAAAGAGAAACGTGAGCCCCGTAACTGTCTGCATGAGCGTGTGACACCTCAACAGTAGCTGACAAGGGATGGGGGTGAGGAGGGATTAAAAGGATGGGATTAAAGGTATATGTGTAGAGAGAGAGATGCGCAAGGACAGCGAGCGACGACACAGGAGAGATAAGAAAGATAAAACGCGGTCACAGGAGTCCGAGGACGGGTCACCACTTGCGAGAGCTCCGTTTTGGTCACGCCGTGACCTGCGCCCCTTTAACGAGTGACCTCGAAGGGTGCACGCCACTGGCACCGAAAAGGGCATGCGCCAGCTCACACGCTATGCGTCCCGTACCGACGCACAACTCTCCTCCTGCTGCAGGTTGCAATGACCACTGCCACCCGAAATTACCGACGTCCGTTCACAGCAAGGCGGGACCCGATTTCCGGCGCATGGCCAGTGACCGAAGTGCGAACCAACCAAGGTCTGTGGAAAAGCTGGATAGCTGTTTTGGGGTACGACGTTTTTTTTTTTTTTTCACTCTTGTTTCGTTGTTCGTTTACCTGCGGACTAACGTGTTCAGTGACTTTTTTCGTGGTAATCCTTCTCCCTAAAACCTGCCTTCTCGAAGTTCACGTTCACTGACTCAGAGCAGGGCGAGCTCCAACGTAGTGATTTTCCGTGCGAGCATTCGCTGAGCATCGGACCGCCCATAGCGTCCGGTCGGTCGTTCGGTTTCTTACATTGGCCATTGGCAGGCACTACGTATTCTATGGATCGTGAGTTCGTGAGGGGATGTTGGTGTGGACTGATGGAGTGGACTGACTGATGGAGTGAATGGACTGATGAACGAATGAGTGAATGGACTGATGGAGTGTCGAACACGGCTGTTTTCTCGGGAAACTTCGCTAATGCAGAAGCTTGGGCAGGATGGCATCCAAAGGGTACTTCAGCCTATTACGTGGGTGCCGGTAAGGGTGTGCGGACGGACGTTTGCCTGAATGTGAGCGCGAATCCTGTGAAAATATGTGGCGTGAGAGTACGGCCTTTGAGTGCTGTGTCGGTGTCACCAGTGCCTAATGAAATCATGGAGGGGCTCTTTGTGCATTCGCCTAAGACTACTCCAAGGCGAAAGCAATCTTTTTTTACTTCTTCTCAGTTGATATGTGCCACCTCCTCCCCGAAACCTATCCGCCCCCGTGATCGGTCCGTCTTTGACCAAGTTACGATGTCATGCGATGACGTAATCACGTGACGTCAGTGAGGTCATGATCACGTCATAACAACATAACAATTTTTTACTACGCTTTTTGCGGACAACTGGCCTCACAGACAGACTTTAGTGTCTTATAATCTTTGATGTTGCCTTTCCTTTGTCGCTAATTTTTTGTAATTTCTCTCTCTCTGTTCGCAACATTTTTTTGCCATCGTTTATTCCCCTTACCCCCTTTCCCAGCACAGGGTAGCCAGCTGGTCTAAGAAGTGGCTAACCTCCCTGTCTTTCCACTTGAACTTTCTTACTCCTCCTCCTCCTCCTTGTTGTCTCTGAGGTCATCGCGCGATGGTACTTTTTTGCATCACTCGTGTTGTCCCCGATGCCGCGGCCTGCCGACACATACGGTCAATTTTTGGTTACGTTGACGCGTCGAAGGATTTCGCCTTGATAAACATTTCTTGGGGTCTTGCGCCCGGAAACGGCGATAGAGTCACGAAGGGACGCCATGCACTGCGGAAGGCTGCAGAAACAGCGACCATGCACCTGGGGTATAACGAGCACCCAAATGTAAGGACACGGGCGTCTATAAATTTTGCCTTCATCAAAATACTCCTGCCGCGGCCGGGATGCCATCAAGAGACCTTCGGGTGAGCATTCAGGCGCCATAACCGCACCACCACGGCGAGTGACACCACCACCGACATGTCAACAATCGTATTCATCTCTGTTTCAATGGGACTTCTCTTCGCCACACACTTTTGCCATCTCTTTTAGTCAACGCAGTTAATTATAAGATATTCATCTTTCATTTCTCTTCTCACTATCTATCACTCCATTCTTTGCTTCATTATTTGCTTAATCTTATTTTATACAGCGCGCCGTGACGTCTCCCGTTTTTTATCTGATACATACGGGCCGCACATTATACGTCTACGACCAGCGCCTCAAGAAGGACGCGTACTGGCCCAAAAGCGGTCGGTTGAACTCGAAAGGACCGGCCTTGGTGTGTAGTAAGTAAGGCATTCTTGAAGCAAGCTGACCAACGACATCGTTGCGTGAGCTCGTTCTGGTCTTTTTTTTTTTTTTTGGCTCCGCAGATACTCGGACAGTCGCAACCACGTGGTATAATCAATGGCGCCCACTTCAGTAATGCTGGAAGGTTTCGTCTGAAGGACACATTGCCAGCGAACGTAACGTTCCCTGAGTGTGCGTTGCATAACGTCCGTTTAACTATATAGTAAGAAGAAAGAACATAAAGTTGTTCTTGCAGTAATCACTGCAAGAAAATCATTGCAACAAAGTATTGTTCGAACAACATCTTCAACCCAGTACTTCAGTCTCTCACCAGCCCAGAATGTTTAAATGAAAACACCCTGAAAAGAGAGTCTTGGATCATTGCGAATATGATTGTGCTAGAAACCTATTCTGAATACTCCTTCAAGAACACTTATTTAAATAAATGTTTTGTCGTGGCCCACTACCATTCCTTTCTTTGAATCTACAAGAGTTGTTATTGCGGGGCGTAAGAAGAAAGCATTTATCTCGACTAGCACACAATTTTCTCGCCGTTTCCAGCTCGGGAACGACGTTCTCGTAAGACTAAAATGAAAATTATTGCTCACTGAGGGTGAAAAAATGTATCGATGTCAACGAAATTTTGAACAAAAGAGTTTTTGCTGTATTTGAACGAATGTCTCGACTGCTTTCTAAAGAATATTCACGCCTCGGAAATGTGGGCACTGCACAGTGTTTTAGTTATAAGGCTTTTTTTTTTTTTCGCGAATAATGGCGCACATTTTCCTTAACGCGTATACGCCGCTGAAATGAAATGGTTGGAGCAAAAACAGTAGCTTAAAGAAGGTTCACTTGTATATATAAAAAAAGAAAGACTCTCTCGTGATGTAAGTACACAAGCGGCAGACGACCAGCTAAAGAGAACAGACATTTGTGGCAGGGAATTCAGCATCAGAGTACACTTGTTTTTATTCCCTATAGTACGAAGATGAGCGCAGGTATATATAGGCCCAGCGAGCCCCGTGTTCAATGTTTAAAAGAAGTTTCGGAATTAAGCAGTGAAATTTCAGTATAGCACATCAAATACTAGGGGCGGGATGTATTGCACAACACAGGTGGCTTAGCTGTTAGACAAAATAGACATTCACTGGGCACTCAGGATGGGTTAGGTTAGACAAGGTTAACTTATATTTGGCTCGAGTTCTTGGTGCCTGTGGTGTCTTTAGCGCGGGCGTCTACCTGTGCTTTCGTTTCTACATTTATTATGCACATGATATGACGTTGTTGCTGAACGCGATGTCTCTATGTTTATGTATGTCTCAGAGTGATCCATCGAACGTTGACAGTCTGTGTTTGTGGAAATATCACATGCCCACATCCACAGGACCAACTATCAGCGATCCAGCAAGTCTGAGCAGCAACCAACAGAACTTTTTTTGTTTGTTTGCTGCTGTCTCCGGTGATAACCAGACCCACGCCATCAACTTGCAGGGTATCCAATAAAGCTGTCACATTAAAAAAGACCACTATATGTATACGATATTAAATCTTGATGGAATCAAGCACAAAGACGAGAAAAAAGGGAATACGTAAAAATAATTAAAATAACAAAAAGGTAAAGAGGCGCCGACGGTGACCGGATTCACCCGTTCTTCAAGATTCGAGTGGATTTAATCTTTCAGATCGGCTTCAAGTAAGCCTAACGACTTACAAACCCGCCACGACAGCTTGGGGAACTATTGCGCTACACCGCTAAACTCAGTGTCGCGGGTCTAATCTTTGCTGCAGATACCTCGTTCGCATGGAGACCAAATCAAAAATAAAAAAGGGAGGGAAAGGAGGCAGAGGGATAAAAAGTGACATTTTCGCCGCATGGGTGAAGGAATGAATGCGACTCACACGAATAGGAATGTTATGGGTATCAATGCTGACAGCTAACTTCTTCATGATCCGATCTGGCGTAACACTACTAAACGCTGGCGCATATGGAACACACGGCCGCCCCTGCCAGCGAAGTGGTTTTGGTGATGGCTATCGTTTCAGCACATAGTAAAAGGTCAGATGCCAGCACGTGCAGAGGTATATGAGAAGGCTGCAGAACTCTACTTAAAGAACACACGCTGTCGCGCTCGTTTTACCAGATAAGAAATTGCAATCGATAACCACCCGTACGTGGCATGAAGCCGCAAGCCGCAGCGCATGTGTACGTATCGTTTGTGCGTGTATGTAATCATTGTATATATCACACACAGTCATCACCTGGCACCTGGGGTAGCAATGCGGGCGATAAACGAGTCTAACATCTACGGGGTTACTATTGAAAATTGCAGTCTACACTCTAAAAAAGAACATGGTCCTTTTACACTTTTTTTTTCATATAAGGCTGTCACATATGACAGTCATTCTCGAGGCCCGTTAACTCTCTTTTTAAGAGTCTTGCGTTTCACGACTGTCCGTAAAAGTTAACCTGTGTCTCAAACGTAAATGTGAGAGTTATACACGTGAAAAAAAAAACAAGTGTTGGGACAATGTATTGTTATTAGAGTGTATCTATCACCCCTTTTCAAAGAAGAAATACACACAGAGTTAAAATATTTGTGTACGAGCGTCATATAATTTGATTTAAAAGAGTGAGGCCGAATTGTATACGCTCTCATCGGCAACCAACGAGAGATATATACTGTCATTCCCAGAATGCGCCTGCATGTTCTCTTTATTTAATATGTAAATGACCCTGCAAAAGGAAATGAATATGAATGAGTGTACAAACAGCAATCACAAATTGATGCGGGGCGTGCCTAACAAACACTTAGGCTATTACGCAACTGATTATTTACTAGTCAAACACAGTGGTGGCATTTTCCGCGTACGCATTCTGGTTAGCGTACATATCAAGATAGAGAATGGAAAACAGAGAGGAGAAGAAAAAATAAAAGCTTTCTTACAGAACACCTCCAGGGGGACGTCGTCCGACTTTGAAAACCTTTGTTTTTGTTATACTTGCGCCGCTGTGCCTACCCATATGTGTATACGTTTCTCTGCCACAGGAGAAATCTTACTATTTTGTTCCAACGGCCAAGCCTTCTTTCAGCGATGCCAACGAACGCCTTTCCTCAGGTGAAAGCGGGGGCAGTTTCGTGGACGCCGCGCGGAAGGAGAGAAAACCGAGCCAGGGAAAGGGGTGCACGGCCCATTCAGAGGCTGTTTACCCCGACGGGGTCCCGAAAGTGACCGCTGGGTCGCCCTCTCAACGGTCACTTTCGGACCGACCGGGCGCGCTCGGACCGACGCTAGGATCCATTCGGGAGAAAGGGGTAACACCCAAGGTAGCTAAGCGATGGAAGAACGATGCGACTTCTTTTCAAGTGGTGCCATTCGCTCGACAAGCACAGCAGGAACGACGACGAGATAGGAGCGCTGTTATGCGAAAGATGGTAAAAGCTGGAAACAAGAGACAAGTCTGTGACGACAACGTTCGTTTTACAGCGCTGCAGCGTAATACACGAGGACACGGTAACGAGCGAACACGCCAGCGTCGCCGGCGATTAATCAATGAATACGAGAACATGGTTTACTCGATGGAAAGAGCGGCATGCCAAAATCATTCGTACTAGCACATTGTTCGGCTTCGAGCGATGCGACGATGGACTTTGGCCTTCGCGTTAGTCTGTGGCCCAATTGATCCCTGGGAGTTTTTTTTTTTTTTTTTACGGCCCTAAATATATCCTCGTGAAATTGGGCGATAACGCTGAGATTAGCCTCTCATGATCCCGGATAAAAATGTGAAATGAGTCGGAAGGAAGTTGGTTTGTACAAAAAATATAAAAACGTCATAAGATGTAATAATGGTTCTAGCTAATTGTATGTTTTAGATATAGTATAATGCGAACTCATTTGAATGATGAAAATGTTTAACTAGCCCCGCGTTTAGTAGAATGAAATTGACTTATAATGGCCACTTACAACCTAAAAACACAAGAAAGTGCCTCTATAGGTAAGCCGTAAGTGGAAACAGGAAAGTGATGTTTGTAGGGCAAGAAGTATACCAGAGCGTTGCGACAGGAAGGAATAAGCTTACCGCGTGTAATAATGCCCAGTTAAGATTAACTAAGACGCAACCGGTAAAGATGGAAAACTTTACCGGGTGAACTTGAACTTCTCTTGCCCCAGTAAAAAAAAAAAAAATTATTGTGCCCAGTTAAAAAAAGCAGCACAACCTCGGACGTTGGAAATCTGATGATTGATTGAACGTGTCGCATTTAATCCATAAGTGATCGAACCATCCAGCCTTATTGCTGGAGGGCGCGTAAACTCCCGAATAAACATGACTATTCGCGTCCATGAGGTATATCGTTGATTGATTGATTGATTGATTGATTGATTGATTGATTGATTGATATGTGGAGTTTAACGTTTCAAAACCACCATATGATTATGAGAGATGCCGTAGTGGAGGCTCCGGAAATTTCGACCATCTGGGGTTCTTTAACGTGCACCCAAATCTGAGCACACGGGCCTACAACATTTCCACCTCCATCGGAAATCCAGCCACTGCAGCCGGGATTCGAGCCCGCGACCTGCGTGCGGGTCAGCAGCCGAGTACCTTAGCCACTATAGACCACCGTGGCGGGGCTCCATGAGGTAATCGTATAACAGAACAAGGATTCAGTCAGATTTTTTTTCTTCTGCGTTTTTATGTGCGCGTATATATATGAAAGCAAATTGAAAATTTTGTCAGGTTTTAATCCCGCTACACTAGCTACGCCACTTGTAACAGAACGATCTGAAGCAATTGCGAAGCTTTCCAAACATTTTGGCTCGGTCTGCGCCCTGTGCGTTGGTGACAGTTGTCAACGAAACCTGGATATCCGCAAAAATAATTACAGACCTAAATGTTCGTGGCACTATAGCATCCTTATAGACACTTCCAACATTAAGGACTGCCGGGAAAGTTTTGGCGGCGTTAATTTATTCGTGACAGTGAGTGCCATATATTGGAACGCACTGCTGCCGTAGCGACAACGCTACACTTGATGTGCTGGCCCCGAAGCTTCGGGTCTAAGTTAGGTACATGAAAAGGAGTTCTGACTTTTTTTTTACGGGTGCCGATTCCCATTTCTTTTTATATGAATATAGAGGAAAATTGGTTTTCTGAGGAAAAAAATACATTTGTCTTTAAAATGTTACAATATTGTTCTTTACCGTTTCTTAAACGTACACAGTAAAGGAAGAGTCAAGGCCGGCTAGAAAGGGAACGCTTTATGCGGTCTATAAATAACCCTAATCGTGTCAGGAACGAAACTCGCACAATGGCTGATTACAAGCAGCGGTCCACAGCCTCACTTTGTTCTAAAGCATGCACACGTGGGCCGCGCTGTGCCACACACAACGACTCCCGCATGCACAGCTAACTCACTCACCATTGCGCTTTATTGCGAACAATAACAACCCCAACGTGAACCGCGAGTCTCTGGTATGAAGGAGTAGCTGCATACTTAAATGTTCGCGAACAAAGAAAATCGTGCAACAAGAAAGAAATGCTTCTGACTTCTCCCGCCCCTCACGGCAGTCTAAAGACAGATTAGGAGCGTTTTTCTTTCTTAGATACATTAAGAGGCGCGCCATACAAAGCGCTTTTTTTGAGATCAAGGACAGCAGACACGTGGCAGTTTGAAGCCATCCCGTTTCACGGTGGCTTGAATACGGGATCTTCTTTCTCCTCTTCTTTGATACGCTCGAATAATTCGACCATATATACGCATGGCGGAGAGTGATGAAACGCAGACCCGAGACTCCAGCCGGGCAAGTGTGCTGGCCATCAGGCGAGCGCGTGCGCTGACAATTGCTTGCCCGAAGCCCAACGAACAGCGAGACTGTAATGCATGCAAGAGAAATTTCGTTTCGTCGAAAGGGGCAGCCCGCCGGCTCTCCGAGCCCAAGGGAGGCCGCGCACCTGACGAAAAGAGAACGTGTAGCGAACGAGCCGGCACTTCTTTCTAGGCGGATCCGTTTTCCATCACCCGGCCGGGTCTGGCCGGTCGGGACCTGCAGTGACGGCGGCGTCTTCTGTCAGGCTTTCGTGTGTACACACAAACACAGCACGCCTGCACGCTTTTACAGGTTGAGTTTACGCTCGAGTGTCCGAGAGGGAGGTGCGTTTTCACGCAAATTTAGACGGAGCTATAAGGGCGGGTGGTCGGTCGTGCCGAAGTCGTCCCTGAAGGTCCTTGACAAGGCCGTTCGTGGCACCGAGCGCCAGGAGTTTGCTTTTCCTTCCCAGTGAGAAAAAAAAAAAAAAGCCGTGCCAAACAGGCTTGCTTCGGTTGATAGAGATTTGAGGCTTAGCGCGTGCGTCTCTCCCCGAGCCTCGGTGGACACAGCTCTTGAGCGTCGTGAGAACCTGCAAACTCGAAGCGGCGGCCGATTGCCAAAGGCCGACCTCAAGACGGCCTCAGGATGAAGCTGTAAAATTGCGCGGTGAAGCACGAAAGAACTAGAAAGTCCGGTCATGCACGACGCAAATGCGACACGTTGACAGAGCGAAATTCAAGGTGGAGTTGCGTGTATATTACAGGTGCACAGACATCGCTTTGGCCGTTCGGTACAGTGGCGAATAGTACACCAATGTACTATTCCGTACATTGGTGGAATGTTTGTACATTGGTATGTGTTCTTGTTTCTGTACTGGGAGCGTAGTGAACCAGTCGGAAGATTGGGGGATTGGGCTGTCTCAGTTTTGTTTAAGCAACGACAATAGGGCCAAAAAAAGTTAAGACTGGGGAACTGGGGTGGTGACAGTATTGTTAAAGTAACGACAATATGGTTTTAAAAAAGTTGAATATAATGCGTAAGGCGTTGCACCAGTCCACAATATATATATATATATATATATATATATATATATATATATATATATATATATATATATATATATATATATATATATATATATATATATATATATATATATATATATATTGTTAAGCGGGACCCATACGGGCATGCCTTCTGCATAGTACGTGCAAGGTGCATGCAATGTCATTCATCGATGGACACCTGGACACCTGACTCGTCTTCTGTAGACCTTGCCTGCCACTACGCGTTTGTCGTTCATTGATCAGGCGCACGCATTCCTTGTTATCGAGACAGGCCAGGGTCGAACCCACAACCAGCGTGCCGACGCGTTATAAGCCCCACTCTCGCGAAGGCACGCGGATGTCTCCATCACGCTCGCAGCCGGAGATCCCTTTTCCGTCCGACTGTGATCCGACTCGTGCGCTGACCACTCACACATCACTGCCAGAACGCCAAGGCCTTCTTCAACGCGTACGCTGTGCACGCTTGTTTACCGAGATGTGAAGGTCGCCCCTGCAGCGGGCGCCAGTGGGTCGCTGTTTTCTGCGCTCATCCCTTCGTGGTTTCCGGACTTGACAGCCAAGAGGACGTTATCGGATCGATACAGTCTGGGAAGTGCTGCGTTCGTAGCGGAGATCTTCGGTCCTGCGGGTGCGACGTAGTTGTTGGCGAGCAGCGCTTCGCTTGCGACCTTGCCGCCGGTGCAATAGAAGGTGCACGTGCCTTCGCGCGATACGCCGGTTTGGAGGCCGCTTTTATTGAAAACGACGAGGGCGGATTTCACGTTCGATTGTAAGACTCTGACCTTCGGGAAAACGCGCGATTTTCTTAAACTTGGGTCTAACGGCGCGTATACGACCGACGGGCATTCCATCATATTCGGAATGCACTGCCTCCTCGGTTGGAAATCGAAGCCATCAAGCCTGCAGACGTAGTGAGAAAACACTGAGAAGTGTTCTTCTACCTAACTGCCCCCCTCTCCCACCCTTCCCAATTCGTAACTTTTGCAAATTCTACATATGCGCGCAAAGGTATGTACGTATACGAATATAGGTACCCAGCCCGACAGATCTCTGCCGAATAAGTTCACTTTTAAATACCTACCTATCCGTAGCAAAGGTCTTTGTTGCATAGTTTAGGTTATGATGCTTTTTTTTCTACGCCCTTCGTTGTTCTTTTTTTGTTGATGTTGTTCTTATGGATCACGATGATATTGGCCGCTTTCGGAGTTAGTGTAAAAATCGGACTTTACGGAATGAGGCTGTTCGCACTCACTGCTGCAGTCTCTAAGAATCGAACAAGCGAGCAAACAAACAGACATCACCACGTATAATTCACGATTGGTCACTGACTCTTCATGCACTGATGCATAGCAAGTTTGTGGAAGGATGACAGGAGACAACATGCTCTGGCATTAAATATTTGAAATGATGATAATACGCTGACCAAGCGAACCGCAATTGTGAAGCATCATCTCGCCACTTGAAGGCGTGATACGGTCTGACCTCATTGAGACAGCTCGGAGGTAACCACACTGAACGAATATTGACGGGGGAAACGCGAAGAGCACTGATAATAAAAGAATACTAAAAGATAACTAACTTCAGCGAGCGTGAATTGTCAGATGCCGCTTTCGGTACGTGGTTGTATTGTCGTACATAGGAGCAGTGTCTGAGAAGGAGCATGAACGTCTTTCTTATTTGAAGACGCTTTTCCGAGAATTCATTTTCCTATCCCCATCGCTCATCTAATGTCTTCAAAGAGAGAAAAAAGTGAGCTGAATATGAGGTACTGGATGTTCGTCAACAGAACCACAACAACAAAAAAAGGAGGAAAGAAAGTACACAAGAATGCAGGTTAAGGAATAAAAAAAAAGCTTTGAAGCAGACAGATCTGCATCTCCGATCAATACTATTGAAGCAGATAAGCCAGTGCAGCCGAAAAAGGAAAAAGAAAATGACCTCGTAAATCTGTTTGCTAGAGAATTAATGATCGCGTGAGGGGAGACCGAGCACTGTACATTTAAATGAGCACTCCATTTGTAGAAAGAGGTACTCATGAGATAAAAAAATGATAATAAGAGAATGAAACTAAGAAAAAGCTTGCTATTGTTCTTTTTAAAAATTTTGTACACGCGACCAAGTAGTGCGGCAGAAAAAAAAAAACACCGCGACAAAATAACGCCCAAAATACGAGAGAAGCGAACAGGACACTTTGCCAGAGTTTAAAAAAAAAGAGAAGAGGGGGGGGGGGGGGGGGGACTCGGAATGTCGTCGCAGACAAGACGATCTCCCAGAGGACGCGCCAATAACTGCGTCTTCGTTTCGTCTCAATGCCCGCAGCCGCTGCCGGCATTTCGAAGTTTATGAGCTTGCCTTCTTCGCCAACTGACGCCGCCGCCGGACAGTGAGATAAGAGCCTATAGGAACGTCCGTCCGGGGGTCTCGATCGTTGGAGTGGACACTCTTTCCAACGGGAAGTGTTTATATATATATGCTGCATAAAAACAGTCCGCCCCCTCTCCTCTGTGTACACACGGAACCTTTACTATTCCTTTAAGCTTTCTTCATTCCTTCCTCGCGAATCCTCTCATCCATCCATGCGCCCACATACACGCACCCTCCGAAGCCACCTATCCACTTCTTTTTCTCTTCCTTCCATGGGCTTTTACGTTGCAGGGGCAGTTTTGTAACTTCTTTGTCGCGTGAAGCTTCGGGAATTCTCGCGAGTGATCCTTTCATTCTTCTCTCGATTCCATCTTTGATTCTTGCTTCTCTTCTTGGGCATCCCGTCGAGACCATTGGAGATGGGAAAACCGGATTAGAATATAAGAATCGGGTCGATAACCATATATCGAGTTAGCGCGGCTCTCCCCGTTGGTTTTTTAACATTGGTCGAGCCGCGCGTCAAGCGAACGTATATTTTGAGCGGAACGATAGTATATGCGTGTGCATGCAGATGAACCGGCGTTTCTATTTCTTGTTCATGAAGGAACGGGGCTGCGATAAAGCCACTTAACAGCACTAGCTGAAAACGAGTCAGAATATAGCTTGGTACATGAACAAGAATGAGGCAAAGAAAAGGTTAAAGCAAGGCCGCATACTCATCGACACTTTGGGCGTGAATGAGTGTATAGGGCCACATTATCTGGACAGGGTAGTATTGCACCGGAGCGAAATCGTGATTCTCCGAACGGAATTATCTCTGGGAAGGTGTCGATGCATTTCGCCCAGCGATGGTAACAGATGCAAGAAACTCTTTCAATTTTCTTTTCTTGGTCTTACGCGATTGCACGCTGTCTCTGTCTCTTTCTTTTTTACCGTACCGGCGCTTTCTGAGGAGGTTTTGATGATAGCGATGGACGTTCACACACCCGGTAAGATTCCTTCCCGCTGTGACCGAAGAAAGTATTGTGTGTTGCTTTTCTGTCTCCATCAATTAATGTAAGTCATATTCAATTAGGCTATTGATGGTGACGCGACTGCTATCTTATGAACCATTTAATAACAATGCACCCATTCGGCTCTTCCCAAGGTCTCGATAAGACCAACATAAAATGGATTCATGATAAACGAGCAACTCTTTTCCGGCGCCAGATAATGATCGTACGGCAGAGCGCTGACGCCGGCGCGTGTTTAATCAAAGGCACTGTTGACGCACCAAAACGAAATATATTATTAATAATGACTTCTATCTTTCTTGCACTTTCGTGAACAAAAATGGTGACAAGAGATGCATTAGAAAGGTCATTTCGAACCTTATATTCTGGACGTGGCACTGTCAAGTGTTGCTTCGTCTGCAATATCTCATGGCCATGCAGATTAAAAACGACGAATGGGCGAAATGAGTTCTAAATGTACATATTTACTAGCATACGCGACGGGATTCAATTTCCGGTCCTCGGTCAGTGAATGGAGCTTCTCATTCCATTGGCACGACGGCATCGTGTTATGTAAACACACAGCTCCTGCGTATTTTTTATACCTATGGTGCGCTTTTGTAGCTTGAGACGATGCTTTGCATATAGTGGTCCCATAATACGGAGGAGAGAATCACATTGATATCGGAGGGACATGTAACAAAATTAAAATGGTATACATGCAGGGCGGCCAATTTAATGTGAATACGGCCATCCAATATCGACGTTTGATAATTGCATCTACCTCGTATATTTTTCCTAGTTAAATGGGTTTAAGAAAACTATGATCTGTTTAACATAATAATGAGAAGCAACCAGAGTTTGTGGGGACTGCGCATTATGTTTCACACCTCCGTGTTATTTTTCGTGTGCTAAACACAACAACTTTTACGTTGAGATAAGAATCGTGTGTACACTCGGGCCGCATTTTTGCCTCCACCGTCATGTTCCGTATAAAGTCCAAATAGATAACATCGCCCTGCGTGTGTTTTCTATGTGCGAGTGAATTGATTTGAAGGCTACCGACGGGCACAGCTGGAGCGAAAATCAAACGTGCCTCCCGCGGCTGGGCGAAGGAGCATGAAGGGGTGCAGGACCCGAGGGGCAGGGAGTTGCGTCGCTGGAGCAGGAACTGCGAACTTTTATCAAACGATATTGTTGGGGATCAGTAGCGTAGAATCCGGCAAGCTGACGGAATGGTTAAGCAAGCCAGAGAGACAACTGGCCGTATGTATATAGCACAAACATGCAAGGAATGTCGCTCGGACTTCTTGGAAAGAAAGCTTCATATACCTTGCCGAAAAACGTCGTCCTGGTCAGGTTATCGAACGTGGGGCCAACTCCTTCTATATGGCCGGTCGCTCTTCTAAATGAGCTACCAAGGAAGCTAGCTGTCGGCAGCGTGAGTGTGAACTCGAAGCACATGCACACAAATCACTGCAAATCAGTTCTGTGGAAGCGCGCGAGGTGGCGCAAGGCTCAAGGAATTGAAAGCGACACCGGCTTGTTGGTAGCATGAAGTCACAAGTACATCCATACGGGAATATAAAAAAAAAGTTTCAATGATTTCGTCATCAAGATGCAACAGCTAGATGACTGGTTAGCTTAATTAGTCGGGCGACCAACCCGCAAAGGCGTTGGCCCGGTGTTCCACTTCCGGAGTGAGATGAATTTTTTCGGAACTAAGAGGCTTTGTTTTCAAATAACACACACACACACACACACACACACATACACTCACACACACACACGCACATGCACACACGCACACACGCACACACACAAAGACACGCACACACACACACACACACACACACACACACACACACACACACACACACACACACACACACACACACACACACACACACACACACACACACACACACACACACACTGAGAGGGGCGATTCATAATGTTTCGTTCAGGTCTGGATCGCTCCCCTTACGATAAGATGCAGAGCTACAGACTATAAAGGAAGCACTGGACTTTTCAAAGCGGCAAGATTGGCACTGCGCTGCACCTCAATCCGTATATAGCAAAGCAGCACCTGTGAAGGCCACAACACTAAACCGCTGTTGCTGGTTTTTAAAACCGAGTGGCGGCGCGGGAAGTGGGGCACGAACTTGCTCATTGGACACCCCTGTGCATATGCTCGAACCATGGAGCAGAAATGAATTATTTGATTGGTATGTTCACTGTTTTGGAGCACATTTCATGGGACGCTTCTAGCATTGCCTTTATAAATTATCCACTGAACTTGAGAAGCGCTGGGAAAAGGCAGGTGCATTAGGCACCTCAATGTAGGCATCATGCAAGTCTCCATTCCATATAATTTGGCTCCCGTGTAGTTTTTGTGCCACCACGACCTCTGAACTTTGTTCGAATAATCGATTCCGTGGCGGCCATGGCGAGCAGTATAAGTATACGTCGGTTGCGTCTGGCGAAGTCGGAATAAATGCTGCATCTCATATAGCGGCGCGATTAGGCGGCTTCGATCGAGGTCGTGGCGTCTGACGTGCCTGACCATCTTAACGCTCGAGGGCTTCTAAAATGTGCGTCAAACACCGGCAATATTCGTCTCGCAAATGGTGCTAGAAATTTCCCCGGTTGAAGGGGCTAGGTACCTGCGATGAGACATTGTTACACCCCGATCATAGAATAGGTTGCATTGTTTTTGTACTTCGGCCTATGCTCTGTCAGGTGCAAGAGCGCAGTGTTCACAGGCGAATGAACGTAAATGACAGCTACCAGTCCGTCGGTGTACGAATCCACGCTCTTATTGCTATACAGTGAGGCATCGCGCGGGGAGTTGCGCAGAACTGGTGCGCCTTCGCGTTGATCGCACGGAAGCCGGCCAGCTATAGGGGGGTGCCTGGCGCGCGTTTCCATCTGAGGGGCGCCTTCTTGGGGTGCAGGCACGGCCCGTCCAGACGGGCCTCTATGGGGGCAAGGGGGGTGGCTGGGGGTGGAGGTAAGGTCGCTAAACGGCGAGCCAGCCCAGAAGCCCCCACATTAAGACACCATTACGACCGGCGAGACATTAGCATGCGGTAGTCCTGCAGCTTGGGAAGCGCGGCGCCCGACCCCGGCGGGACGCGGTCCGCGCGGAGAGGACCGGCCGCCTGGCCGGGCTGACGGCATGCGCTGGCCATCCAGCGCCACTGCGTGCGGGGCATGATCGCGCGCGGAATGCCTTCCTATGTATAAAAAAATGTGAGAGGGGCTGGCCGCAGATTTCGTACGTGGGGTGCCTTTTTCCCGCGACTCCGCGTCGCATGCTCGCTTGCCGTGCATGCCCGGTGCCACTTTTCACGTCTTTCACGCAGTGTTGTATACGTAAGTACTCCGCTGCTGACGGTGGCATCTGAGGTCTAGGAAAGTCGAAGGCCGCTAGGCTAAATTCAACCAAGTTTGACGGCTAAACTGAGGCTGCGATGAGCGCAACTAGCATGCCTCCAGAATGACGACAGTATTAACGCCTGCGATTGCAGAGGTGTTAGCCCTTCAGCGTTTGTTTACGTACGTGCGCCATACGTACGTAATCGCAAACAATATCGAAACCCGCTCAAGCACCAAGCGCAGTCGATCGATGGACGTTAGCTGATTCTGGACGTCTCTTCGACAGAAGCACTCAAAGAGCGCCGGATGTGCTTGGAAAAAATATAATAGATCAAAAAGAGGCGTCGGTGTCCACAGCTCCTACTTTCACGCACTCTTGTTTGAAACAGCCTAATACCGAGGAATTGTACCACGAGGGAGTTCCTCGAGAGAACAGGATAACTTTTTGTCTATGAAGACGCTATGAACCAGCTTTAGCTGTCATAGACTGAATTCAACGAACTATATTTAGGAGCTTGTTTGGCAAGCTTCTTATGCTCGTACATTGTCGAGCGGTGGTGGTGGCGTGAACACTTCGCCGGTGATTCCAACAGTGCTCACTAGATGGTGCGCCGCCGTTCAAGGCGGTGGCTTTCAGGCGAAGGAGGAAGCAGACAAAGGGAGAAGGCAGGGAGGTGAACCAGAAACACATCGGGTTGGCTACCCTACACTGGGGCATTAGGGAAGGGGACAAGAAAGATGAGGAAAAGGGAGAGGCAGAAAGTAAATTCTCTGCAGCGTGTAGCACTCCACAGCAAGTCAGGCACATTCACACAAACCCGTCGCCCTCAAAAAACAGAAAAGGACTTTCACTACCTTGTTGGCTGTCGAGGGATGGAACGGTGCTGTAATAGCCCCTGCGCAGAAAGTGGTGATCATCCAGTCACCGCAAGGCGTTGGCAAGTACTTGTTTCTCTGAGGCAAATCGAGGACAGTGGCACAGCAGGTGTTCCATATTTTCACCGGTGCCGCAAACGTCGCATGCCGCACTGTCAGTCTTTCCGATTAACGATGTATATGCTTTCGTGAAAGCAACTCCCAGGCAAAAGTGACAGAGAACCGAAGCGCCACGTTGACGTAGGCCAGGTGGAGGACGGAGTTATAGTCAAAGGGTCAAGCTCATGTAGCCTGGTACGTCGTATGTATGCTTGGTGGGTTCCACTCAGTCAGTGTGAGACTGCGGGCCAGTTGACGAATCTGCTTCACAGGGTCCGTTCTTGAAAGCAGAATTGAAACGCTGTTTGCTTCCTGATGGGACGCGTGAGCAGCATCATCTGCGGAATTATTTCCGCTGATACCACAATGCCCAGGTAACCTCCGAAAGACGATGTCGTGGCCTTTTTGAATTACGAGGTGGTGTAGTTTGATTTCAAAAATGCTCACTAGAAGGTGCACTGTCGTTCAAGGCTTTAGCTTTCGGGTGATTTCATTCATTCATTCATTCATTCATTCAATTCATTCATTCATTCATTCATTACTTCTATTGTAAAATTTCTTATATAATTGCAGTGGCCGAGAAAAAAGCTCTTATCTGAGCTTGAGGAAATGTGTTTCAGGAATAATGCGCACCCCCAACTCCCTTTCTCTTTTTATAATAGAAACTTTTGTTCCTCCTCCTCCTCTCGGCACGTGTGCTTCCTTTCTCTTCACCGGCAGCTCACTCAGTGAACACTTCGTAACCGCTCGACTTCGTGAACACCTCAGAAGCCTTAGCAGCGTGGAAGGCTCGCAACGCAGCAGCAGCTCGGGCTTGCCGCAGAGACCCTGCGGTGACAGCCCCGGACATATAAAAACGATATCAAGTCTATATACGCTGATAGGAGTTGTGTACGGATGATTCGCGCTTTATCCAGTCATCTACGAGGAAGCTGCTCTAACATCACTCACTTTGTGGATATAGCGGTGAGTTTCTTCACCGCATAACGCTGTCTCTAGTCGTCTTGTTTTTCGGGTCAAAATCGCTTGGTGACGAAAGTGAGCGCGTTAGTCGAAAGAAGTCATGACCGCCCCACGGTGGCACTTTGCATCGCTACTTTTCATCACAGCAATTTGCGTCGATATGCTTTGCATTGCTAGGTCTTGTGTCGCGTCTTTACTACAGTTTTTCGTCGTTAACGCTTTTTATGTATACCCGGTAAAGATAAAACAACTCGCCAAAATCAGGCTAGTGTTACTATTCGTCGCATAAGCCAGGCCTTGTAACGCTGGCCCTGAAAGTCAATCGGCGCGAATACTCAACGAAATCAATACTCGGCGCGAATACTCAACGAAATCAATGCCGTCCGGCGTTCCGTCCTGCACGCATTCTCAACATATCCACCAGGCCGTGGGTATAACGACCCCGTAACGCCAACTACACGCGCGAAAACTGGATAAGCCCTTCGTGCTTTTCACGGCTACTGCGGCAGAAGCCATTGGTAACGCCCCGCTCGAATCTCCCCTCCACTACACTAATGGATCCTGTCATGAGCGTATAACGCTTCTCTGACGCGTTTCTCCTCTATACGTGGGAACCAGGAGACGAGAAACCAGGAGTCTGCACGCGGCATTCTTTCATGCTCGCAGGACTTTTGTTTGTGGTCTTGAAATCCGTTTCGGTCTCTCGCACTGGCCCGCCGAGGTGTATAACGCTGCGTCCAGCTTATACCAAAGGTCGTGACACGTTTACGCTACCGTGGTTCTGCAGCAAAATAAAGCGCATCGTGGTTTTGCTTACTTCTCCATCTCTTTTTTTTGTTTGTTTATTTTCCTCCTCCTTTCACGAGATGCGCAACGGCTGTCTATACATACATGAGCGTATAATCGCGCATCCGGTTTCGTGGCAAGAGAACTAATCTGGCTTGTCTATTCCTTAATTCTCTCTGTGCGCGCATGCGCCGATTCCACGCCCCGGGCGGTCCTAGTAGTGATTGCGCGCGCATGTGTGTGTGTGTGTGTGTGTGTGTGTGTGTGTGTGTGTGTGTGTGTGTGTGTGTGTGTGTGTGTGTGTGTGTGTGTGTGTGTGTGTGTGTGTGCCAGCAAAAGAGATTTTTTATATTTTTTTCTGAATAAAAGGGGGGGAGGATATTCCGTTCACCGATTCAGGGGTGCCGCAGGATTCTACTGACTGCCCCGGCGAGCGATTAATTACCTCGTGCAAGCTTGGTGCACGATAGCGCGGTAATTAATGAATGAAGCCAGACGGGTGGCTCAGCTCCCGAGAGCACACTGACGATACAGCTCCTCCTCCTACCCGTTGTATTTGTTTATTCGTATGTCTCGTTGTGATGCGGGGCCTGTTTTGCGTATACGGCCTTACCAGAATCCGGTCTAATGGCTTCTTTCATGTGCACTGCATATGGCGAAATTGAAACAGCGGGAATGGCTCACTTTTACCTCGCTCTGTACTTCGGGCATTTGTGCCCGGTGTGAGTATTAATTTTTTTTTCTTATGTGTCCATCTGGAGGAACCTAAACAACTTGCTGGCTGTCTCGTCAATACTCTGTGCATGCGGCTGATCATGTATGTTGATGAGACGGTGCATCACGCTGCCTAGCCGTCACACGCAGATTGTATAGCGTTCTTCCCAAATTGCACCATACAATAGACCTTTCCTCCTCTATAGCCTTCCTTCTCCTTCTCCCCTTACTCAGTGCAGGGTAGCCTACCGGGGCTCAGCCCTGGTTAACCTCCCTGCCTTTCTCCACGTGTTCTCTCTCTTTCACACCTTCTAAAACGCACAGTAGAGTTACTCAAGAGAGAAGTGACCTTAATCGCATCCTTTGCAGTCTATCGAGTAATGGTGACAAAAAGTTCTTCGTGTATTTTTTATTTAAATAAAAAAAATATGCCAGGAAATCTACAATCTAACCTGACGCTCACTTCCATTCACTGTAGGTAACTGACCACCGAAAACATTGCCGTACACCTTTCGTTCCTAGTTACCGGTATTTTCTAACTGTTGTTAATGGTTTTCCCATTGACTGTATACGCAGTAGATCAGTACTCAAAAGGAATGAGTGTTTTTTTGAGTACTGGTACTGTAGTTAGCGAGGGGGAGGGGAGACATTATTACCTGTTATCACACAACCCTGTGCACCTTCCGCAATCACCACCATGAGCGAGGATGCAGTGATGTTGGTTCATACAAAAGACATCTTCCGTTGGACATAGTAAACTGGGGGTGTCGTTCGGGTTCCTGCAAAAATACAGGGTGCCCCAGGTAACTTTAGCCAGAGTTTAAAACTATGCCGACACACGCAATTGCGATGCGACCAAACACATGTTGCTCACCATTTCCTGAAGTTAGTTGGACAGTTTTTTTTTTTGTGTTCTCAAATATTGTTTAATAAGATCTGTTTAATATTCGAAATTTTGAAAGAACGAAGATGGATGATCGAGAAAGTTGTAGATTGGTTGGCAAAACGTCCTATTAGACAATTTTGAACTTTATGTCTGTTAGGTATTAGTGTTTTATTGCTAATTACAAATGCCCGCGAAATACAAAAAATGCCACGTAACAAACCCGCTCGTGCGCCAGTGCGCACAATGATTCTAGTGCTCCCTAACGTTCCGCGTACGAACGTCCATAGCTTTTGCACCAATGTGCTGTCTCGGCAGGGCAGCAACAATGATGGTGGCTTTAAGATGAACACGTTTTTCTATGGGCCACAAAATATGATAACCGCTGTGACTTCTTATCACTGTCATGAAGCGGTGCGATAGAAGCGTGTCGTTCGTTGGGGAGCACTAGAATCATCGTGCGCACTGACGTGCGAGCGGGTTCGTCACGTGGTTTCTTTTTGTACTTCGCGGACATTTGTAATTAGCAGAAAAACACTAATACCTAACAGATATAAAGTTCAAAACTGTCTAATAGGACGTTTTGCAAACCGATCTACAACTTTCTCATTGAAGCTTTTATCCATCTTCGTTACTTCAAAAGTTAGAATATTAAACGTATCTAATTAAATAATATTTGAGAGCACATGAAATAGTCTGACTCCAGGCAACGGTGAGCAACATGTATTTGGTAGCATCGTAATTACGTGTGTTGGCATATTTTTAAACTCTGGCTTAAATTACTTGGGACACCCTGTACATACCATTATATGTGTATCTGCCCACGTGCGCGAAGTAGTGTACAGCTTTAAACTTTCCGTTACAGAGTCGGGCGCTTCCCAACCGCGTCAAAGAAACAGCTCCAGTCAATTTATGTTATATATACTACATACATACCAGCAGTGTATCACCACTCGTGCTATCGTGACCGGTCAGCGATCGCATGCACGTCGGAAAGCGTGTCACATGGACAGGCTCACAGGAAACTCACAACTCGAGTTTCCCGAGCGTGATCTCCGGCTCGTTTCACCCCTCGCACACAAACTGCGTATGTATGTACGCATAGTAGATATACAACCGTACAACCGCATCTTCATCCATGATGACTCTAGAAGCCGCAGTGTATAAGCTTATATATATATATATATATATATATATATATATATATATATATATATATATATATATATATATATATATATATATATATATATATATATATATATATCAGTAGTGACCGCAGAGTGGACCATTGCAGATGACGTTTCTCAAATAAGTGGGTCACGCGGTGCGCTGATTTGAAATGCAGGTTGAATGAAGAAAGAGTCGGCATTGCGGCCCGTATGAACAACAACAACAGGCCTTCACGGACCTGCCTGTTCTCCTCACGCCCGCCCTGTCAACAGCCTCGGCTGCGTATCCGTTCAGACAGCGTGCGGAGGCCGCATGTTGCTATTGCCCACTTTATACCCGCATTCATTCACTCTGTGTACAGGTATAGGCCCCACGTGACGAGCTCCTCTCGACTCGACCAACAAGGTGAAGACAGGGAATGCGGCGAGAACGAAACAACGAAGAGTGCACTCTGGGTCGTCCGGGGCTCCATGTGTTATGCAGCGGTCGGCAGCTCTCGCGGTTGATGGGCAGCTGACCGGGCTTTAAACTGCATTTTTTGCTATTGCCAGCCAGGAGAACGCGTGCTCATCACGCACAGCGCAATCAAGTCATGCGGCAGCGGCTCGAAACTAGGGCTCGGAATGTGCCTGTAGTAGGTTTCTGTGTCAGTGATTGAAGTGTGTGTACGTGTGTGTGGTGGAGGAGGCTATGTTCTAGAAGGTACCGGGCACACAATATATCAGAGGGGGCAGAATGGGCACCCCTTGCGTAATGAACAGCAATCGATGCACACGTGTGTAACGATTTCACTGTGATATTCACATGCGTTCACATAGAACATGTGGGCGTCACTTTTCCCTACCGGGCCTCGGCCCCGTGTTCAGACGGATACCTTAGAAGTGTGGCAGTTTGGGCTGATTGGTATGGCATGATGATAGTTATAGCGCGAGAACAGAACGACGACAAAGAGACAAGAGAGAGAGAGATAAAGATACAAGGAAAGGCAGGGAGGTTAACCAGACGCACATCCGGTTTGCTACCCTGCACTGGGGAAGGGATAAAGGGGAGAAAAGAGGTTGCACAAAGATGAGAAGGTACACACAATCACGAGCACACTCGGTGAGCACACACAGTTCACAGGCGGTCGCTCAGGTTTGTTGACTTAAGGTAAAGAAGCAGTGCTTTAGTTGCTTTCTGCGCAACTGAGGCAGATGCCCACGGTCCTAGTATCTTCCACACACAAAATGGTCCGGGGTCAAGTCGATTCAAAACCATCCGTAGCTGGCATCGCTGTGTGTCGTAGCAAGCGCAGCTGCAGAGGACGTGTTCGATGGTTTCTTCATCTCCGCAGTAGTCGCATGTAGGAGTGTCTGCCATACCAATGCGAAAGGAGTACACCTTTGTGAATGCAACACCCAACCAAAGGCGGCATAACAGTGTCGCATCGGAGCGGGAAAGTTGTGATGGTAGCTTCAGCCTTAGCGAAGGATCCAGTTCATAAAATTGACACCTTTGGAAGCTGGTAGACGACCAGAACGTGCGTGTGAGATCTCGAGCCAGCAGGTAAAGTTGTCTTGCTGCATCATTCCTTGATAGAGGAATCGGGACTACACGGGTTTCTTCATGGGCTGAGCGGGCTGCATCATCGGCTAGTTCATTTCCGGTAATACCGATATGTCCAGGCAGCCATTGATATATAATATCATGCCCTCGTGCTAGAGCTTCATGATGGCAATGTCTTATTTCTTGTACCAGTTGGTCATGGCTCCTCCTACGCATGGCAGACTGCAAACTCTGAAGCGCTGCCTTCGAATCACAGAAAATGACCCATTTTCCTGGACGTTCTTGAACGAGATATTGTAAAGCAGCCCTTATAGCAGCAAGCTCTGACGCCGCAGATGTAGTCATATGTGACAACTTAAATTTGATTGTCATTTCTGCAGCCGGAATTACAGCGGCACTTGATGAGCTGCTGGATGAGACGGACCCATCAGTGTATATCTGCGTTCGGTCTAAGTACAACTCATGTAATAATAGCAGTGTTGCTTGCTTCAATGCTACTCTGGAGTGACTGCTTTTCTTTTTGATTCCCGGAATTTCTAGACGTACTTGCGGCTGGTCGAGGCACCACAAAGGGCATGCCGTTCTCGCAGCTGGCGTATATCCTGATGGAATGCTGTTTAGGTGCTTGGCTATGACGTCTGAAAACGTAGCACGTGGTCCTCCGGAAGGTAGAAGGGCCAAGTGGTGGTCGGGGACACGGCTAGCATGTCGAATGTGCGCTCTGAGGCAATCCACAGCTATATATGTCCTGACCGGATGGTCTTTGGCAAGCATGATTGTGGCATAAGTAGAAGCGCATCGGGGCAGTCCTAGGCAGATACGCAGTGCCTGACCCTGCAAACTCTCCAATGAATGAGTATTCGATTTGCAAGTGTTAGTCAGTACCGGCAAGCTGTAGCGCAATAGACCCAGAAATAGGGCCCTGTACAGCTGTAGCATGGAGGCCACAGAAGTTCCCCATGCTTTACCGCACAAGAATTTCATGATATGCACAATAGATAGCAGTCTCTTCTTCAAGTACGCACAATGTGGGCTCCACGAAAGACTTCTGTCGATTATTATGCCCAGGAAACGATGCGTCCGTGCATATTTGACACTCTGCCCATTGATGTAAACAGGGTATGGTGTCATTGGTTTGCGTGTAAACGCCATCAACGCGCACTTCACAGTTGATATATTTAGGCCTTGTTTCTGAAGGTAGGCTGTTGTGAGTGTTGCTGCCCGCTGTATTCGTGCACGCACCTGAGGGCGAGTAACTGCAGCACTCCAGAGGCAAATATCATCGGCGTATATGGATAGGCACACCGACTTTGGCAGAACCTTCACCAGACCAATTAGGGCCACATTGAACAATGTGGGGCTTAAAACACCTCCCTGAGGTACTCCGCAGTAGGTGTAATGTTGGGCAGTTGTACCCTCATATGTTTGTACAAAGAAACCTCTGCCAGTTATATAATCTTTTATCCATTGAAACATTCGTCCACCAACGCCCATCGCTGCGAGAGAAGTGAGGATGGCATCGTGAGCTACATTATCATATGCACCCTTCACGTCAAGAAAGAGTGCCACTGATATGCGCTTGCGACTTTTTTCTTGTTGAACAAATGTCGACAAATCAAGGACACAGTCAATGGAGGAGCGGCCCCGACGAAAGCCTGCCATGCAAGAAGGGTATTTGGTGTATCGTTCCAAGTACCACTCGAGACGAAATAGAACCATCCTTTCCATCACTTTTCCGAGGCAGCTTGCGAGACAAAGAGACAAGAAGGCCGCTCTGCTACTGACGCTCATTCGCGTGTGCGCTAAAGCAAAATCTGTGCTCCCTTGCGTGTTTTGCATACCATCGCATGTGTAAGCGCAATTAGTGAATGAGTAGCTTTGTTGATAGTCACAGAGCTCTCAAATAGTTAATTAGCTAAGTTGAAAAATTGAGGACCAGTGCGGACTGGCCACATTTATTACCTACACCTGACGAAAAAATAAAGTTAGGGTTTCAAGTACCAAAATTGTGATAAGAATACGAGACGCGCACTTTAGGCTAGGGCGGAGTCTGAGGGGTTAGGTTAATTGTGACGACCTTGGCTTCCTAACGTGTACTTAAATACAAGTTCATGGCTGTTTTTATTTGTCTTTTTTTTTCGCGTGAAGCATCTGCATTTGTGTTTAGTCAGCTCGCCGCGCTTTCACAGCGTTGACGCAGCGTCGTCATGCCGCCGTTCAATCGAATGCGACTGCAGATAAGTGCTCCAAGAAGGGCGTTATCAACTTTATGCATATTCTTTATCTTGTAGTTATCGTAGTTACCACAACTATCGGTTGATTTCCGGGTTGAAAGCCAACTGCGTGGTTGGGACAGGTCGACGAACTTCCACGCGCAGTTATACTCGACTTCCCTTCCTCTAAGGGACAGGCGCATCTATAGATACCTCTTCCTCTCCCCGCAAATAAGAAGCGACGTAAATGATTTCCAACTGACAACTCTATCGGTCGGCAATTAAGATCATACGAAGAAGTGATGTATTCATCTGCAGTGGCCGCGTGCAGAGGACGACTCCAGCAAAGGGGCAAAACCATCGCCGACGTTATGGTAGAAGACATGCGAGCGAGGGGGTTGAACGAGGAAGGAGTAATAATCAGTTTCACCAAACGATAAGTGGCGGCGGGCAGGTATGTCATCTGTCTTTCCCTTTCTCGTTAACAGCGTGCAGTGCAACAGAAGCTGTGAGGGGGAGAGGAGAGGGTGTACCGCGTAAGAACTGTAGAAACGGAAGGTCTGATGGTGTGAGCCAATGCCATGCAGGTTCATCTGGGAACGCGAAGCGATTAGCGGTGTGCAATGGGAGAGTGATCTAAAAAACTGCGCCTTTTCTCTCGATATTAATTGGTTTGGATTGGGCGGCTTCCGCCGCAGTGCACAAAGCTCTTGAGGCGGAACGCATCGAAAGAAGACCGTTGTCGCGAAGGGCGGAGTGTGTGGCGATTGCGCGATGGTATACCGCGCACACTCGCCATCTGGAATGAAATGGTGTGTGACCTTTGAACGGCGCAGCGAGTGAGAGAGAGAGAAAGAAAGGGAGCGAAGGTGTGGGGATCCTCGCGTGCAATGCAGCGGACGACCGTGCGCGAGCAGTGAAACAACGCTGGGTAAATGCGATTAGCGCGGCGAGCAGTTCGGTAAAGGCGGCGGCACCCCATGCAGTCTGCTGACTTCTTTGCGAGGCAAACGCGAGCACTAATGAGAGCCCGCTCGCTTCGACAGGGCACCACCGCGTCGGCCACTCCCGCACCGAGCGAGAAAGGTGTGTTCGGCCGCCGTTCTGCACACGAGAACGCGCCCCGTCTGTCTGCGGAGTGTAGCGAGGGCCCCCGCGATGAACGAAGGGAACGGGTTGCCGACGCTGTCGTGTGAAGGATAATTTCCGGCTGTTGCCCAAGGAGTGCGAATTATCCAGTAGGACGGCTACCGAGAGCGCGGCCAAGAGTGAAGCAACCTCGCCAGCAGTCATGTACGTTCACTCTGAGCGCTGGCCTACGAGCAATCGTTCGTCCTCAATGTATCGGCACGCCTTGGACTTAAGCGATGTAGCTCACGCATAGTGTGCGTACAGGGGGCAGTCAGTGCGCGGAAGTTTGGCGATAGACTGTGCAGCTGTAATTGTTTTCGATATGACAGACCAGAACAAAGATGAACAAAGTTTGTTGAGATCGAGCTGTCAATTAGTGTTATAACGGATGAATATTCATGAAGCAGCCTTAATTGCGAGGGAAAGGGCGAGGAGCTCGGTAACATGATCACGACCAGACTTCGCGTTTAACCGCAAGCATGTCATTGTTGGAAAAATGGCTCATTGTTGATTAGCTAGCATACTTGTGTGGGTCCGACCACAGCCCTTACGTTCTAACGGTGCTTTTAATGACAGCATTTAAGTAAACTTCTAATGTTTATCGCCGCTAACGTTTTTCACCTTACCTCTATAATGCACGCGAGCCTTGTCAGTTTACGAGTTATTTCAGTTTAATCCGAAATTAAAGAAATGATTCTGCTGGAAACGTTTGGCATAATGCGCGGAACACACATTATGCCCAACACGTGTTACCTTACTACTTGGCCTTTTATTAGAAAACCACAAGGCTCGGTTTTGCTGTTGCAGAAATTGTAAATAAAATGTACAATCTTTTGTCGGCTTTCATTACCATTAAGGAGATAAACGTGAAGGTGTGGATATACACGATAAAATGGCGCCGGGCTCGTTCCCAGTCGTAAAGCGAGGTAAATGCTCGCACGAACGCAACGAGCACCATTTTAGCTCCGTGACATAGTGTAACCCGTTCCCAGGGCCACCTGGAAATCCCTTCGGTGGCGCAAAGCCCATATTCGAACCGTCACAAAAGACGTGCTCTCTCAGGTGCCGAATTCTCTTGATAGCGAGCCAACGGAAACGATCACATCGCCTCCGGCTATCACGTTCTGACTGCGCAAAAAGGACCGGGAGCCTTTATTCATCTCCTGTCATTGGCATTGGTTCGTGCGAAAAAGAAAAAAAAACACAAAGTATAAATACGTACAGATAGACAATGGGGCGCCACGTGTGAACGGACGTCGATTATCGCGGCGGAACGCGCGCCACTGCCGGCCGCTTTCGCGACAGGAGTGGCCGAGACAACCTTCACGGCAAGAACTCGGCGAATGCGGTTCCGACGGTCTGATAGGCCTTTGATAGCCCTTGCACTGTCCCTCGACACATAGCTGTGGGCCGCTCCTTTTTTTTTTTTTCATTTTCTCTGTGTTCTCCTTTCGAACACTTTCCCCATTCCCCACTTCACGCCTCCTTTCTCTCTCTATTTCTCTCTGTCCTTTACACTGCACCTCTAAATCTCGCGTGTAGGTGACATTAATTTGGTCACGTGACGTTTAGAGGCGTGGATGGAGGTCACTCTAATGTTTGTTTTATCTAGAGCATAAAAACATACAACTGCATGCATGTTCGTGCGTGTCGTCCCTTATATTTTGTTTTACAGCCGCTGCAACTCCAAGGCACCAGGGACCAGAGACGCAACCGGATTTTTTTTTTCTGGTGTGGAGTGGTTAAACCATACCTTGTTTGTTAGTGCGCGCGTTTGTATGTGTGCGTTTATATACTGTGCGCAATTACAATTATTTTTTTGGTGGGGGGGGGCGGTAGGAGGAGTAGGAGGCTCTCACTCCCTCGCCCCCCTAAGCCAGTGACAAGAACAGAACCAATTTGTCCTCAATTGTTGTCTACGCCGATTTTGCATTAGAACGAGATTGGCTCGGGAACCAACATCGTTCTAACGCATTCTGCATCTATTCTTATGTCACATAGACTGCCTCGCCGCGGTGGTCTAGCGGCTAAGGTACTCGGCTGCTGACCCCCAGGTCGCGGGATCGAATCCCGGCGGCGGCGGCTGCATTTTCGATGGAGGCGAACGTGCTGTAGGCCCGTGTGCTCAGATTCTGGTGCACGTTAAAGAACCCCAGGGGGGCCGAAATTTCCCGACTCCTCCACTACGCGTCGTCTTTCGTAAACATAGGGTGGTTTGGGACGTTAAACCCCACATGTCAGTCAATGTAGCATGGGCTCAGAAAGCATTGAAACTTATTGACACAGAGCGATCGGATGCTTAAGAACATTGTCACTGAATCACCACGAGTTGTTTACCGAAGATCAAGGAACTTGCGCGGTCTTGTAACTTTGTCCAAGACTAAATTCATTGCTTCTGCTGGTTGTCACCCCTGCAACAAACCTCGATGTAATGTTTGCGTGCACATGACCACTGCGACTGTTGCTAAAAGCGCGACATCTAACTATTCACTTAAGATTAACGGGCACTTGTACTCAGCGACATCATGTTCTTACTTGAATGCTCAATCTGCCACATGCAATACATCGGTCAAACCGATACTTCCTTTCGTGTCCATTTCAACAACCACAAATCACACGTCAAAATTTTGCCATATGTCCCATTGTCAAAGCATGGTCATCTACCAGGTCAATCGTTTGACAAGATTATAGCGACGCTATTAGAACCAGGCTTCAAATCGCACCATGATCGCGATGTTCGAGAATCTTTTTTTTTGGTTCATAAATTCAACAGTGTGTTATACGGCATTAACGAATGCGTAGGCATTGTCATGCTGTTTTAAGATGCCCTCAAGTCCGCATTTTCGCAATATATTGAAAGAAGCATCCCTAAAGTATTCCCTACTTCCAAAATGTTCTTTTTCCCTTCATGCGTGATCATCGTCGTCAATGATCAATACTACGAATGCATTTTTTCATGCCCATGATCTTGTGTACAGTATTGGAGCTTTTTTAAAAATATTTTTGGTGTTGTCGCGATTGTTTTGAAAATTTTGGAACACTCATACGTTGATCGCACGTGTTTTGTACCCACTTGTTCATGCCTGTCCATAAAAGTGGCCACACACTCGAATTTCGGTTCATTCTGACCAAGGCCGCGCCACACGTCCGAAACATAAATGATTGAAAATGTGTGCAATTTTCAATTTTCATAAGTGTGCGCCTCTATTTCTTTTCTAAATGTGCACTGAACCCGCTAAACTTTTTGTTTTGAAATATATATATATATATATATATATATATATATATATATATATATATATATATGAAAGTAGATGCGCTTTCACATAACAACTGTTTATTGTGCCGACGTTTCGACAGGAACCCTGTCTTTTTCAAGGCAAAAAGACAGGGTTCCTGTCGAAACGTCGGCACAATAAACAGTTGTTATGTGAAAGCGCATCTACTTTCATATTTATAACCTTGCGGCAACCGAAGTTATTCTTCTGCATATATATATATATATATATATATATATATATATATATATAAGGGAAAGAAGTGTGCACCTAAGGGCTCGTTTTGCCGTGTTTTGACACAATATTAATGAGGTCTAACAAACAATAATGCCAAGGAATGTATAGGGGAAGTTATTAGAACCAATGTAATGTAAATAGGAAGAAAGAAAAGCGGGTGAAAAAATAACTTGCCGTGAGCAGGAATCGAAGCTACGACCTTCGAATCGTAGGTTCGATTCCTGCTCACGGCAAGTTATTTTTTCACTTTTCTTTCTTCTCATTAACATTACATTGGTTCTAATAAAACTTCCTCTATACATTCCTTGGGATTATTGTCTGTTCGATCTCATATATATATATATATATATATATATATATATATATATATATATATATATATATATATATATATATATATATATATATATATATTGAGACAGAGAGCGAGCTGCTGGTCTGCTAGGGTGTCTAGCCACTCCGACGGCCAATCGTCGTACTATCTCACGATGGCGACGGTCGTGCGCGGCAGGCAGTGATCTCTCATTCGTGTCGTTCGGTAGCGGCCCGCAAAGCACGCGAGGTGCGAGAAGGCAGAGCTAACAACCCTCGAGGCTCGTTTCATAAAAGCTTCGTCTTCTTCATCTGTGCGCGTATACCAGCAACCGCCGGATCGCGAGGAATGCCGCACGGTCGTTCGGGCACGGGGCACGCCCGCTCGAGCTATAACGTCGGTGCATGGGCGGCATGAGGTATCGCGACTGGCGGCATGAGGTATCGTGACTGGCGGCGCAGTGATATCGTGCGTGCAGGAAGTGCGCGCAGCGGGTTCGATGATTTGTTTCTATAAGCGTTTCCGCAGTGGAGGAGGAGGAGGAAGAAAGTTTAAGCGGAAAGACAGGGGGGTTAGCCAGTTCTTAGACCGGCTGGATACCCTGTGCTGGGGAAAGGGGTGAGGGGAATGAAAGATGTTAAAAAGAAATGTTGCGAAGAGAGGGAGAAATTACAAAAAATATAAAAATTGCGACAAAGGAAAGGCAACATCAAAGAGTATGAGACACAGTGGTCTGCTGCTTGTGCTTGTGTGCTGATATGTCTTAGCAGGAACGACATGACTCATGGGCGATGCGTGGGTTTTGGTGTACTTGGACGCGAGGTGGCTGGCTGTGCGTGGCGGCGGTAACGATGTGGCGAGAAAGATGTTAACTGACTTATTTTACATCCGTGAACGGCGTTGGCAGTGACTGGCCTTTGTTTATTTTCCTTCGGCTATTTTATAGCGCATTGTACGAACAAGACGGAAGGTATAGAATAACAACACGGACACAGCACTGTGTCCGCGTTGTTATTCTGTTTTCCGTCTTCTTCCTGCGGTGCTCTAAAATATTGAAATGAATTACCGTCACGCCTAAGCTCTAGCTGCCAAGTTCATTGTCATTTATTGCTTTTTTTTTTGCAGCGCTTGGTCTGCATTTGTTACATTTAGTGAAAAATGCACAGCGAAGATACCTATAAACGACTGATGGCCGTACAGAAAAAATACAAAAATTCGCCATTAACGTTATAAATAAAATAATGGAACGCTCTACCTTCCAGGATTGCCAATATAACTGAACTTTATATGTTTCATTCAGAATCGTTCACGTATTTAGAAGCTTGTAGTTTTCACTGACAGTTATGGTTTTTCCGATCTTGTATTGCCTCTCGTATTGCTTGCCTTGATTTCTGTACTGTAGAATTGTACTAACCTACAATTGTTAATTTTCTGCAAATATTTGCATTTAAGGTTGCCCTCCTATGTAATAACTCTAGTGGTCCTTACGGTACTTGAATAAATAAATAAATATAAAAATACACTCGTCAAGCAGCGTATAATGGTACTTGTGGCACTTAATTACGAAATCATAATTTACGACGCACGATCTTCTTGTTAGCATCGAAAAGCTGCATAATTAGCTAGACGTATTTATGAAATCGAAATAAATTTTATAATAAGATAAATATTAAAGAAGGTTAGCGAGAAATGACCTTAACACGAGTGAGTGCCATGACGCATAAGTGCCGAAGTAGTTCTGCAGCGCTCAAGGGCTTCTGTAAGCTGAAGTAACCACAACTCTCGTAAACATACGTCACAGTGACGTCACAGAAATTTTATCTTGGTCAGATTATTGCCTCAACGACCGTGAGGTGGGCTATTCTGTCCGTCTATTCGTCCACCCGTCTGTCTGTCTGTCTGTTCGTCCGTCTGTGTATGTTCAGCACCTGCTGTCGAGTTGAAGAGATTCACTTCAAAATGAGGACATCAAAATGAGTTTAAAATAAGGGTGTTTAAGCAGAAACCTGACACACCTAAAAATTACACTGAAGATGAGCATTAAATAAGCTCAGGTATGCATCGTATTGGATCAAAGTGATGCTTTTGTTGACAATTATTCTTCAATAGAACAGAAAGTAAACACGGACTTCCATTTTTGTTATTAACTTAATGCCAGAACCCCACATCGTTTGCGTTGATGTGATGTAATAAATATCAAAATGTTTTTTTTTCTCTTCTTTTAGGTTCCTGTGAGTAACCATGATTCTCAAAACTTGTTCACTTCAGCCTATTGTTCATTTAGAAAGCAATGTAGGGAAGTTTCACTCATAAACATTTAACTACATCCAAACCTGCCGTCAAATATGTGGATTCAAAGATGCCGCAGCTAGTACTGGGTAAAACGGCGTAGTATAATATTCGCTTTGATTGCCGCTTTTGGACAACAACACAAGGAGAGAAAATGAAATTGCCATACTGTCCTTCAGCGGTGTGTGGTATTACCTTGCGATGCACGCACCAAAAATTGGATACGCCGCAAACTACACCGCACCGTGCTATATCCGTATCCGCGCCGCATAAAGGCCATCTACGGGGAAAGCTCCAATGACGTTTCTTTCTCTTGGTCCTTCATATACCTCGGCGCTTGCCTACGTACTCCTGCACGGTGTGGCCACCGCAGCCATAAATTAAATCGTCCTTGCACTCCCTCCTTTATACGGTGGCAGCTCGAGAAACGAGAAAGCATCCTTTACCGCTCCATGCCTGTACGGTAAGTAAGCAAAAGAAGGGGGGAGGGGGGGCAGTGGGAGCGGTCAGCTATGACCATGACTAACCACAATGTTCACGGCAGCGTGCGTTTTCTCGCAGCGAGCGCGGCCGAACATGATGGCCGCCCGGCTCCGCGGCTTGGATGTGAGGCAATTACCGCCGCCGCTCTGCGTGGCGCGCTGGTTCACGGGAGTGCCGTAAATTTGCGCATACAGCGCGCGATGGGCGAGCTCGGGAGGGGTGACGTATACGTTCCCATCATTCACGCGTCGGCCGGACGCGCGCTCGTTCAGTCGGCCGATCACCCCGATGACCACGCATAGGAAAGTACTCGTTGTCTCGGTGGCTCGTTTAGATTACCCGCAGCGGGGACCTAGAGGGCGACACTGTCCCTCGCGATGTCACTCGAATATATTACCCCGGCCTTGCGGTTGACCGCTGTCACCCGAGGAACCCGTGATATATGAACACGAACATGCACTGAACTCTCGGTGACTCGTTTAGGGAGAGACGCGTGCGCGTTCTTCCAGGTGATGCATTCTGATCAAGAAACAGAAACGGACGTCGGGAGAATTACAGCAGCCCATCGCTGATTGGAAGACGACGAGGAGGTCAAAACCTCGCTGTAACGAAATAGTTGAAGTCAAACTAATCGATATAGAGAAGTAGTCGCATTGGATAGTTTCCCCGTAATTTCCGTACAAGGTCGTGCGTTGAGGCAAATCTTTTTTAACACGAAACTGTTTGATGTCGAGGTCCATCAAGGGTCTGCTGGCGTATTTCCGTCACGGATATGACGTCGTAAAACATATACAAACCGACTGCGAAAAAACAAGAAAAAACGAGAAGGAAAGGATCTGTCACAGGGCGTCGAACCAGTTACCTCTAGATCTGCAGCGAGCGGCGCTAGCCTACGTTGTCAAACTTGTTAACGGCAAGCCATTTATATATACGCCATATACCGTTTCGTGGTCGTTAGAGCTCAGCCACTTGAGCACGTTTTCGTCATCAGTGGCGAGATGGCACGACCGGCTCGTGTTTGGCGCGCTCTAAAGGTCGTCGCCTTTCGCATTTCGATGAGCGCGCCTCCACCGAGCGTGGGCTCTCCAGCGCGCGCGCGCGCGCTTATCGGACCCGTCATTCGGGAGAGCTCAAAGGTCACGTCACTCGCTGCCGCGTCAGCGTTTGCGGAAGGGGCACGCTACTCACTCACGAAGAAGTACGAAGCCTGTGACAATTGTTCGCGTTGGTTCCGTATTATTTGTGCGTTCGTTTCGTGCGTCTTTGTTTCTGTTTGAACAGCGCACTTTGGTCGTCGAGCGGTGACAGTTAATGCGTGCTCGTCCTTTGTACGATCATTTCATGCGTGCTTTCTGCTTGAGGTGCGCGCTGCAAGTTCCGAGCTGCTTGCCGTTCTTCGCATAACTTCGCGGTTTCTTGCTGTAGAATTGATCCCTTCGCCCCTTTGGCGAAACAATGCAGAATAAAAGCTCAACTGCCTCTGTAAATACGGGTTTCACTATCGCGTTATACTGATTCCTATAAAGAGGGATCAGCTACGTCTTTTTTAAATATTATTAATTAAGCAATATTTTATTTTAAATCTGCGTATACCAAGCCTTCTTTGTTGTTGTTGTTGTTGTTGTTGTTGTTGTTGTTGTTGTTGTTGTTGTTGTTGTTGTTGTTGTTGTTGTTGTTGTTGTTGTTGTTGTTGTTGTTGTTGTTGTTGTTGTTTGGTACTATAACCACCTCTCACTATAGACTGCTATGAGTGGAGAGTTGTGAAATAAAAAGGCAAACATCATGTCTACTTTAAGTACACTAATGATGGTTGGTCAGGACTATGAGACACACGGAACTACAGATCAATTTCGACCACTCAGGGTTCTTTAATAAGCACCTAAACGTATGTGCACGGATGTCCTTTGATGCTGGCAATCGAACCCGCGTCCCCGAGCGTAGTAGCTCGACACATTATACGCTCTATAAGCTACCGTGTTGGTAGCTAATAAACATTGTAGAGCCTAATCTTGCAGCTCACGTGGTTTCGGTGTAACAACTTGGCTTCTTCTGAAGTTAGTTCATTTGAAATTGCAAGTGCATGCGCTGCACTTGCAAATGTCGCCCACGTGTAACACTGTGACAACTGGCCCGACCAATTTATCGTTTTCCTGCCTACGCACTCGTTCGGACGGTCGCATCGATCTCTGGGCACTCTGTATGCTAGGTTTGCTAATGCGACATTGAATGCAGCAAACTCCACGCAGGCACAACTCTGCAACCTAAGCCAGCCTTAAATCCTCGCCCACTTATCCCCCTGTCACATACGCGACTTTCTACCGTAACTTTCGATCGCGAAGGTCGGCGATATAGCGAGCCAACCAAATCGCTATGTAGCTTTCCGCACCGATACGGTGGTCTGGCCATACATGGTCTCTCTTTAGCGCAACCTTAAAGCCCACAGAAGCAGCCGCCGCCTCCTCGCCCACCGTCGCAGCCGCCGGAAAACGAAAGCTGGTAAGAGATACCGGGAAGGACTTTGGCGACACCTGTTCTTCAGGGTTTCCAGTATGAATACCAGTAAGGGGAAAGTGTCGCAGTGTAGCGTTGATGAATCGAAGGAGTCCGAGCAGTTTGACAGGTCCATTTGTCGCCCGATCCGAGACATAACACGGAGGTTCGTTTACATTCTGTTTTTTTTTTTTTTGCATTTAGCCGTCGCGTAAGAGGATCTCGTATAAAGTGCGCGTCACGTCCTCCACGGCATCCCGTGGTATGCGGATGACGATTACGCCACTATCTATCATGCGCACCGCGCGCGCCATGAGACCCTCAGCCCCCCCATCGGTCCTCCCGTTCCCCTCCTAATTGTTGACGTGCATGAGGAACTCCCATTTAGTTTGTTTTTATGGAGGAAGGGAGAGGGGGGGGGGGGGGGGTCGGTCATGATGCGCCTATAAAACGCGGCAACGTTCAACCTCCTCGCCCTACGGCTCCCTCTCACTTCTACGCCCTTCGATTTGTGTGCGAGAGCTACTGTCGGCCGTGTGTGCGGCGTGCCTAGCCGCCTCCTACACCACTACGCCGGTGTGTAGAAGCTTGAAGATATATTTTCGTGCGGACGTGGTTGGGAACCAAGGTACGGCAGCGATGTTGGAGCCTGTGAGATTATACTGACCAGAGAATATAGCATGCTCGGCCAATAACTGTGGACAGAGGAACGCAGGCAAGAAAGAAAGCGGCATGTAAACAGCGCACACGCATATCCCCTGTTTAGCCAGTGGTGCCAAGGGACTTCCTATCGTCTTTCAGAATTGGCGCGCCAAACTGCGTGGCACGTACAGACACGCGCGTCCCCCCACGTGCGCCCTCTGTTTAATGCATGAAGAAAGTGGGGAATAACATTTTAACAGCGTATATCACTGTCGAGCCTACTGAGACCACCGCGACGTGGTGCCTGCGTGCCTGGACACGTCTCGGATATGCGAGAATGGCGGGCATGCGAAATTTCCCTGAAGTATGGCCCAAGTGTGGATGTGAGAGAGGAGGTATAAGATGCTGTAGTCGAGACCATCAAACAATTCATCAAGCGACAAGTGTCATCCCAGCGTGTCTTTCCCACATAGGTTCGTTATGATCAACGACTTAGTGGCCAATGCCAATGTACTCGGTGATGCTGGTCACATTGCCGGGCACGATATGCAAGTACTCTCAACTTCACAGCGGCCAGCCGGCCACGGTTCATTTCGTTCCGCTAAATGTAATTATTTCACAAGTGCCGGGGCAGTGAATAGGCTTGAAGCTGGGATTGGAGGCAAGGTCTTATAAAAAAAAAAGTCTTATTCTTTCATCCACTTTTTTTCTTAGTTTCACTTTCTTGTTTACATTTTGTTTTTTCTCTATCTTTATTTATATTCATTTCTGCGTCTCTCTTTATCTATTGCTTTCTCTTTCATGCCCTTTCCATTGTTCTTCATATTTTTTTTCCCTTTTCTCTCTCTCTTTCACGCTTGCCTCTTTTTTCATCTATTTTTATGCGTCGTTTGGCCTGCGTTACGCAAAGTGCACTAGCTGTTCTTTCTGTCCCTTTTTCTACTCATGATAAGTGATTGTCATCAAAGCGCTCGAAGAAAAGGAAGAAAAACTTTCGTTGGAACGAGCGAGCGCTCAATATGCTACACGTGGGGCGCTACGCCAAGTGACGACGACAGCGTACTACATCATACGACAGACAACCCGATTCACTGAAGTGTTTCGAACTTAAAATAGGTCAACTATACCGTTGCCACTTGAAAGACAGCCATCGCAATGTTGCATATATACGGGTCCGATCTCTGAAGAAGCCTTTATAGTCGCGATTCGAGACTGCATCGACACCAATCTAGCAGAACGACTGAAATGATTACCCCGATTCATAAACATAGAGTCTTTGTTTCGCGATTATGCTTCGACAAATGGTAACCATGCGGGTAGCCTCCCGACAAGAATGCCTTTGATCAGTAGTTCAAGGACATATTAATTACAAATATTAAAGAAGGAATATGGGACGAAGACAGTAATGCGTGGACCCGGTCGCTGGAGGAAGGTCCGCGGGTCGCTTGTTTGAGACCCCTGGCACAGTAGACTCATTTCATTGCTTCGCGTGCATTTCTGAATCGCATCTACAAAGAACGAAATAAGCGTAGTTCTGTTTTTTTTCTTTTTCTGTGAGTCTTTTCTTTGTTAGACACAGCCCCGCCACGGTGGTCTAGTGGCTAAGGTACTCGGCTGCTGACCCGCAGGTCGCGGGATCAAATCCCGGCTGTGGCGGCTGCATTTCCGATGGAGGCGGAAATGTTGTAGGCCCGTGTACTCAGATTTGGGTGCACGTTAAAGAACCCCAGGTGGTCAAAATTTCCGGAGCCCTCCACTACGGCGTCTCTCATAATCATATGGTGGTTTTGGGACGTTAAACCCCACAAATCAATCAATCTTTGTTAGACACAACAAAAGGAATGCGTAGGAAAAAAATTTTCTAACCCTAGTGCATTAATAATGGAATATCTCGAAGGAAGTTGAAAGCGGGCGAAAAATCACGTCTACCGTATAGGTGGTATGCGAACACACAACCTTCGCATCACCGACCGAAGTGGGACGTGCCTCTTGGGGCAGCTGCGCGATATGGTGCAGATGTGCGCAACTATGATTTCTCATTGCTTCCTATTCGCAATAATAATGTGGTCTGAGTCACATTTCAAGACTCGCATTGACATTTAACTATTCACGGGTTGCAGTAAGCCCCCACTTCTTAATCCTTCTCACCTCAAAAAAAAAAAAAAGAACACATGTTCTCCTTCAAGATGCGATGTCGGGGAAAAGGACGTTGATCTGAGCTAATCTTCAGTCTTTAAGATAAAAAGAGAGCCGGTTCTTCGAGCTACGATACCTGCTACTCTGTAAATAAGTCCCCGTGTAGGAGCTCTTGTGTGTCCTGGCTAAGCCCTGTAATCATTTCATTTTTCATCATCCTTTCGCGCGGAGCAGCTGCGACTAATCTCTCCAGCTCGGCAGTCATCAGCAGCTCTCTCGTGTGTAGATCTCCTCTCTCCTGTGTATCTCTTTTCCCCCTTAACTACATAGCATCATGCCTCGGACGTAAGCAGTATACGCGTAAGAAACCTGACGCTACCAACCAAGATTATACATCATCAGGCGCTCGTAGCAAGAAGGTGTTTAACTCCGGGTAATCTCTCACACCCGAAACTATACGCCTACACGGCCTTCCACGTTGAAATAAATTCCCAACGCCTGCAGAGGTCTCCGCTACGCACTTATAAATGTTGGTCGTGCGTGTGGCTACGACGTGCATATGCACAGCGTACGCAAGAATACATTTTATTACGTTCAAAAAGACTTCGACGGTGCGTTTATCCACCTTGTCACCATCAATATCTATGGCACGTGCACTGTGGAGGTTGTGGGTTCGGCTCCTGCTGAAAACAAGCTGTCCTGTTGCCCCTTGCCATTTCGTTTCATCTCGTAACGAGCGCCTATTTTGATTAAAAACAACTAAAACTCCGCGGCCCCCTAAGCTTTGTTTGGAATCATATGTTTGCACCTAACAAAGGCCCTCTTCTCGTTCAGATGTTATACCATACAAATATATTACCTTGACTATTACGCATTTGTAATGAAATCAAATTTAGGGGCCTCATTACGCCATGGCTCGAAGTGTGCTAAGTATACTACTACACATATACCTTATTTAAGTCATTTTCTCTGAATGTATAAACCAGCCCTACACGCTTCGTACTCTGCTTCCGACGCATTTATTTACAAACTGGCAATCGCACGTGCACATAGTAATGATGATGATGAGAAGAATAATAGACTATAGTGCTCGAAAATATTCCTCTGCTTTATTTGCCTTCGTGGTCTCGTTTGTTCCTTTGTTCGTTTGATATAAATTTAGTAAAGTTTGAACGGCCGGCTCTAACGTAGCCTACATTTCTATGGCCTCACGCCTAAGTAAAAATAAATAAAAAATAATCCAAGCAGATTCGCACTATAGTGGTGTCAAGCCTGAGATGCGGAGCTGGATGACCTAATTTGTTCCAATTTATTCCTACGGTCGCCGGATCGAATCCCGGCTGCGGCGGTTGCATTTTCCACGGGGAATGACCGAGTCCCGTGTACCTAGATTTAGGTGCACGTTAAAGAACCCCGAGGTGATCGATATTGTCAGAGCCCTTTACTACGGCGTCTCTCATAATCATATCGTCGTTCTGGGACGGCAAACCCCTGATAATATTATTATTCCTAGTTCTTTTTCTTTTCCCTTTTCTGTCTCTTATTATTTATTTCTCTCTTTTCATATTTTTACGTCTTTATTTTATTAATTTCCCTCTACTTCTCTCTCCTTCTTTTGTGTCTTTCTCTTTCTTTCTCTCTCTGTGCGCTAGTTTTCTTGCCAAATCGAGTTATTGCATCCCACGCCGGACAAACTGGTTCACTGGTTCTGAGAGCCAAGCAGAAGACGAAGGAGAGGACGAAGAGAGCGCGCGTATTCCGAATAATAGCGCTCATGATGACGATCATTCAGTCATCAAAGTTTATTTGAGTCCTAAGAAACTACAGAGTCGTAGTTGCAGGCCGCACCCACGTTGGGGCCGGAAGACCATGGTCCACTGTCCATTCGCGGGCCCTTTGGACAGCCCTTAGGGCTTTATGCAGATCGCCGCGTCTGAGGGCTTCCTCCCAATCCTCTTGTTTATTAAAAGAGGCATTTTGTAAACTGGAACATTGCTATAGCATGTGAGCTAATGAGCAGTACTCTTCATGGCACTCAGGGCAGCGTGGATCGATGACCGGAGCCAAACGACTATAACCTTCCTCTCGACCTGAAAGATCCCATTTGTGACGTTCTCAGGGGGAAATATTCAGGTCTATGTATACCATAGTCACCTTCCGGTGCGGGAGCTGGAATTTCCTGCGCCCAAGCTGATAGTATTTCACTATTTCTTGAAAAAAAAAAAGAGTAATGAGTCAGATGATAGTTTTTTTTATACGGCCGGCGAAGTTTCTCCTCGCAAAGAAACTTGATTTTGTTTTGATTCGGTAGCGGGGCTTCTCACTTAGGTGTGGCGCGAATGATTGTTTGTTCAAATCATTGTTTTAAACAAATAATGAATATCTTAAACAAAGCAATCAATATTTTAAACAAATAATGTTTTGCTAAATGGCCTCGCTGTTACAAGTGAGGTATATACGTCGGCATGCTCTATAAGTCAGGTTACATTTGGTACTGGAAGTGCTATCCAGGCTCTTGGGTAAATTCGTAGTTAGGAGGTGGTCATACTGACAGGCGTCATCTTCCATACTGTGAGACTTCAGTAAACAATCATTATCAAGAACAAGTGCGAGGAGGAATTATTACCGGCAGCCTTATTCCCTTCGCTACCGCGTTTAGTTTATACACTTTGCTTCTGCGTTACCCTGCTGTTCTCCGCCACGATGACCGCATTCGCCGTCTGTCGCTCAGTGTGCGTGGCCAAGTCAAAAATAGCCGGGTCATAGCATGCAGTAGCATAAAGGAACACGCGCTGTCCGCTCACAGATTCGACAACACAGACAGAAAAAGAATGTAATAAAGGGAGGAAAACAGAATACCGACTAGAAGTGCGGTTCTCGAAAACGCGCCACCTGCCCAGCGAAGGCGCTCAAGCCGAACGCGCCGCCGTGCCTGAACGCAAAAAACCATGCCCGCACTTTCCTCCATATGTCGTCATCCATTCACATCTCTCCGCATCTGGCAGAACCTGCGCTGATCGTGTATTGCGAAAAACGCGATACGCGTAGGCTCGTAAAAGGCAGACATGCAGCATATAACGTATAGGTCGACTAAGCCTAAAAGGAAAGCTCAAAGGCGAACAAATAAAGCGGCCCGACAATAGAGTGCGTCTCGATGTTTAAGCCCTATCGTGCTCATGCATATAAGAGAACTGGCAACCGGGTCACAGGCGAAGACAAAATGAAATGCCGTTGTGGCGGACGCGTCTGAAGGGATTGGCGTGCCTGTGGACCTTTCTCAGAGGCGCTTCGCGTTGTTCCAAGCTGCGGCAATGTCCTCTCGGTTTTTTTATTTAGGCGCATGCGTAGTCAGGCGGAAAGGTCGCGGTATATACGCCGCGTGGACGTGCGCGCTTTTTAGGGCCCATCGGCGACACACACGCAAACTGCTGCTGCTCAGACACGGAGCGACCCAATCGGCATAGGTTATGAGGCGAGATAGAAGGCGCGCTACTGGGTATAGGCAGAAAATCGAAACCAACGGGCCCCAAACGTGGCCAGGGGGAAACGATGGCTCGCTCCGGCGGAAAGGTCGAAGGTCAGCGTTCCGAAAGGTTGGAAAGAGAATGAAAACGACGAGACGGGTGGGTGAGATAGAGTAAAGCAGCAAGAAACGTTCTTGAGCGTACGCCGATTCAAATCGAAACCAGTTCATCGCGCACAGTCTTTCATTACTTATTCTTCCGCTTGAACGCACACGTTCCATTTTCTATCAGGTATATACTAAAATGATTGGTAGACCGGGACAAAAAGCTCGCGTTTGGTTACTCAGGGCTTCGTTTAGACTAGAAGGTTCGTTTTTTTTTTTTTAGTGTTGGAACATACGCAGCAAAGGCCCCTGTTAAACCCTTTTCAGCTCTAGCAGTTGTGCAGACTATTTAGGAGCTGTATTCTAAGAGGCATCTTCAATCCGGCAGAGATTACGAGCAGTTCGTTACAGAAAAAGTTATTTTTTTTATAATACGCGCACGTCAAACGCAACATAAAGACTGGATCTCCAGCGCTGAGTTACTCTATCGACCATCTTGTACTGATCTGCACCCCGAAAAGACGTTGTTAACAATGCGGATGAGTTTCGTTAATCCAAGAGACGTACCAGCTCGATCGACTTGGCGCGATTTATTTGCTTTCCGAACCTGGTTCGCTGACCTCTTTCCTGGCGACTAGAAATGCGAAGAAAAGTAAGAACATACACACACCGCAGATTTCACTTTCTGGTTCGGAGTACAAGACAGTTAGATGCCTCCGAGCAGTATAATTGCGCTGTTTTCTTCGGTCTTGAGAAAATCAATGTAAATGTAATTCGTATGCTAAAACGAAAACAGGGATGCAGGCCAAAAGGCTGTAGTCACCGGCCCACATGACGTTCCATGTGTGTCACGACGGTGGCACGGTGACATTAAATTGCCCACGCCATCACACGTCTTTTTGAACTTACTCAAAGACAACTTGGACGTTTGGCACGGAAGGGTTTCGGTTGCTATTAAAGAAGTTCAACATTTAACCATATGGTGTAGTAGCGCAAATTTGACGGGGACGAAGAGGACAAGAAAACACGACACTCGCTACACTCGCAACTAATTTTTATTTTAGAAGCAGCACTTCATATATAACCCAGAACACTAGCGACACAGAAAAGAACTACGAACACTGAATCATTGCCAACAGAAGCTTTTGCGCAGACTCAAGCGATAGTGCACGGCAGTTAAGCTTAGACACTTTTAGATGACATAACTAAAACAGCCCTGGGTAACATCAAATCAAAAAAACAAAAGATTATGCGGGAATACACACGTGTTTTCAATTTTTTTAGAAGCTCCTCGGATTTTACTTCTCCGCGATCGGTTAGCAAAGTTTTGTTTTAGCCGAGACGCTTGATTTGCAATGTTCGCAAGAGTGCACATGAATGTACATCGTGCACCCTCCACGGTGATTTGTATAGTGGCTGTGGTGCTTTTCTGCTGACCCGCTGGGCGTGGAAATGAATCGCGGCCCCATATCGATGTAGGTTAGATGATGAAGGCCCCTGTGCTTAGATTTACGAGCAAATTAAAGAAGCCCTGGCGATCGAAATTTGTGGAGTCCCCCTCCAACGGCGTCTCTCATCACACCGTACTTTTCAGACGTAAAACCCCAATAATTATGACTGTAATCTCAATTAGCCGACTAAAAAAAAAACAAGATGATGGCACAGTGCTCATAATGATATTCTTATATTTTGCTTTTAATATTTTTGTTTTTCCCGGGAGATTTTCGGTCAGTCTAGCAAGTGATCGCGATCTCCACCCACGGTATGTTTTGAACAAGATGCAAGCAAACATTGCTGCACTGTATCTACACATAAAAACTGCTTTCCGTTGTAGGTGGGATTAGAAAAAAGGGTGTAACGATTTAGAGTACAGGGTACTCTTATATAGCCATGTTTAGAAAAAGTTTATTTACAGCATGTACAGAACACAAAGGCTTCATACCATTCCAGTAACAGGGCACATACACTTCGGCACATCTATATTTCACGACTAACATCACTACGTTACAGTGAAGACATTTGCTCTAATATACATGATTATGTTGGCATACATGTACACAAAAATTCAATGTGATATCACGATACAAGGGTATAACGATACGATAGATCCAAATGAAACACAATTTGTAACAAAAGAAATCATATATAACAACTCAACGGGCGCTGCTTAGCACCAAGTCGGTCGAAAAATGAGTTGTATTCTATCGTGTTCCACCTTGACGAAAGGGCACGACCAATGCCGCAGAAACTCTATAGAGATTTAAAGAATGACACACAGTGCGCACACGATACTCGCGCACCATCGCTGCCGTGCGCAGTCTTCAGAAGCCCGACGCGTAACGCAGCGCACCCCCACGGGAGCCCATGCACGCGCGCATTGCGGAGCAACTCGGCCGGGCTCGATCCATTTGCCTCTTCCGCGCCGGCCACGCCTGGCCCTTATTAAAAAACCCGAGCCCCGCGCGCCCGCTGTGCGATCAACGCCCGCGGGCAAAAGCGCAACGAGCACTCTGGCGGGCCACGTCCAATGGTGCCCCCCTCGTCCCACCTCTTATATTCGTCTTCCGCACCTATGGGCGCTCGCCCGGCCAAGAGCTACCGCTGCGGCAGCCGCCACTGCTTCTGGTCCCGTGCGTGCGTGCGTGCGTGCGTGCGTGCGTGCGTGCGTGTGTGTGTGTGTGTGTGTGTGTGTGTGTGTGTGTGTGTGTGTGTGTGTGTGTGTGTGTGTGTGTGTGTGTGTGTGTGTGTGTGTGTGTGTGTCTAAAGAACGGCTGCGGATCTTCTCGGCCATGGTAGCGCTGGAGAACACGTATACCATAGCCAGAGTGTGGGAGCAACAGCAGAAGCAAGCAAGACATGATAGCCCCAAAACTCGTCTGTTTCGTGTATCGGTGCAGACGATCTCACGAGTTTGGCGCGCCGTAATTACCGTGTACGGCCGCCATACTTTCACCCCCACGATGCCTGCCGGCCGGCCGCCGTCGCGCGGCCTGATTTGGCACCCTCCCCCTTCTTGCCGCCTACTCTGACCACGCGCGCACACGAGTACTTGGCTTCGAAACTGTATACATCCTTACCCCCCCCCCCCCCCCCTCAAATGTTTACCAACACCAACACTACCATTCTCCCCACCCTCTCCTTGCTTACGATGGCTCTTCTGTGGTTCCCTGCTGCTGCTTGTGTTGCTGTTTCTTTAGTCTTTAGTTCTTTGTCTTCGAGCCCCTCTCGCCATATCCGCGTCCGGCTGCCGATCGAGCGTTCTCTAGCCGTGCTGTAGCTACCGGATTCCCTTGCGGCGTGGCGCGCGCATCCTGTATGTAGAACGCTTAAGACGCGAGTGTGTGCGGTGTTTCTAAGAAGAGTTGTTTGCAAACATGACGGCTGCACTTCTAAAAAAAGATATATATATATATATATATATATATATATATATATATATATATATATATATATATATATATATATATATATATATATATATATATATGTATATATATATATATGTATATTGATTGATTGATTGATTGATTGATAGGCGTATATTGAGTGATAGGTTGATTAATAGGCGTAAAGTATGCGGTGTAAGAAGGTATAACATGGAGAGAATCGAACACGCTCTGAAAAACGGAGAAAGCGTCAAAGCAGTGAAGAGGAAACTTGGCATAGGCAAAAGTCGGATGTATGCACTAAGGGACAAAGAAGGCAAAATAACTACCAATATGGATAGGATAGTTAAAATAGCGGAGGAGTTTTACAGAGATCTGTACAGTAGCCGAGACAACCACGACCTTAATACTATGAGAACTAGCAGTAACCCAGATGACACCCCACCAGTAATGATAGAAGAAGTCAGAAAAGCTTTGGAGAGCATGCAAGGAGGCAAAGCTGCTGGTGAGGATCAGGTAACATCAGATCTGCTGAAAGATGAAGGACAGATTGTGTTAGAAAAACTAGCCACCCTGTTTACGAGGTGTCTCCTGACGGGAAGGGTACCAGAGTCTTGGAAGAACGCTAACATCATCTTAATACATAAGAAAGGAGATGACAAGGACTTGAAGAATTACAGGCCGATCAGCTTGCTCTCTGTAGTATACAAGCTATTTACAAAGGTAATTGCTAACAGACTAAAGAAAACATTAGAATTCAATCAACCAAAAGAACAAGCAGGATTTCTAACAGAATACTCAACAATTGACCACATTCATACTATCAATCAGGTAATAGAGAAATGCTCAGAGTACCAACCACTATACATAGCCTTCATAGATTACGAGAAGGCGTTTGATTCAGTAGAAATATCAGCCGTCATGCAGACACTGCGGAATCAGGGCGTAGATGAAGTATATATAAACATTCTGGAAGAAATCTACAGGGGATCAACTGCTACCATAGTGCTTCATAAAGAAAGCAACAGAATACCAATCAAGAAGGGTGTAAGGCAGGGGTACACAATCTCCCCAATGCTATTTACCGCGTGCTTACAGGAGGTTTTCAGAAGCCTAGAATGAGAACAGTTAGGGATAAGAGTTAATGGAGAATACCTTAGTAACCTGCGCTTCGCAGATGACATTGCATTGCTGAGAAACTCAGGGGACGAATTGCAACTCATGATTACGGAGTTAGACAAGGAGAGCAGAAAGGTGGGTCTTAAAATTAATCTGCAGAAAACGAAAGTAATGTACAACAACCTCGGAAAGGAGCAGCGCTTCGAGATAGGTAATAGTGCACTTGAAGTTGTAAAAGACTATGTCTGCTTAGGGCAGGTAATAACCACAGAGCCTAACCACGAGATTGAAGTAACCAGAAGAATAAGAATGGGGTGGAGTACATTCGGCAAGCACTCTCAAATTATGACAGGTAGATTGCCACTATCCCTCAAGAGGAAGGTATATAACAGCTGTATCTTGCCGGTACTTAGCTACGGAGCAGAAACCTGGAGACTAACAAAGAGCTTTCAGCTTAAATTGAGGACGACGCAGCGAGCAATGGAAAGAAAAATGGTAGGTGTAACCTTAAAAGACAAGAAGAGAGCAGAGTGGATTAGGGGACCAACGGGGGTTAAGGATATCATAGTTGAAATAAAGAAGAGGAAATGGACATGGGCCGGGCATGTAGCGCGTAGACAGGATAACCGCTAGTCATTAAGGGTAACTAACTGGATTCCCAGAGATGGGAAGCGGGTTAGGGGGAGACAGAACGTTAGGTGGGCAGACGAGATTAAGAAGTTTGCGGGTATAAATTGGCAGCAGCAAGCACAGGACCGGGTTAACTGGCGGAACATGGGAGAGGCCTTTGTCCTGCAGTGGACGTAGTCAGGCTGATGACAATATATATATATATATATATATATATATATATATATATATATATATATATATATAATATATATATATATATATATATGTGTGTGTGTGTGTGTGTGTGTGTGTGTGTGTGTGTGTGTGTGTGTGTGTGTGTGTGTGTGTGTGTGTGTGTGTGTGTAACATATTCGTATGTATCTATATATTTTGGACAATGACACATTTTATAAGAATAACTCATTGGGCGTCATTTTTCATTCACCCACCAGTCACCCCTGTACAAACCTAGCGTACCAATTTTCTGCAGATGACAAGCAGACATGTCTTTTAATGTGAGCCCTGTGAGTGCGGGTGTGGTTGTATATATTAAATACGGATACATCTATACATTCTGGTTCATGACACATTCCATAACAATAACTAAACGGGCTTAATCTTTCAGTCACCCATCAGTCACCCCCGTGCAGATCTAGTATGCATATTTTCTGCAGACGACAAGCATACTTATATATTATTATGGGCCTTGTGAGTGCCTGTGTGGGTGTATATATTAGATACGGATACATCTATACAATCTGGTTCATGACATATTTCATAACAACAACTACATAGGCTTCGCCTTTCAATCACCCATCAGTCGGCCACCAGTCACCCTAGTACGCAGACTGTTTGTAGAAATGCTGTAGCTTTTCTGCAGCTCCATGCGACTGCCAGTCAGCTGGTAATTAAATGTCTCTATATAAAAGAGCGTTGCATATTAGGCAAGTGTAAAACAAAATATATGTGTACTTTATGGCTACCCCACGACCACCATAATTTTGCACGTAATTTGTATACGTGTAAATGTAAATGTAAATTTTGACCAGCCGCTCAATGGCTGGTCAAAATAACATGGTTATATATACCGGGTGGTCATTATTAAATTGCTAAGTGCGAGTGATCTTTATGTTTGTTATTAACTTGTTTACTTATGTGTTATTAGTTGCATGTGTTGTGCACTTGTTTGTGGGTTGTATAGGCGGTATTCTACGCTTCGATGTTGTATGTTCCCTAAATTCTTGTGCTAATGCAAATAATAGCAATTACTTTTTTTCATTCCCAAACAAAACACCGTGGATATTCTGCAGAAATCCTGCAGAATTTCCTTGGGCTTTCTGAAGACGTTCCACATATATTCTGCAGGAATGCTGCATCCTGCGCGGCTACAAATGCTCTGCATGCTTTTTGCAGAACGGGCGTACCAATTGCCTTCTCAGAGGTTACAGGGAATGACTGAAAGTTATGTCACTTGTCTACATATATTCCGCATTCCGGGTGACTAATGGTCTGTAAAATTCTGTAGATGGGCTGCAAGTTTTTTTTGTTTTTTTTTTGTCACGAACACCCATAAGCTTCTGTCAAGGTAACTAATATGCCAATGCGCAGGTAATGTGAATTTGGCTACATAATCATTCCATACTGTGAACCTAAGTATGAGTCATATCTTTCTCAATCTACTTGCCTATACCAGTGAGGGATATTTCGACAGTACAGAACAGAAGGTTTTATTGTGCTAAATGTGCTAAATGAAGAAGAATACATGTGCATGATATACAGAAAGAGGTCGCATAGTCAGAGACAGCAAGGAGACCTCTTGTACAAAGTAGAATTGAGAATGATTGTGATGTACATAGCAGGGAGACAGAGCTACAGTAAAATGCAATTGAAACAAATAAAGTAAGAATATACCCTTGTAATCTCACAGAAACAATTTAAAAGTAAGAATAACGTGCTAACTTCAATGACAGGTGATTACAGAACGCAACTCACAATGAACAGGAATCAGTTAAGAAACAGCAAAACAGGCTAGTTAGTTGACATGATATTGCTACCTGTAGGCTGCCACAAACCATAGTGCGAATGCGCGTGTGCGCCCGACGAAGAAGATGAGGCTCGCTGGCTGCTCGAGCTCGGAGCCAGACTGGCCAGTGCTGCAACCGCTCTTGCCAATATATTTTTCGAATATATTCGCAATACTTTGTCTCGTTACTCACGTAACATATTTGGTGGAGGTGGAACGATCCCCGTCCTCACCACGCAGCTCCGCAGTGGCCGCATCCTCCAGCTTCCCGCCATGGCTTCCAGTGACAACGCGTCCGCTTCATCATCTGCGGCTTCTCCGACAACCTTTGTCGCCGTCCAAACACCACGTGATCCCGGGACATTTTCTGCGCAACCTGGCCTCGACGTCGACAAATGGCTTCGCCTTTATGAACGGGTCAGTCAAACTCACCGTTGGGACCCTACCATGATGCTCGCTAATGTTCTCTTCTACTTGGACGGAACCCCGCGTGTCTGGTACGAGACAAATGAGTCCGAACTCACCAGCTGGGACACGTTCAAGGAGAAGCTACGTGACATCTTTGGGGACCCGACCGGTCGCCACGCAGCTGCACGACAGGAGCTGGCTACCCGTGTCCAGTCGCCAACTGAATCGTATGTGTCATACATCCAAGAAGTTCTCGCTCTTTGCCGAAAAGTGGACGAGGCGATGTCTGAGGCTGAAAAGGTTGGACACGTTTTGAAGGGGATCGCGGACGACGCCTTCAATTTGCTGGTGTACACTAACGTCTCGACCATCGACCGTGTAATTCAAGAATGCCGCCGTTTCGAAACAGCAAAAAGCCGTCGGGTGCGCCCTCCTTTTTCTCGGTTGCCAAACACGGCGGCTACGTCCACCTGCTCCGATTCTACCGTCACACCGCCCTTTGAGCAGAGTGTAGCGCGTATCGTTCGACGGGAACTTGAAGCAGCAAGTCCAGCGCCGCTTCAGCCCACTTCCTTCGAACATACGATACCTACAACCCCCGCGATCTCCGTTATTCAGGCGGTCGTACGACAAGAATTCGCCAACCGCGGGTTCCCTGATGCTTGCCCCATCTCTTGCCCCTCCTCCAGACCAATTCCCATTAATGCACCTCGACGTGACCCATTTGTTGCTCCACGATCTCGCAACCCGGCGGAATGGCGAACTCCTGACGACAAACCGATCTGCTTCCGGTGCCACCGCGTTGGACATGTCTCCCGCTACTGCCGTGCCTCCTGGACGCCGCCACATAGGAGCCAGTTTTTCGCACCTTATAGCCCATATGAAGATCTTCGCCGGTATTCGTCCAGCCGTACCGCCCCTGCTTTCGACACGACTAACAGCCGCCTTCCTGCTCGTTCTCCGTCCCCTCAACGCCGTCGTTCCCCGTCGCCCCAGCCACGCCGCCATCACTCGCCGCCTAACTTTTCATCGTACCCGACGGAAAACTAGACAGTGCAGCCCCTGGAGGTAGTGCTGCATCATCCCTGTCTGAACCAAACCCTCCATTGACGCTTCATACGAACAAAAATCTTGTCGATGTACACGTGGACGGTATTTCTCTGTCGGCACTAGTCGATACTGGCGCTCATGTGTCCATAATCAGCGTTCATCTTTGTCGCCGCTTAAGAAAAGTACTCACGCCCCCTGCTACCGAAGCTGTACGTGTGGCCGATGGCGGCACTGTTCCTGTCATTGGCATGTGTACGGCTCGCATACGCATCGCCGACCGTTACATCCCTGTTCTATTCACGGTGCTCCAGAACTGTCCTCATGACCTCATCTTAGGGATGGACTTCCTGTCGACCCATTCTGCTCTGATCGACTGTTCCGCTGGTACTCTTTGCTTAGACCTTCCTCTTCAGCCGGATATTCACCCTGAACCTCAACACGGCCTTTCTGCCACAGACTTCCTCCGCTTACCGCCTAAAGCCCTCACATTCACCGAATTCGCCACGACCTCACCCGTATTGGATGGGAATTACATCGTCACGCCGATTCCTGATGTCCTACTGGCACGTGACGTCACCGTCCCTCACTGCATCGTAACTGTAGCCTCCAACCGGACCCGTCTACCCGTCATAAATTTCGGCTTCACAAAGCAAGTCCTACCTGAAGGCATCCTAATTGCCACGTTGCGGTCCTTAGCCGATGATCACGTCACCACTTTCGCAGCCGACGCATGCCCCAATTTTCCTTGTCGCCCACTCGATGCCACATGCCTCGACATGTCAATACGTCCCATGATCGACCCTGACCTTCCCCCAGCGCAATCAGCCGCTCTCGCACGCCTTCTAGCTTCCTACCGTGACATCTTCGACCTTGACGACCGCTCACTCGGCCAAACTTCTCTTGTAAAGCACCGCATCAACACCGGTGATGCTGCTCCCATTCACCGTCGACCGTATCGCGTGTCCGCGTCGGAGCGCCAGATTATTCAAGCTGAAGTGAATAAGATGTTAACTAAAGGCATTATTGAGCCCTCATCAAGCCCATGGGCGTCACCCGTCGTCCTGGTTAAAAAGAAGGACAACACATGGCGTTTTTGCATCGATTACCGGCATCTAAATCGAATCACCAAAAAGGACGTGTATCCTTTACCACGTATTGATGACGCCCTCGATTGTCTCCACGGCGCACGCTACTTTTCATCCATCGACCTTCGTTCTGGTTATTGGCAGATTGCCGTAGACGAGAAAGACCAAGAAAAGACCGCCTTCATCACTCCAGATGGCCTATACCAATTCAAGGTTATGCCCTTCGGCCTATGCAATGCCCCCGCCACGTTCGAACGTATGATGGACTCTCTGCTACACGGGTTCAAATGGTCAACATGCCTGTGTTACCTAGACGACGTCCTCGTATTTGCACCTACGTTTGAGACCCACCTTGAGCGTCTGTCGGCCATTCTCGACGTCTTCCGCAAAGCTGGCCTCCAGTTGAACTCCTCGAAGTGTCACTTTGGCCGCCGACAGATTACCGTGCTGGGCCACCTTGTCGATGCTTCTGGTGTGAGACCGGACCCTGAGAAAATTCGTGCCGTCACGAATTTCCCAGTACCCCAATCCGCCAAAGATGTCCGGAGCTTTGTGGGACTTTGCTCCTACTTTAGGCGGTTCGTGAAAGATTTTGCGGCAATCGCCCAACCACTTACCGATCTTTTGAAGAAAGGCGTTCCATTTTCGTGGGGGTCCACTCAAGCTGCCGCCTTCTCTCACCTCATAACACTTTTGACGACGCCCCCTATCCTCGCCCACTTTGACCCATCTGCCCGAACTGAGGTCCGAACTGATGCCAGTGGTCACGGTATCGGAGCCGTTCTCGCCCAATGCCAACAGGGACACGACCGCGTTATCGCGTATGCTAGCCGCCTCCTTACACCTGCAGAGCGTAACTATTCGATCACAGAGCGAGAATGCCTTGCTCTTGTCTGGGCGGTCTCAAAATTTCGTCCATATTTATATGGCACTCACTTTTCCGTCGTCACCGACCACCACGCGCTCTGCTGGCTTTCATCCTTAAGAGATCCTACAGGTCGACTTGGTCGCTGGGCTCTGCGACTGCAAGAATACACCTTTTCTGTGATATACAAGTCTGGACGCCTGCACCAGGACGCCGATTGCCTTTCTCGCTATCCAGTTGACCCATCGGCCACCATACCTGACAACGACGCCTGCGTGTGCTCCGTTTCTCAACTGAACCACATAGCCGACGAGCAACGCCGTGATGCAGCCCTACGAGCTATCATTGAGCGCCTCGACTCCTCCCCATCGAACCGATCCTATCGCTCGTTCGTACTCCAGAATGGCACATTATACCGGCATAACTTCCATCCAGACGGCCCATCTCTGCTGCTTGCCATACCCAAACACCTCCGCTTGGCTGTACTCCACGAACTTCATGACGTTCCTACTGCCGGTCACCTGGGTGTGTCCCGCACATACGACCGGATTCGCCGTCGCTTCTATTGGCCAGGTCTGGCACGGTCCGTCAGAAGATACGTCGCGGCGTGTGAGGAATGTCAGCGCCGCAAAACACCATCGACGCTTCCGGCTGGGCGCCTTCAACCACTCGATATTTCTACTGAACCTTTCTTTCGCGTCGGCTTGGACTTACTCGGCCCTTTTCCTCTGTCTTCTGCTGGCAACAGGTGGATAGCTGTGGCCACAGACTACGCCACACGCTACGCAATCACACGCGCCCTTCCAACAAGTTGCGCCACTGACGTCGCCGATTTTCTTCTACACGACGTGATCTTGCAACATGGTGCTCCACGCCAGCTGCTCACGGACCGAGGCCGCACATTTCTATCGAAAGTCATAGCGGACATTCTACGCTCTTGTGCAACACGCCACAAGCTCACTACGTCGTACCATCCGCAAACAAATGGCCTCACAGAACGCCTGAACCGAACCCTAACTGACATGCTTGCAAAGTACGTTTCCTCAGATCACTCTGACTGGGACATCGCTTTACCATACGTGACATTTGCCTACAATTCTTCGCGCCACGACACGGCTGGTTACTCCCCTTTTTTCTTGCTGTTCGGCCGCGAACCCACATTACCCCTCGATACGACGATTCCGTTACCAGCAGCTCCAACTTCACAATATGCTCTGGACGCCATCAGCCGGGCCGCCCACGCACGCGAAACCGCTCGTGCTCGCCTTCTGACCTCCCAAGCAAACCAACGGCGTCGGTACGACCAACGACACCGCGATGTGCACTTTTCGCCCGGTTCGTTGGTTCTGCTGTGGTCTCCGACCAGGCACGTTGGCCTGTCTGACAAGCTGCTCTCTCGGTACACAGGGCCCTACAGAGTGCTTCGTGAGGTGACTCCCGTCACTTATGAAATCACTCCTGCTGCCTCGCCGTCTTCATCCACCCCTAGGGCCAGCGACATCGTACACGTCGCACGCCTGAAGCAGTACCACTCGCCCAATGATCTTGACATCTAGATGCGCCGAGACGGCGCCTTTGCCGACGGGGGTTATGCTACCTGTAGGCTGCCACAAACCATAGTGCGAATGCGCGTGTGCGCCCGACGAAGAAGATGAGGCTCGCTGGCTGCTCGAGCTCGGAGCCAGACTGGCCAGTGCTGCAACCGCTCTTGCCAATATATTTTTCGAATATATTCGCAATACTTTGTCTCGTTACTCACGTAACAATATGATTTTTTAACTTCGATTTAATTACCTTCAGGGAACGGCATACTTTAATGTCGGAAGGCAAACTATTCCAAAAAGAAATTCCAGAAAAATGAATGGTTTGTTTGCCATAATTGGGGCGAACTTTTGGCAGTAGAAAGTTATTGTTAAGGGCAAACCTTGTGACATTGTTATTTGAGAGAATGGTAGTAAAATGTGGAAGTTGGTTATTTATAGTTCTATACATGTAAATACCAAGGTTATATTTAACTAGCTCAGATACAGTTAATATATTGTTTTCGTGAAGTAGTGTCTTAGCGTTAGAGAGATATGGGCTTGACGTGAGAATTCTTATCGCTTGGTTTTGAATTGTCTGAACTGAAGTAAGATGAGTGGTGTATGTGTTGCGCCATGAAGTAATACAGTAAGAAATGTGCGAATGAACAAAAGAAAAATACAGTGACATAAGTATTGATGGATTGAAATAAAGACGAGATTTAATCAGTAGTCGAATGTCATACGTCATTTTTTTCCTAATATATGCAACATGTCGGTGGTATTTCAAGTTACTGTCGAGTTCAACGCCTAGGAATCTACAGCAGTCGCTCACAGGGATGTCATTGGGCGCAATTATGATAGGAGGGATAGAAGGTAAGGGTTTTTGTGGTGAAGAGAAGACAACAAATTTTGTCTTAGACGTGTTAATTTCTAATATGTTATTACTGCACCACCGAAGGAGTTGTGCCAGATCAAAGTTTAGTTTTCCTGTTAAGGATGTAATGCTGCTATCGGAGTTAAAAATTGTGGTGTCGTAAGCGTATAATATACAACTGGATGAAGAAAGTCATTTCGGCAAATGCATTTCTGGACATGGAAACATGGCGTATGAGCCAGGCCACGTCGCCCATTCATCGTAGCGTCACACACACACACACACACACACACACACACACACACACACACACACACACACACACACACACACACACACACACACACGCACGCACACACATACATACATACATACATACATACACACACATACATACATACATATATTATATATATATATATATATATATATATATATATATATATATATATATATATATATATATATATGCGAGCATGAAAATATTCTGGTTTTAAAACCCCATTAAAAACTCCACCCACCCCCCGCTGATGTACCTGCTGCCCAACAGGGTAAGTGAAAATTGTCTGCCCACGATGACAACATCGTCCGAATCACGGCAGTACAAGCAATATTCGCACACGTTCTACCCTCGGCAATTAAAACGAGAAAGATGATGCAGCAGTCGTTTTTTGCCGCGGTGTTTTTGACACATGTAGAATGTTCTTAGATAAGCATTTAGCAGACTTACTTTTTGCGGAGCCAACAGGCTTTGCGTGCACAAGGGGCCACCTTTGCACACTCTGTCGGCCGTACGAATTGCTGTTCTTCGGACACCTCTTTTCCTATGTGCACTCGACACTTTGCGTTTCTAATTTTGAATGTGGTAAACCTATGGCTAGCACATCATTAAAGATTACACCAAGCTCTCCTCGCATGGGCCAGAAGGGGCCATCCCAGTGCTCTAGCCTGCCGGCATTACCTGAACAGAACTTTAATAAAGTTGTTACCGTCATCAAGACGACGTCCCTATTAAATGCATACGCACATGCGGGGTGCCAGAACATAAAAGACCCGCGCTGTTTCGGTTGCCGGCTCGTGTATGTTCCTGGCCGGTCAGTGCCCGAACAAGGACCGCTGCATTGCGGAAGCCCAGCGGGGATGCTGGCCTTCCGGAACATACGCGAGTTACAACTCTGCTGTGGATCATGCAGCCCAATGTGCTCGAGACGGTCCGTTCGGAGAGAAGAAATAAAAGAAAAGGGGGAAACGACCCATCGCGGAACCAGGTTTGCCCGTAAACTACGCCAGCTGTCACTGATGCTGTAGGCAAGCAAATGAACAAGCCCGTATACCGGATGGTACAGTCAGTTCGGAGCGTGTGGAGAACGTATAATGGTGCAAGCCAACGGGGCATTGCATACACACAGAACGTGCTTTACGAACGTGTACCTGCGTAAGTGAACGAGAAAGACCTCCGTGCGTCAGACTTTGAAGAAAGAACGACATAGCCCTTGAGTTGTGCAACGCACACGTAAACCATAAATTGGCACCGAATCGCTCATCTCTCGGGTTATATAGAGACGCCTTCTTTACTTTTTTTCAACTGGCCAGTAGTGTTTATAGTTGTGTCTTTATAGTTTAGATGTTCTTGCCACTGTAAAAGCATGTTGACGGGGAATTGCCGCAAAACATGGAACGAGTGAACATGCGGTGTCCTCTTAGCGCGTTGCCTTCGGTGTAAACTCGGCGGCATTCCGGTCGTATAAGAAGGTCTCTGAAGGCATGTCGTTGGCCGATAGTTGTTGCTGTATATTACATGGCCAAAGCGGTCACGTTATTCAAGATGTATCCGGTGCTAGAACAACGTTATTGACATCCTTTGTCTTAGATGTAAATAATGTACGAAACCGAAAGAGAAGAATAAGGCCTAATGCGCAATCATGCAAGTCTTCTTCGATTTTAGTAATTGTACTGAGAGGCAGACTGTAAGCAGCGTCGTGGATCGTACTGTTGCCCTTGTTCCTTTTTTCCTTTAACGTCTCTTTTCTGTCATCTTTTATTCCCCTAGTACGTCCTTCCCCAGCACAGGGTAGCCAGCCTGTCTGAGAACCGGCTAACCTCCATGTCCTTATTCCTTCATTCCTTCTTCGATTCTTGCTGCTTTTGGAGTCTTTATTGCTTCTGGATGTAAACCGTTGAAGCAATTCATCCAATCCCATCTGAATACATCATGGTATCAGGATTAACCACGGTATCCATGCTATATATGTGCCCGCTTGTGTTATTCTGGTTAACCTCAGCGCTCAAAGTTAAGCTGATGTAGTTTCTTTTGGTTTCTGTTTCATTCATCAGGAAGATAGGACATGTAGTACATATATGTGTCACTGACTAAGAAACGAAATTCCCCGGCAATTCGTTACCCTGCAGTACATAAATTTTACGTGCTCTTATGTACCGTGCCTGACTCTAACATACGATACGCACACGCATTTTCAAGCCGCCCTTCTTTGTCCATTCCTCTCTTTCTTTCTCGTTCTCTCTCTCTTTGCAATGCGAATATTCTTTTAGCTCTGGCGATCAATGACAAACGTGACAAGCCATGTTTTCTGGCAGTTAGTTCATCATAGACTACGCGACAAAGCCTGCGTGCTGTGGAGAGTTGACTCCAGGTCAGTCTGTCGACGCGCATCCTGAAGAGTTAGCGCGTATAGCTCTGGGCCCTGCTTTCTGTGCAACAGGTCATCGCGCTCAGATCCGTAGGCAGGCAAAGGGATGCGGGTGGAAGAGCGGAAGGTGCCCTTAACTCATGTAACGAGGGCTTCGAAATTTCCCTGTTGAGTATAAGCATCGAAAGCGCGGAAACGTGAGTGCTTGGAGTTAGGATAACTTTATTTGTTAATTACGTGGAAAGATTTTATTATCCATTGCAAACACATGGGCGATTAGAAGGAGCAGTGGTTAAGGTAAACACATCTCTACCATGCAGCGTTATGCGATGTGCCTTCAGTTGAGTGCAATATTTAAGAAATACATAGAAAATTAACTTGACACATTAAAACCAAATTGAGAACAGAAGGTCACAGTAACGTAACAGATAACTAGTTGCTTCGAAATCCGAAATGAATCGTTCATAAGCTTTCATGAACAAGCTACTTGAATAGCTCCCGAATAAGGGCGATTTCTGATATAGTTTCGCTTATACGAGAATTCAAAAAACGCAGCAGCAAAAGACACGCGATTCACTGCAGACGCTGTGCTGTGTGTAGGATGATTTAAGTTGTTTGCGGATGAAACTGTTGGTTGCTGCAATAATCTTCGGGTTACGCTTGTCTCCAAAGAATGTCAACACACACTAAATATATCGAATACCGGATCATGACCCTCGTGTAAAGCAAGTGTTGCTGCTTGAGAGGGTGTAACGACATTTTATTTAATAACACAACGCACTGCAGTTAAACCTCAATGTGCATGACCACTGCGATGCGAAGATGGATGACGTAAGCGCGTCCTTCCTGTGCTTCGAAATTGACACCGTGTCCATCATTTTGGGTCAGTTCGTCGAGTGAGCGCGCTTCTCTGATATGTCTGCTGTATCGCTGAATCATCAACACCCCTCTCTTTTCCTCCCAATACATCGTCAATCATATGCGTACATACTTTACGAACATACGTGATATCGAGACATCCTGTATATCCCATTCGACTCGCATCTGAATGTGGGGCCGGCTGTCAGTTGCTCAACGCTGCACCCATGCAGGCGTTGTCCCCATTTCGTCCGTGCACTTCGCGAGCAAGCGTGAACAGTCATCTCTTCGCAGGCGATCAACATGACTTGCTTTCCTCGCACAAACAGTGCGTGTATGTGCGCGAGCCTGCGAAGAAGAGCGTGAAACATCGCCACATTGCGAAAACGCCTTGACAGTTCGCCGTGTTGCTTTCGGC